>NC_087364.1:29183647-29490420 GCF_030014295.1 Loxodonta africana
ATTACCTTCCATCTCCTAGTCTGCACTTATGGCCTCATGGGGAATTCCTTAGGATCAGTTGACTGAGGAAGAGAAAACTCATCCCTTATTTGCAGATGGTTCTGCATTATATGCAGGCACCACTCGAAAGTGGACAGCAGTAGCACTAGCACTACAGCCCCTTTCTGGGACCTCCCTAAAGGACAGTGGTGAAGAGAAATCTTCCCAATGGGCAGAACTTCAAGGAGCTCACCTTATTATTCACTTTGCTTGGAAGGAGAAATGGCCTGATGTGCTATCGTATACTGATTCATGGTTGTGGCTAATGGTTTGGCTGAATGGTCAGGGACTTGGAAAGAACATGATTGGAAAATTGGAGACAGGGAGGTGTGGGGTAGAGGTATGTGGGTAGACCTCTCTGAATGGGTCAAAAAAATGAAGATACTTGTGTTTCATGTGAATGTTCACCAAGGATGACCTGGGCAGAGGAGGATTTTAACAATCAAATGGATAGAACGATGCATTCTGTGGAAACCATTCATCCTCTTTCTCTAGCCACTATTGTCATTGCCCAATGGGCTCATGAACAAAGTGGCCGTGGTGGCAGGGATGGAGGTTATGCATGAGCTCAGCAACATGGACTTCCATTCACCAAGGCCGACTTGGCTACAGCTACTGCTGAGTGCCTGATCTGCCAGCAGCAGAGACAAACCTTGAGCCCCTGATGTGGTGCCATTCCTCGAGGTGATCAGCCAGCAACCTGGTGGCATATTGATTATGCTGGATCACTTCCATCATTGAAAGGGCAGCATTTTGTTCTTACTGGAATAGTCACTTACTGTAGATATAGATTTGCCTTCACTGCACGCAATGCTTTTGCCAAAGCTACCATCCCTGGACTTACAGAATGCCTTATTCACCGTCATATATCCCACACAACATTGCCTCAGGTCAACAGACTCACTTTACAGCAGATGAAGTGGGGAATGTTTCCATGCTCATGGAATTCACTGGTCTTACCATTTTTTCCATTGTCCTGAAGCAACTGGCTTAATAGAATTGCGGAATGGCCTAAAGATATAATTACAGTGCCTGCTAGGGGGCAATACCTTGCAGGGTTGGGGCTATGTTCTCCAGTAGGTTGTTTATGGTCTAAACCAGCATCCAACATATGGTGCTGTTTCTCTCATAGTCAGGATTCATGGGTCAGGGAATCAAGGGGCAGAAATGGGAGTGGCACCACTCACTACTACCTACTAGCAAAATTTTTGGTTCCTGTCCCCATGACCCTATGTTTTGTGGACCTACAGGTCTTAGTTCCAAAGGTGGAACGGTCCCAGCTGGAGACACATCACTGATTCCATTGAATTGGAAGTTAAGAATGCCACTTGGCCACTTTGGGCTCCTTATCCCTTTGGAGCAAAGGCAAAGAAAGGAGTTACCATATCGGCTGGTATGACTGATTCTAATTATCAAGAAGAAATTGGATTGATATTACATAACGGAGGCAAAGAAGAGTACGTCTGGAATGCAAGACATCCCTTTAGGTGTCTCTTAGTACTACCATGCCCTTTGATTAAAGTCGATGGAAAACTACAGCAACCCAATTCTGACATGACTGCTAATGGCACATGCTCTTCCAGCTGAGGTGCTTGCTGAGGGTAAAAGGAATGAAGAATGGGTGGTGGAAAAAGGTAGTTCTAAATACCAGCTATGAGTAGTTGCAGAAATGAGGACTGTAATTGTTATAAGTATTTCTTCCTTGTACGTGTGCATCAAATATTTTTTGTTTTCTTCATTTATAAAATATTACATTTATAAAATGTAAACAGGGCTAGTGAGTTTTCAGTTTTACGCACATTAGTTATGGCATATTAGGTGCAAGTATGACTTTATAATTGTCTTTATTTAGAGATTATGTATGGTTTAAGGAGGTATGTACAGGTGCCAAGTTGACTAGTGGTGTACTGTGGTGGTTAAGGTGGTGTTTCAGCTGGCTTGGCCAAGATTCTCAGTGGGTTGGCAGTTACGATGTAGTTTGGCAGTTATGTAATGATGTAACCTCCTCAGTGATGCGATCTGCTATTAGCAGCCGATCAGTTGAAAGGGAGTTTCATTGAGGGTATGGCCTGCATCCAATATATATGGGCTTTCTGGCTAAGCTCGCTGGCTTTGGCTCCACTCTGGATCCCGCATTCAATTCGTTATCATCTGAACTGTGGTTCTTGGATCTTGAGCTAGCAGCCTGCTATCTTACCTGCTGATCTTGGATTCATCAGCCTCTACAACCCATGAGCCAGCTTCACTAGTTTTGCTTTTCTAGAGAACCCAGCCTAATACACACCAGCCATGGAGAAGTCAGAGGGCAGAGGTCCCAGCCAAAGGAGCAGAAAAGCTTTGAACACTCAAGGGGCAGGATTATATCCTCAAGCCCACCCTGTGGAACTGCCCAGAGGGTGGAGAGAACAGAGATTAAGGCTCAAATACAGGGATGGTCTCCATCTCTGCAGGAAGAAATTTATTCCTCAGAACGGGCCATAAGGAACTGAGCAGATACTGATAAAAGTTTGTTGAACAAACAGATGCTACCTTTTACTAAAAATCCACGTCCATTACTTTTTACAAAAATGTATCCATTCTGATCTCCTGGTCCTCCTTCCTAAGTCCTACAAAAGAAAGGGGGGTCATTCTGGGTGCAATGAGGACAGAGTCTCCCTTCAAATGCTCAAGGCCACCCCAGGCACCCCCAGAACCCCTGGTCCACTGCTTGGAGGAAAGAGAGGAACTGGAGCCTGTCCAGAGTCCTCATTACCTAACCAGGGCCAGCAGAGGAGAGGGGCCTTCCCAGGTGAGGCCCTGCCAGGACCACCAACATGGCAGACCCAGGTAAAGGCCTGCCAGGACACAAGCAAAAGTCCAGGTCTGCATATAATAGAGGCCCAGCTGGTGTTAAACAGCATCATATACCAGTAGGAAAAAGTTTACCCTTTTTCCCTCCACTACTCTAACAATGGGACAGAAAGTCTCAGGTTGGGCTGCAAAGTCTTCAGGGCCCCAAACTCCGAATCACCATGCAGTTAACACCAGGCTCTCTGCTATTGTGCTTTTCTTCAGGGTTGTCTTCCAATTCTGGAACACAACACAAGCTTTTTGTGTAGCACTAAATAGAAAGTTTTCTATTTAAATAAATTAAGCTATAAAAAGGAAGTCAGTTCAGTGTAGATTATTAAGTAATTATGTGCAGAGATGGTGGGAGGGCAGTGCAGGAGAATGAGGGCAGGGCCTGAGGTTGGGGAAGGCAGCCCACTCCTCAGGGGACTGATGGACCCTGGTACTCAGGGCCTGACCTCCTGGCCTCTCCAGGCTCTTCTCAGTGACTCAGGGTCTAGGCCCACTGGCCCCTCCAGCCTCGTCCTCTGCCTCACATGCTGCCTGTTCACTCTGCCCTGTCTGATGGGGGGAGGCTTTTCTGGCTGCCACTCTGCCCTCAGTCATAAGTCTGTCCACATGGGATGTGGGTGTCTGAGGCTCAGTGCCCCCCAGTATTGCCCAGCTTGAAGGCTGCTAATCTAGCCCACACCTATCTGGCTGCAGTGATCTGAGCCAGGCTCTACCTGATCACCTTCCTCAGGTGCTCCTAGACCAGCAGTTGACACGGCTCCAGTCAGGGTCACCTGCAGTCAGGAGGTTGGTCACAGATAATCTATCCTTGGCCAGACCTGTCAGGGACTGGCTCATCACAGACCCAAACAGGAACGTCCCCAACACCTTGTATGTAGACTGCAGTCATGTAGTTGTTGAAGTGGAAGAGGGAGAAGAGTCAGCCCATGTATACCACGTACACTTCCCCCAGAGACCTGCAACAGGGTCAGCTGAGGGGCCTCAATGTCAGGCTCAAGCAGCCACAGGAACTGTTGAGGAGGCTTGGCCAGCACACTGGCTTTCACCTGACCTTGATCTGCCCCACTGAAAGGAGCTTAGGGTTTTTTTTCCTCCCCAAGGATGCTGGGATGTGGGATACTCCCAGGCTGACCCTATTTCCACAAATATCCCCTAGGGCAATGCTGTGTCCCCTCCCCCCCACCCCCAACTTCCCTGTGAAGGACAGTATGCCTTCCTATCATTACCCCCAGTACAGGGCTATGCCTCCCCTGCCTCAGTTTCTCCAGGGCAAACATGGAGTTAGCCTATGACTCATCAGTTCCACTCTTAGGTACATACTTAAGAGAAATGAAAATACATGTCCACACAAACACTTGTACACAAATCCTCACAGCAGCACTATTCGCAGCAGCCAAAAGGCAGAAATAACTCAGATGTCCATCAATGGATAAACAAAATGTGGTATAACCATAAAAGGGACTACTATAATTTTTATATTATCAGCTATGAAAAAGAATGAGGTTCTGATCCATGCTATGACATGTACGAAACTTGAAAACATGCTGAAGAAAAGAAGATGGACACAAAAGGCTGTATATAGTATAATTCTATTCATACAAAATGTACAGAACAGGCAAATCTATAGAGACAGAAACAGATGAGAGATTGCCAGGGAGTGAGGAGTGACTGCAAAATGGTAACAGGTTTCTCTTTGTGATGAGGAAAATGTTCTAAAATTGACTGTAGTGATGGTTGCACAAATCTGTCAGTATGTTAAAACCATTGTATTGTACAATTTATGCTGGGGAATTCTATGGCATGTGAATTATATCTGAATAAAACTTTTTTTTTTAAAGGCAACAGAAACCCCGTCCCAGCCCTCCACATGTCATCACAAGCTACGGGTTCAATTCAGGAGAATGTTGCACCTGGACCTTCCCCTGCCTGCACCATGGTAACACCTGCAGGACTTGAGGAGACAACCCTTCTAGACACAGCAGATGAGGAGGAAGGAGTGATGGGGGAGGCTGGCCTGGCATGCTCTTGAACCTTGGAGCCTCATTTGGTGAGGAACACTGGTTTTGGGAGACTGTTGCCCAGAACATGCTTGGTTTTCAAAAGCCAAAGTTGTACTGAAGCATAGAGGGTGCTGAGTTTGAGAGCTAAGTCCTCCAGTTCCCAATTCACAGACAGTAAAACCTAAGAAAGGGCTTCTGAGCCTTTTGAAAAGATGGAGGGAGATTAGAACATGCACCGACTTCTTTACAAAGTTTGAGGATAAAATGGAACTGTGTGTGGGAAACTCTTGGCACCAGGGGATCCAGAAAACTCTGAAATTATGTGGTAGATGTAAGGGTAGGAACCAGCCTAAAGATGACATTGAAACTGAAGAAAGTGAAAATGCTATTCACAAACAGAACAAAAAACAACGAGAGCAGTAAACTGAAAGGAAGTCTTGTTCAGGATACTCGTGGTCAGGCCTCAGGTGCCTATTAACCTAGTCTCCTTGTTGGCATCACCAGTAAGATGAGGCTGGACACAGGGATATCTTCAGGCATTCGACACCAGCCTCTTTCTTGTCAGAGCTCACAGCCTGGAAATGCCGAAACGTGCTGTGGGATCATTTCTGAAGGGAAAGCGCTCATCCACACAGCCATTCAAGCCATGGGCAGCAATAAAAGAGCAGTTCCGAGCAGGGGGAGCAGGGAGCAGAGTCTTGACCTCTCCCCTCAGGAGTGTGCCTGAGGCTGTGGAGAAGGGGACCAAAGATGATTTAAGTTTAGGAAGCATGACGGGAGGGGCCAGGGGCCAGGGAGAATTTTTTTTTTTTTTTATTGTGCTTTAGGTGAAAGTTTACAGCTCAAGTTAATTTCTCATACAAAAATTTATACACATGTTGTTATGTGAACCTAGTTGCAATCCCTATAATGTGACAGCACACTCCCCCTTTCCACCTCATGTTTCCTGTGCCTATTCAACCAGCTCCTGTCCCTTTCTGCCTTCTTATCCCACCTCCGGACAGGAGCTGCCCATTTAGTCTTCATGTATCTACTTGAACGAAGAAACTCACTCTTCACAAGTATTATTTTATGTTTTATAGTCCAGTCTAATCTTTGAAGATTTGGCTTCGGGAATGGCTTTAGTTCTGGGTTAAAAGAAAGTCCAGGAGCCATGTCTTCTGGGGTTCCTCTAGTCTCATTCAGACCGTTAAATCTGGTCTTTTCATGTGAATTTGAGTTCTGCACCACACTTTTCTCCTGCTATGTCAGGGACTCTCTGTTGTGTTTCCTGTCAGGGCGGTCATTGGTGGTAGCTAGACACTATCTGGTTCTTCCAGTCTCAGGCTGATGAAGTCTCTGGTTTATGTGGACCTTTTGTCTCTTGGGCTAATGTTTTCCTCATGTCTTTGGTGTTCTTCATTCTCCTTTGCTCGAGGTAGGTTGGGACCAATTGATGCATCTTAGATATTCACTCACAAACTTTTAAGACCCCAGACACCACTGACCAAAGTGAAATGCAGAACATTTTCTTAATATACTTTCTTATGCCAATTGACCTAGATGTTCCCTGAAACCATGGTCCTCAGACCCCCGCACCTGCTACTCTTGGTTGTTTTGAAGGAAACATCTTAGCTTTTGATTTAGTCCAGTTGTGCTGACTTCCCCTGTATTGTGAGTTGTCCTTCCCTTCACCTAAAATAGTTCTTGTCTACTACCTAGTTAGTGAATACCCCTCTTCCTCCCTCCCCACCCTCGTAACCCTCAAAGAATTTTTCTTCTGTGTTTAAACCTTTTCTTGAGTACTTATAATAGTGGTCTCATACAATATTTGTCCTTTTGTGACTAATTTCATTCAGCATAATGCCTTCCAGATTCATCCATGTTGTGAGATGTTTTGAGGATTCATCATTGTTCTTTATCGTTGTGTGATATCATTCAATTGTGTGAATATACCAGAATTTGTTTATCCATTCTTCTGTTGATGGGCACCTTGCTTGTTTCCATCTTTTTGCTATTGTGAACAGTGCTTCGATGAACGTGGGTCTGCACATATCTATTCATGTGAGGGCTCTCATTTTTCTAGGATATATTCCCAGGAGTGGGATTGGTGGATCGTATGATACTTCTATTTCTAGCTTTTTAAGGAAGTCCCAAACAGATTTCCAAAGTGGTTGTACCATTTTACATTCCCACCAGCAGTGTATAAGTGTTCCAGTCTCTCCAACCTCTCCAGCATTTATTATATTGTGTTTTTTGGATTAACGCCAACCTCGTTTGGGTGAGATGGTATGTCATTGTAGTTTTGATTTGCATTTCTCTAGTAGCTAATGATCGTGACCACTAGCTACCTGAATGCCTTCTTTGGTGAAGTTCCTGTTCATATCCTTTGCCCATTTTTAAATTGGGTTATTTGTCTTTTTGTTTTTGAGGTTTTGCAGTATCTTGTAGGTTTTAGAGATTAGACCCTGATCAGATGTGTCATAGCCAGAATTTTTTTTCCCCAATCTGTAGGTTGTCTTTTTATACTTTTGGTGAAGTCTTTTGATGAGCATAAGTGATTTTTAGGAGCTCCCAATTATGTAGTTTCTCTTCTGGTGTTTGTGCATTGTTAGTTATGGTTTGTATTCTGTTTATGCCATATATTAAGGCTACTAGTATTGTCCCTATTTTTTCTTCCACCATCTTTCTTGTTTTAGATTTTATATTTAGGTCTTTGATCTATTTTGAGTTAGTTTTTGTGCATGGTGTGAAGTATAGGTCTTGTTCCATTTTTTTTGCAGATGGATATCCAGTTATGCCAGACCCATTTGTTAAAGAGACTGTCTTTTCCCCATTTAACAGACTCTGTGTCTTTGTCAGATATAAGCTGCTCATAGGCGAATGAATTTGTGTCTGGATTCTCAATTCTTTTCCATTGGTCTATGTATGTTGTAGAAACCCTGGTGGTGTAGTGGTTAAGAGCTACGGCTGCTAACCAAAAGGTCTGCAGTTCAAATCCACCAGGCGCTCCTTGGAAACTCTATGGGGTAGTTCTACTCTGTCCTATAGGGTGGCTATGAGTCGGAATCAACTCGATGGCAGCTGGTTAGCAGGATGTATGTTGTTGTACCAGTACCATGGCGGTATTAAAAACAAACAAAACCCATTGCCGTCGAGTCGATTCCAACTCCTAGTGACCCTATAGGACAGAGTAGAACTGCCCCATAGAGTTTCCAAGGAGTGCCTGATGGGTTTGAACTATTGACCTTTTGGTTAGCAGCCATAGCTCTTAACCACTACAACACCAGGGTTTCCACCATGGCTGTATAATAGGTTCTAAGATCAGGTAGTGTGAGGCCTCCCACTTTGCTCTTCTTCATTAATGCTTTACTTATCTGGGGCTTCTTTCCCTTCATGTGAAGTTGGTGATTTGTTTCTCCAGCTCTTTAAAAAATGTTGTTGGAATTTGGATCGGGATTGCATTCTATCTGTAGATCGCTTGGGGTAGAATTGACAGTTTCACAATGTTGAGTCTCCCTATCCATGAGCAAGGTATGTTTTTTGACTTATGTGGGTCTCTTTTGGTTTCTTGCTGTAGTGTCTTGTGGTTTTCTTTGTATAGGTCTTTTATGTCTCTGGTTAGATTCACTCCTAAGTATTTTATCTTCTTGGGGGCTATTGTAATGGTATTGATTTGGTGATTTCCACTTCAAAGTTCTCTTTGTTGGTATAGAGGAATCCAACTGATTTTTGTATGTTTGTCTTGTATCCTGATACTTTGCTGAAATGTTCTATTTGTTCCAGTAGTTTTTTTGTGTGGATTCTTTGGGGTTATCAGTGTACAAGATCATATCATCTGCAAATAGGGATACTATTACTCCTTCCCTACCAATTTGATGCCCTTTTTTCTTTTTCTTGCATTATTACTCTGGCGAGGACCTCAAGCACAATGTTGAGTAAGAGTGAGATGAAGGGTGTCATTGTCTGGTTCTTGTTCTCAAGGCGAATGCTTTCAGACTCTCCATTTAGGATGATGTTGGCTCTTGGCTTTTTATGAATGCCCTTTATTATGTTGAATTTTCTTTCTATTCCTATTTTGCTGAGAGTTTTCATCACGAATGAGTGTTGCACTTTGTCAAATGCCTTTTCTGGATGAATTGATAAGATCATGTGGTTCTTGTCTTTTGTTTTATTTAGGTGATGGATTACATTGTTTTTCTAATGCTGAATCTCTCTGCATACCTGGTATGCACCCCACTTGATTATGGTGAATTATTTTCTTGATATGTTATCAAATTCCATTGCTTAGAATTTTGTTGAGGATTTTTGCATCTATGTTCATGAGGGATATAGGTCTATAATTTTCTTTTCTTGTAGTATCTTTGCCTTGTTTTGGTATCAGGGATATTCTGGCTTCATAGAATGAGTTTGGGAGTATTCCATCCTTTTCTGTGCTCTAAAATACCTTTAGTAGTAGTGGTGTTAACTTTTCTCTGAAAGTTTGGTAGAACTCTCTAGTGAAGTTGTCAGGGCCATGGTTTTTTTTTGTTGGGTGTTTTTAAATCACCTTTTCAATGTCTTCTTTTGTTATAGGTTTATTTAGTTGTTCTTCCTCTGTTTGTGTTAGTTTCAATAGGTAGTTTGTTTCTATAAATTTTTCCATTTCTTCTAGGTTTTAAATTTGTTAGAGTATAATTTTTCATAATATTGTGTTAATGATTCTTTTAACTTCAGTTGAGTCTGTCGTGATAGCTCCCGTCTCATTTCTTATTAGGTTTATTTGCTCCCTGTCCTGTTTTTCTTTTGTCAGTTTGGCCAATGGTTTATCGATTTTATTCAAAGAACCAGCATTTGGTCTTGTTAACTCTTTTGACCATTTTTCTATTTCATATAATTCTGCACTAATTTTTATTATTTGCTTTCTTCTGGTGCTGTTCTCTTTCTATTTGTTTGAGTTGTTGGGTTAATTCTTTGGCTTTGGCCCTTTCTTCTTTTTGGATGTGTGCATTTATTGCAATAAATTGACCTCTGAGCACTGCTTTTGCTGTGTCCCAAAGGTTCTGGTAGGATGTGTTTTCATTTTCATTTGATTCTTTGAAATTCTGTATTCTGTCCTTAGTTTCAAATCGACTCGATGGCACTGGGTTTGGTTTTGGTTTTTTTTTTTTTGGTCCTTAGCTTCTTCTATTACCCAATAGTTTTTTAGCAAAGTATTGTTCGGTTTCCATGTTTGATTTCTTTTCCCTGATTTTCCTGTTATTGACTTCTAGCTTTATGGCCAGAGAAGATGCTTTGTAATATTTTGATGTTTTGGGTTCTGTTAAGGCTTGCTTTATAGCCTAATATGTGGCCTGTCCTAGAGAATGTTCCATGTGTGTTGGAAAAGAAAGTATACTTGGCTGCTGTTGGGTGGAGTGTTCTGTATATGTCTGTGAGGTCAAGTTAGTTGATCATGGCATTTAGATCTTCTGTCTTTATTGAGCTTCTTTCTGTATGTTCTGTTCTTCACTAAAAGTGGTGTGTTGAAGTCTCCTACTATTACTGTGGAGCTGTCTATCTGTCTTGTCGATAGAGTTTGTTTTATGTATTTTGGAGCCCTGTCATTGGGTGCATAAATATTTATTATGGTATGTCCTCCTGGTGTATTGACCCTTTAATCATTATATGGTGCCCTTCCTTATCCATTGCGGTGGATTTTACTTTAAAGTCTATTTGTCAGAAATTAATATTTCCACTCCTGCTCTTTTTTTTTTCTAATGGAAATTATTTAATTTATTTACTCCCTGTAGCTTGGGTAATTTGGTGTTTATTTCAACTCAACAAAAATCCACTGAGTACACATCATGCACAAAACATGGTGCTATTTGCTGGGATGTCAAATGCTGTAAGGGGCACAGTCCCCACCCTCTGGTTGTCTCAGGGGCAGTGGGAGATGGCTGCACTGCAAGATGATTTTTTTGAAAGCATCTCAGACACAAGGCTTTGGGTGGCTATCTTTAGCTTTTCAATAGAGGCCTTTCTGTTTTATTGACTTTGGTTCTTTTTTGATTTTTGTTTGCTTAACATATATTTTTTCCATCCTTTGAGTTTTAGTTTCTTTGTGTCTTTAAGTCTAAGGTGTGTCTCTAGTAGGCAGCTTATAGAAGAATCATGTTTTTTTTTTAATCCATTCTTCCACTCTCTGCCTCTTTATTGGTGCATGTAATCCATTTACATTCAATGTAATTATTGATAGGTATGAGTTTGTGCTGTCATATTGATGTCTTTTTTTTGTGTGTGTTGTTGGCAGTTTCTTTGTTCCACTTAATTTTCCATGCTGAGTCATTTTTCTTTATATATTTTCTTTTTTCATTGTTGTTGATTTTGTTTTTGCTGAGTCCAGGTTTTTCTTGTTTTTTATTTTGATGTATGGGATTGTTAGTTTCCTTTGTGGTTACCTTAGTATTTACCCCTATTTTTCTAAGTTTAAACCAATCTTTTATTTCTTTATATCACCTTGACTTCCTCTCCATATGAAAGATCTATGACTACATTTTTTAGTCCTTCTTTTTTGTTTTAATGTTGTCATCTTTTACATAATGACATCTCTGTTTCCATGTTTTGAGTGTTTTAGCTTTGATTTATTTTTGTAATTTCCCTATCTGTGTTGATACCTGGTTGCTCTGTCCTGTGTTGTGGTTTTGTGTTGTTATCTGATATTATTGACTTTCTAACAGGAGGACTCCCTTTTGTATTTCTTGTAATTTGATTTTTGCAAATTCCCTAAACTTCTGTTTATCTGGAAATGTCCTAAATTCACCTTCGTATCTGAGAGACAGTTTTGCTGGATATATAAAGCTTGGCTGGTGATTTTTTTCCTTCAAGGCTTTATATATGTCATCCCATTGCCTTCTTGCCTGCATGGTTTCTGCTGAGTTGTCTGAGCTTCGTCTTATTGGCTCTCCTTTGTAGGTGACTTTTCGTTTATTCCTAGCCACTCTTAAAATTCTCTCTTTATCTTTGGTTTTGGCAAGTTTGATTTTAATATGTCTTGGTGATTTTCGGGAACCCTGGTGGCATAGTGGTTAAGTTCTACGGCTGCTACCCAAGAGGTCGGCTGTTCAAATCTGCCAGGAGCTCCTTGGAAACTCTATGGGGCAGTTCTACTTTGTCCTGTAGGGTCACTATGAGTTGGAATCTACTTGATGGGAGTGGGTTTGGTTTCTGGTTTTGGTCATTTTCTTTTGGGATGTACCCTGTGTGGAGTTAGATGAGCATCTTGGATAGATATCATCTCATCTTTCATGATATCAGGGAAGTTTTCTGCCAACAAATCTTCAACAATTCTCTCTGTATTTTCTGTTATCCCCCCTCCACCCCGTTCTGGTACTCTAGTTACTCGTAAGTTATTCCTCTTGATAGAAAAAAAAAAATAGAGTCCCACATAATTCTTAGGGTTTCTTCATTTTTTTAAATACTTTTATCTGATTTTCCTCAAATATGTTGGTGCCAAGTGTTTTATCTTCAATCTCACCAATTCTGACTTCCATTGCCTCAATTCTGCTCTTATGACTTTCTACTGAATTGTCTAATTCTGAAACTTTGTTAATCTTCTGAATTTTTGTTTGCTTTCTCTATAGATTCTTGCAGCCTATTAAGTTTGTCATTATGCTCTTGTTTAATCTGCTTAAGTTACTCTAATGCTTTGTCTGCGTGCTGCTTGGCTTGTTCTGTGTTTTGCCTGAAGAGTTCTGTATATTAATCTTTTGTGTTCTACTTCTGGTAATTCCAGGAAGTTCTCTTCATCCAGAAGATTTCTTGATTATTTTGGGAGCTTGCTGAAGCCATCGTGGTCTGTCTCTTTATGTGATTTGATATTGAGAGTTGTCTCCGAGCCATTAGTAAGTTATTGTATTTATTTATTTTATGATTCCTTACTGTTCTCTAGCTTCTTGTTTTGTTTTGATGTGCCCAAATAGGCTGCTCAAGTGAGCTAGTTTGATTATTGGTGTCTTTGAAGCTCTAATGTCCTTTCACTAGGTGGTTAGAGCTGTTACTAGTTATGTGAGCCCAAGAGTCTGTTCAATTTTCTTGTATGGACTCAGCTCAGGTGTCCAGCTAGTCAGTCACAAAGTGTGTGGTGCAGGCTCTTACCTACAGTCCTAGATGAGCAGGGATGATTGATGTAGGCACAGGTATCTGGCTGCAGTAGGGGGTCATGCACTGAGCAAGGTAGGGGCTGACAACCACCCCTGAGTGTCTGTGATAAAAGTGTGTCCCTGTTCCCTAGTATGCATAGGTGGGTACATTTTGCAGCTTGACTATGGACACCCAGTGCTGTTGGCTGTAAGGACTGGGAGGCATCACTTATTCTTGGGCCCCTGTCATGGGTGACTAGGTGTCATGGGTGGAGCCACCAGTCCTCAGGCCCCTGATGTGGGTAGTGAAGGCCCTGCTTAATAGGCAGAGCAATGTCAAATATCAGGAACCTGCCTCTCCACCATGTAGCTGAAACAGTCGAATTTAGACTTCAGGTATGTACCTGTGCTTATGAGGGCCTACACAGCTGAGATGGCCCCACACAGGTCTATGCAGCACTGAAAGGCATTCAAGGTTTGTGGACCCCTTATGCCTGTGCCTAGGCAAAGGAGCTGCTTCTGTCCTGGGTTCCTGGTTTAGGGGAGCTGGGAGATTATTACCTCCTTGTTTGTTAATTTGTACCCTCTTATTTTAACCACAGGGAGAATGGCTCAGGGCAAGTGCAGTGTCCATCTTCTCACCCAGGGGATGCAGCTGGCTGGGACTAAGTGCAGAGTGGAAAGAGAGCAGATAAGTGGGAGAGAGGTTTTTCCTAATGGAGTATTTTTGAATCTGCATGGTAGGTTAAACACAGGTACTTATCTTTTGCCAGTTGAGGGCTGCTTCTTACTTGTTCTGGAGGGTTGAGCACACTCTCTACCACTTGTTCTCTCCTGATGTGGAAAAGGCATCCCCAACAGCACTGCTTGCCTCACCACGCTTGTGCCAGCAGAATCGGTTTGCAGGGTGCCAGTTCCCCCTAGATCAAGTCTGGCAACTCCTCACTGCTTCTGAACTGTTTCTCCCTCCCACTGCAGCTCAGTCCAGTTCCTCAGCTTTGCCTTTGATATTCAGGGCTCCTAGCTTGTAACATATAATAAATTTACTTGTTTTTTTGGGTGTTTGTTGTAGGAGGAACCACAGAAAACATCTGACTACTCTGCCATCTTGGCCCCACCTCCCTGGCAAAGGGTTTTTTAAAGGGTCCCTCCTGATAACATGTCCAATGTATGTGAGATGAAGTCTCACCATCTTTGCTTCTAATGAGCATTCTGGCTGTACTTCTTGTAAGACAGAATTGTTAGTTCTTCTGGCAGTCCATGGTATATTCAACATTCATTGCTAACACTATAATTCAAAGGCATTGATTCTTCTTCAGACTTCCTTATTCATTTTTCAGCTTTCACATACATATGAGACAATTGAAAACACCATGGTTTGGGTCAGGCACACCTTAACCCTTAAAATGACATCTTTGCTTTTTAACACTTTAAAGAAATCTTTTTTTGCAGCAGCAGATTTGCCCAGTGCAATGCTGCCTTCCCAAGTAGAGATGACCTTAATGAAGTGGATGGAGTAAAGCTTTCGGAACCTTCATTTGCTGATGTGTCATGACTTGAAATGATAAGAAACAGCTGCAAACATCCATTAATAATCGGAACCCGGAATTACGAAGTATGAATATAGGAAAACTGGAAATCGTCAAAAATGAAATGGAATGCATAAACATTGATATCCTAGGCATTAGTGAGCTGAAATGGACTGGTATTGGCTATTTTGCGTCAGACAATCATATAGTCTACTATGCTGGGAAAGACAACTTGAAGAGGAATGGTGTTGCATTCACTATTAAAAAGAACATTTCAAGATCTGTCCTGAAGTACAAAGTCAGTGATAGGATGTCCATATGGCTACAAGGAAGACCAGTTAATACGACTATTATTCAAATTTATAGACTAACCACTAGGGCCAAAGATGAAGAAATAGAAGATTTTTATCAGCTGCTACAGTCTGAAATTGATTGAACGTGCAGTCAAGATGCATTGATAATTACTGGCAACTGGAATGTGAAAGTTGGAAACAAAGTAGAAGGATCAGTAGTTGGAAAATATGGCCTTAGTGATAGAAAGAATGCTGGAGATCAAATGATGGAATTTTGTAAGACCAACGACTTCTTCATTGCAAATACCTTCTTTCACCAACATAAACGGCGACTATACACGTGGACCTCTCCAGATGGAACACACAGAAATCAAATTGACTACATCTGTGGAAAGAGACGATGGAAAAGCTCAATATCATCAGTCAGAACAAGGCCAGGGGCCGACTGTGGAACAGACCATCAGTTGCTCCTATGCAAGTTCAAGCTGAAACTGAAGAAAATCAGAGCAAGTCCACGAGAGCCAAAATATGACCTTGAGTACATCCCACCTGAATTTAGAGACCATCTCAAGAATAGATTTGACACATTGAACACTAGTGACCGCAGACCAGAAGAGTTGTGGGATGACATCAAGGACATCATCCATGAAGAAATCAAGAGGTCACTGAAAAGACAGGAAAGAAAGAAAACACCAAGGTGGACGTGAGAGGAGACTCTGAAACTTGCTCTTGAGCATCGAGCAGCTAAAGCAAAGGAAGA
Organism: Loxodonta africana; assembly: GCF_030014295.1. NCBI lineage: Eukaryota > Metazoa > Chordata > Mammalia > Proboscidea > Elephantidae > Loxodonta > Loxodonta africana. Next base: position 29,199,188 of record NC_087364.1, read on the forward strand.
ATTGATGAAGTAAAAGAACTGAACAGAAGATTTCAAAGCATCTCTCGAGAAGACAAAATAAAGTATTATAATGACACATGCAAAGACCTGCAGATGGAAAACCAAAAGGGCAGCACACGCTCAGCATTTCTCAAGCTGAGAGAACTGAAGGAAAAATTCAAGCCTCGAGTCGCAATACTGAAGGATTCCATGGGGAAAATATTAAACAATGCAGAAAGCATCAAAAGAAGATGGAAGGAATACACAGAGTCATTATACCAAAAAGAACTAGTCGATATTCAACCATTTCAGGAGGCGGCATATGATCAGGAACAGATGGTACTGAAGGAAGAAGTCCAAGCTGCTCTGAAGGCACTGGCGAAAAACAAGCCTCCAGGAATTGATGGAATATCAACTGAGATGTTTCAAAAAATAGATGCAGCGCTGGAGGTCCTCACTCATCTATGCCAAGAAATATGGAAGACAGCTTCCTGGCCAACTGACTGGAAGAGATCCATATTTATGCCTATTCCCAAGAAAGGTGATCCAACTGAATGTGGAAATTATAGAACAATATCATTAATATCACACACAAGAAAAATTCTGCTGAAGATCATTCAAGAACGGCTGCAGCAGTATATCGACAGGGAACTGCCAGAAATTCAGGCTGGTTCCAGAAGAGGATGTGGAACTAGAGATATCATTGCTGATGTCAAATGGATCCTGGTTGAAAGCAGAGAATACCAGAAGGATGTTTACCTGTGTTTTATTGATTACACAAAGGCATTTGACTGTGTAGATCATAACAAACTATGGATAAGAGTGTGAAGAATGGGAATTCCAGAACACTCAATTGTGGTTATGAGGAACTTTTACATAGATCAAGAGGCAGTTGTTCGGACAGAACAAGGGGATATTGATTGGTTTAAAGTCAGGAAAGGTGTGCGTCATGGTTGTATTCTTTCACCATACCTAACTAATCTGTATGCTGAACAAATAATCAGAGAAGCTGGACTATATGAAGAAGGACAGGGCATCAGGACTGGAGGAAGACTCACTAACAACCTGCGTTATGCAGATGACACAACCTTGCCTTCTGAAAGTGAAGAAGACTTGAGCACTTACTAATGACGATCAAAGACCACAGGCTTCGGTATGGATAACACGTCAACATAAAGAAAGTAAAAACCCTCATAACTGGACCAATGAGCAACATCATGATAAACGGAGAAAAGACTGAAGTTGTCAAGGGTTTCATTTTACTTGGATCCACAATCAACAGCCATGGAAGCAGCAGTCAAGGAATTAAAAGACACACTGCGTTGGGCAGATCTGCTGCAAAGGACCTCTTCAAAGTGTTGAAGAGCAAAGATGTCATCCTAAAGACTAAGGTGCGCCTGACCCAAGGCATGGTATTTTCAATCACATCATATGCATGTGAAAACTGGACAATGAATAAGGAAGACCGAAGAAGAGTTGTCGCCTTTGTGTTGTGGTGTTGGCAAAGAATATCGAATATATCATGGACTGCCAAAAGAACGAACAAATATGTCTTGGAGGAGTACAACCAGAATGCTCCTTAGAAGTAAGGATGGTGAGACTGTGTCTTACATACTTTGGATATGTTGTCAGGAGGGATGAGTCCCTGGAGAAGGACATCATGCTTGGCAGAGTACAGGGTCAGCAGAAAAGAGGAAGGCCCTAAACCAGGTGGACTGACACAGTGGCTGCACGAATGAGCTTAGGCATAACAACGATTGTAAGGATGGCGCAGGACCAGGCAGTGTTTTGTTCTGTTATGCATGGGGTCACTATGAGTCAGAACCAACTCAACGGCACCTAACAACAACAACAGGGATAAGTGAAAGGTCACCTACAAAGGAGAGCCCATAAGAATAATCTCGTACTACTCGGTAGAAACCATGCAAGCAAGAAAGCAATGGGATCACTTATTTAAAAAGTTGAAGGAAAAAAATTGCCTGCCAAGAATCATACATCCTGCAAAATTTTCTCTTAAATATGAAGGTGAAACTAGGACATTTCCAGATGAGGAGAAGTTTACGGAATTCGTAAAAACCTAGCCAAAACTGCAAGGAATACTAAAGGGATTTTTTTGGTTAGAAAATTGATAATATCAGGTATCAACCCAAGACTAGAACACTAGGCAGAGCAATCAGAAATCAACCCAGAAAGAGAAATCAAAATAACAAAGCAGGATTTTAAAAAAATGCTCAAAACAGGGTAACAGTGATGTTATTATGTAAAAGAAGACAACATTAAAATAATAAAGAGGGACTAAGAAAAGGAGTAAAAATCTTCCATATGGAGAGGAAGATATGGTGATGCAAAAAAGTAAAATTAGGTGTAAATTGAGAAAAATAGGGGTAAATAAAAAGGTAACTACAAAGGAGACAAGCTTTCCTACACATCAAAATAAAATACGAGAAAAAAATACAGGCTCAGAAGAAACAAAATCGACAACGAAAAGGAAGAAAGGACAGTATATAAAGATAATCTACTCAGCACAAAAAATTAAGTGGGAAAAAGAATCTGTCAACAACACACAAAAAAAGACATCAAAATGATAGCACTAAATTCACACCTATCCATAATTATGCTGAATGTAAATGGAATAAATGCACCAATAAAGAGACAGAGAGTGGCAGAATGTATTAAAAAACACGATCTGCATATATGCTGCTTACAAGAGATGCCTTAGACTTAGAGACACAAACAAAGTAAAACTCAAAGGATGGAAAAATATATCAAGCAAACAACTCTCAAAAAAGAGCAGGAGTGGTAATATTAATTTGTGACAAAATAGACTTTAAAATCCATCAGAAAGGATGAGGAAGGGCACTACATAATGATTAAAGGGACAATAAACCAAGAAAAAGAACTCTATGGGGGCAGTTCTACTCTGTTCTATAGGGTAGCTGCAAGTCGGAATCAGAATCGGAACTGGGTTGGGTTACACCAAGAAGATATAACCATATTAAATATTTATGTACCCAATGACAAGGCTGCAATATACATAAAACGAACTTCATCAGCACTGAAAAGTGAGATAGACAACATCAGAATTATAGTAGGAGACTTCAACACACCACTTTCGGTGAAGGACAGGGCATCCAGAAAGAAGCTCAATAAAGACACGGATGATCTAAATGCCACAATCAACCAACTTGACCTGGTAGACATATACAGAACAGTCCACCCAACAGCAACCAAGTATACTTTCTTTTCTAGTGCACATGGAACATTCTCTAGAATAGACCACATATTAGGTCATAAAGCAAGCCTTAGCAAAATCCAAAACACTGAAATATGACAAAGCATCTTCTTTGACCATAAAACCATAAAAGTGGAAATCAGTAACAGGAAAAGCAGGGAAAAGAAATCAAACACTTGGAAACTGAACAATACCCTGCTCTAAACAGACTGCATTATAGAAGACATTAAGGATGGAACAAAGAAATTCATAGAATCCAATTAAAATGAAAACACTTCCTATCAGAACCTTTGGGACAGAGTGAAAGCAGTGCTCAGAGGCCAATTTATATCAATAAACGCACACATCCAAAAAGAAGAAAGGGTCCAAATCAAGGAATTATCCCTACAACTTGAAAGAGAGCAACAAAAGAAATCCTCAGGCACCAGAAGAAAACAATAATAAAAATTAGAGCAGAAGTAAATGAAATAGAAAACAGAAAAATAATTGAAAGAAGTAAAAATACCAATAGCTAGTTCTTTGAAAAAATTAACAGAAACGATAAACCACTGGCTAAACTGACAAAAGAAAAGCAGGAGAGGAAGCAAATAACCTGAATAAGAAATGAGATTGGTGATATTACAAGAGACCCATCTGAAATTAAAAGAATCATATCAGATTACTATGAAACAATGTACTGTAACAAATTTGAAAACCTAGAAGAAATGGATGAATTCCTATAAACAGACCACCTACCTAAAGCAACACAAACAGAGGTAGAACAACTCAATAGACCCATTCCAAAAGAAGAGATTAAAAAGGTAATCAAAAAACTCCCAACAAATAAAAGCCCTGGCCCTGATGGCTTCACTGCAGAGTTCTACCAAATTTTCAGAGAAGAGTTAACAACACCACTACTAAAGGTATTTCAGAGTGTAGAAAAGGATGGAATACTCCCAAACTCATTACAAGAAGCCACCATATCCCTGATACCAAAACCAGGTAAAGACACCACAAGAAAAGAAAATCATAGACCTATATCCCTCATGAACTTAGATGCAAAAATCTTCAACAAAATTTTAGCCAATAGAATTCAACAACATATCAAAAAAATAATTCAGCATGACCAAGTGGAATTCATACCAGGTATGCAGGGATGGTTCAACATTAGAAAAATAATTAACGTAATCCATCACGTAAGAAAAAAAAAAGACAAGATTCACATGATTTTATCAATTGATGCAGAAAAGGCATTTGACAAAGTTCAGCACCCATTCATGATAAAAATTCTCAGCAAAATAGGAATAGAAGGAAAATTCCTCAACATAATCAAAGGCATTTATACAAAGCCAATAGCCAACATCATCCTAAGTGGAGAGAGTCTGAAACATTCTCCTTGAGATCGGGAAACAGACAAGGATGCCCTTCATCATTGCTCTTTCTCAACATTGTGCTGGAGGTCATAGCCAGAGCAATTAGGCTAGATAAAGAAATAAAGGGGGGACAGCCAAGCTAGGAACCCCAGTAGCTCAAGAAGGCACCGGCTGCCAAGTGGTCTGGTGAGTACAGAAGGTGGAGCCAAGATGGCGGAATAGACAGATGCTTCCGTCAACCCCTCTTTACAATAAAGACCCAAAAAAACAAGTGAAATGAGTATATTTGTGACAAGCTGGGAGCCCTGAGCACCAAAGGCAAGCTTAGACAACGAACTGAGAGGCAGAGGGAGGAAGAGGCTGTTCAGAAGTGGAGAGGAGTTACCGGACCTGAATCCCGGGGAGTCCTCAGGCACCATTCCCGGAGTGGCGGTGGTGGCCACGGCAGGCTGGTACTAGCGTTTGGCCACAGTTTCCTCAGGGAGAAGCAGCCAGCCACCCAGCCCACTCACACCTCCAGAACCTGAGGAGAACGGCGCTCCTGGCAAAAGCTAAGTTCTTGTGTATATTTTACCGCGCCCCCCTAGCCCCAAGCCGGCCTCAGCGGCTGAATACCTGGGCCTGAGATAGACCCTGGTGAGCACCTAGAGCCATCCTCCCAGCCTTGGGGAAGGAAAAAATTTGCAACTGGGGGGAAAAGATAATTTGCTAACTCCATTAACTGGGGGTGCTCCGGAGAGAAGCGGCTCCTGTCCAGGCATAAACCATCCGTGGACCTTGAACACCATTCCCTTCTGCATGGACATGTGTGGGCCTATTTTGGGAGAATAGACCCTTGTTGGCAAACTCCAACCATTTCAGCAGTGTGGTGGAGAGGTCAGTGTTTGACGTTTGACTTTGCTTTGCCTATTAAACAAGGTCCTCACCTACCCACATCAGGGACCCAAGGACTGGTAGCTCCACTCAGGTCACCCAGCCACCCACGACAGGTGTCGAAAGATAACTAGTACCTCCAGTCCTTACAACCAAAAACTTTGGGTGCCCATGGTCCCTCTGCAGAACCCACCCACCAGTATGCTCTAGAGAACAGAGATGGGTTTTCCTCAGAGACACTTGGGGGTCAGTTCTCAGCCCCCTGCTTTGTTCAGGGTGTGACCCCCTGCTGCAATCAGATACCAGTATATACGCCAATCACCCTTGCCCCTCTAAGACTGTAGGACAGAGCCTTGATATCACACGCTTGATATCAGCTACCTGGAAACCTGAGCTGAATTCATACAAGAAAACTGAATGGACTCCTAGACTGATATACCTGATAATAGCTCTAGCCAGCTGGGGACAGGACACCAGAGCTCCAAACATGAAAATAATCAAGCTAGCTCACTCAAGCAACCCATAGGGGTATACCAAAACAAAACAAAGCAAGCAGTTATGACACAGTAAGCAAGCATAAACTAATACAATAACTTATAGATGGCTCGGAGACAACAGTCAATATCAAGTCCCATAAAGAAACAGATCATGATCAACAGGCTCTCAAAACAAAGAATCCAGGAATCTTCTAGATGAAAGTGCATTCCTGGAATTACCAGATGCAGAATATAAAAGTTGCATATACAGAACCCTTCAAGACATCAGGCAGGAAATGAGGCAATATGCAGAACAAGCCAACAAACACACAGATAAAGCAAGTGAAGAAATCAGAAAGATTATTCAGGAACATAATGAAAAATTTAATAAGCTGGAAAAATCCATAGAGAGACAGCAATCAGAAATTCAGATTAACAACAAAATTACAGAATTAGACAACTCAATAGGAAGTCAGAGGAGCAGAATTGAGCAAGTAGAAGCTAGAATTTCTGGACTCGAAGACAAATCACTTGGCACTAATATATTTGAAGAAAAATCAGATAAAAGAATTAAAAAAAATGAAGAAACCTTAAGAATCACGTGGGACTCTATCAAGAGAAATAACCTACTAGTGATTGGAGTCCCAGACAGGGAGGGATAACAGAAAATACAGAGAAATTTGTGGAAGATTTGTTGGCACAAAGCTTCCCTGATATTGTGAAAGATGAGAAGATATCTATCCAAGATGCTCTATCGAACTCCATATAAGGTAGATCTTAAAAGAAAGTCACCAAGACATATTATAATCAAGCTTGCCAAAACCAAAGATAAAGAGAGAATTATAAGAGCAGTGAGGGATAAATGAAAAGCCACCTACAAAGGAGAGCCAATAAGAATAAGCTCAGACTACTAGGCAGAAAGCATGCAGGCAAGAAGGCAATGGGATGACATATTTAAAAAATTGAAGGAAAAAAATTGCCAGCCAAGAATTTTATATCCTTCAAAACTGTCTCTTAAATATGAAGGTGAAATTAAGACATTTCCAGATAAACACAACTTGAGGGAATTTGGAAAACCAAACCAAAACTATAAGAAATACTGAAGGGAGATCTTTGGTTAGAAAATCAATAATATCAGGTATCAACCCAAGACTAGGACACTGGGCAGAGCAACCAGAAGTCAACCCAGACAGGGAAATCGAAAAAATCAAAGCAAAATTATATATATATAAAGCCCAAAACAGGGTAACAGCGATGTTATTATATAAAAGAAGACAACATTAAAATAATAAAGAGGGACTAAGAAATGTAATCGTATGCCTTCCATATGGAGAGGAAGATATGATGATACAAAGAAATAAAAGTTAGTTTTAAATTTAGAAAAATAGGGATAAGTAATAAGGTAACCACAAAGGAGACAAACTATCCTACACATCAAAATAAAATACAAGAAAAAAATGGAGACTCAGAAGAAACAAAATCAATAACAACGAATAAGAGGAAAGGACAACATATAAAGAAAATCTACTCAGCACATAAAATCAAGTGGGAAAAAGAAACTGTCAACATCAAAATGACAGCACTAAATTCATCCCTATGCATAATTACCCTGAATGTAAATGGACTAAATGCACCAATAAAGAGACAGAGAGTGGCAGAATGGGTTAAAAAACAAGACCTGTCTATATGCTGCCTGCAAGAGACACACCTTAGACTTAGAGACATAAACAAACTAAAACTCAAAGGATAGAAAAAAAATATATCAAGTGAACAACAATCAAAAATGAGCAGGAGTGGCAATTTTAGTTTCTGACAAAATAGCCTTTAAAGTTAAATACAGCAGAAATGATAAGGAAGGACACTATATAATGACTAAAGGGACAATACACCAAGAAGATATAACCATATTAAATATTTATGTACCCAGTGACAGGGCTGCAAGATACATAAAACAAATTCTATCAGCATTGAAAAGTGAGATAGACAGCTCCACAATAATAGGAGACTTCAACACACCACTTTCGGTGAAGGACAGTGCATCCAGAAAGAAGCTCAATAAAGACACGGATGATCTAAATGCCACAATCAACCAACTTGACCTGGTAGACATATACAGAACAGCCCACCCAACAGCAACCAAGTATACTTTCTTTTCTAGTGCACATGGAACATTCTCTAGAATAGACCACATATTAGGTCATAAAGCAAGCCTTAGCAGAATCCAAAACACTGAAATATGACAGAGCATCTTCTCTGACCATAAAACCATAAAAGTGGAAATCAGTAACAGGAAAAGCAGGGAAAAGAAATCAAACACTTGGAAACTGAACAATATCCTGCTCAAAAAAGGCTGGGTTATACAAGACATTAAGGATGGAATAAAGAAATTCATAGAATCCAATTAAAATGAAAACACTTCCTATCAGAACCTTTGGGACAGAGTGAAAGCAGTGCTCAGAGGCCAATTTATATCAATAAATGCACACATCCAAAAAGAAGAAAGGCCAAAATCAAAGAATTATCCCTACAACTTGAACAAATAGAAAGAGAGCAACAAAAGAAATCCTCAGGCACCAGAAGAAAACAAATAATAAAAATTAGAGCAGAATTAAATGAAATAGAAAACGGAAAAATAATTGAAAGACTTAACAAGACAAAAAGCTGGTTCTTTGAAAAATTAAAAAAATTGAGAAGCCATTGGCCGAACTGACAAAAGAAAAACAGGAGAGGAAGCAAATAACTTGAAGAAGAAATGAGATGAGTGATATTACAACATACCCAATTGAAATTGCAAGAATCATATCAGATTACTATGAAAAATTGTACTCTAACAAATCTGAAAACCTAGAAGAAATGGATGAATTTCTAGAAACATACTACCTGCCAAAACTAACACAAACAGAGGTAGAACAACTAAATAGATCCATAACAAAAAAAGAGATTAAAAAGGTAATGAAAAAACTCCCAATAAAAAATAGCCCTGGTCCTCAGGGCTTCACTGCAGAGTTCTACCAAACTTTCAGAGAACAGTTAACACCACTATTACTAAAGGTATTTCAGAGCATAGAAAAGGACGGAATACTACCAAACTCATTCTACGAAGACACCATATCCCTGATACCAAAACCAGGTAAAGACACAAAAAGAAAAGAAAATTATAGAGCTATATCCCTCATGAATGTAGATGCAAAAATCCTCAACAAAATTCTAGCCAAAAGAATTCAAGAATATATCAAAAAAATAATTCAGCATGACCAAGTGGGATTCATAACAGGTATGCAAGATGGTTCAACCTCAGAAACACAATTAATGTAATCCACCACATAAATAAAACAAAAGACAAGAATCACATGATTTTATCAATTGATGCAGAAAAGGCATTTGACAAAGTTCAACACTCATTCATGATAAAAACTCTCCGCAAAATAGGAATAGAAGGAAAATTCCTCAACATAATAAAGGGCATTTATACAAAGCCAACAGCCAACATCATCCTAAATGGAGAGAGACTAAAAACATTCCCACTGAGATCGGGAACCAGACAAGGATGCCCTTTTCAACCACTCTTATTCAACATTGTGCTGGAAGTCCTAGTCAGAGCACTTAGGCTGCACAAAGAAATAAAGCGCATCCAGATTGGCAAGGAAGAAGTCAAAGTATCTGTATTTGCAGATGATATGATCTTATACACAGAAAACCCTAAGAAATCCTCCAGAAAACTACTGAAACTAATAGAAGAGTTCAGCAGAGTATCGGGATACAAGACAAACATACAAAAATCAGTTGGATTCCTCTACACCAACAAAAAGAACATTGAAGAGGAAACCACCAAATCAATGCCATTTACAGTAGCCCCCAAGAAGATAAAATACTTAGGAATAAATCTTACCAGAGATGTAAAAGACTTATACAATGAAAACTACAGTACACTTGTGCAAGAAACCAAAAGAGACTTACATGAGTGGAAGAACATACTTGCTCGTGGATAGAAGACTTAACATTATAAAAATGTCTATTCTACCAAAAGCAATCTATACATTTAATGCAGTTCCGATCCAAATCCCAACGACATTCTTCAATGAGATGGAGAGAAAAATCACCAATTTCATATGGAAGGGAAAGAGGCCCCGGATAAATAAGGCATTACTGAAAAAGAAAAACAAAGTGTGAGGCCTTACTTTACCTGATTTTAGAACCTATTATACCGCCACAGTAGTCAAAACAGCCTGGTACTGGTACAACAACAGATACATGGACCAATGGAACAGAATTGAGAATCCAGACATAAACCCATCCACATATGAGCAGTTGGTATTTGACAAAGGCCCCAAAACAGTTAAATGAGGAAAAGAGAGTCTTTTTAACAAATGGTGCTGGCATAACTGGATATCCATCCGCAAAAAAATGAAACAAGACCCATACCTCCCTCCATGCACCAAAACTAACTCAAAATGGATCAAAGACCTAAATATAAAACCTAAAATGGTAAAGATCATAGAAGAAAAAATAGGGATAACGTTAGGAGCCCTAACATGTGGCATAAACAATATACAGAACATTATAAAGAATGCAGAAGGAAACTAGATAACTGGGCACTCCTAAAAATCAAATACCTATGCTCATCCAAAGACTTTGCCAAAAGAGTAAAAAGACTATGTACAGACTGGGAAAAAGTTTTTAGCTATGACATTTCTGACCAGCCTCTGATCTCTAAAATCTACATGAGACTGCAAAAACTCAACTGCAAAAAGAGAAATAACCCAATTAAAAATGGGCAAAAGACATGAATAGACACTTCACTAAAGAAGACATTCAGGTAGCTAACAGATACATGAGGAAATGTTCACGATCATTAGCCATCAGAAAAATGCAGATCAAAACGACAATGAGATTTCATCTCACTCCAACAAGGCTGGCATTAATCCAAAAAACACAAAATAATAAATGTTGGAGAGGCTGTGGAGAGACTGGAACACTTCTACACTGCTGGTGGGAATGTAAAATGGTACAACCACTTTGGAAATCGATTTGGTGCTTCCTTAAAAAGCTAGAAATAGAACTATCATCAGATTCAGCAATCCCACTCCTTGGAATATATCCTAGAGAAATAAGAGCCTTTACACAAACAGATATATGCACAGCCATGTTTATTGCAGCACTGTTTACAATAGGAAAAAGATGGAAGCAACTAAGGTGCCCATCAATGGATTAACGGATAAGTAAATTAGGGTATATTCACTCAGTGGAATTCTATGCATCAATTAAGAACAGTGATGAATCTGTGAAACATTTCATAACATGGAGGAACCTGGAAGGGATTATGCTGAGTGAAATTAGTCAGTTGCAAAAGGACAAATATTGTATAAGACCCCTATTATAAGAACTTGAGAAATAGTTTAAACAGAGAAGAAACTATTCTTTGATGGGTACAAAGGGGGTGGGAGGGAGGGTGGAAGAGGGGTATTCACTAATTAGATAGTAGGTAAGAACTACTTTAGGTGACAAGAAAGACAAGACACAATACAGGCGAGGTCAGCACAACTGGACTAAACCAAAAGCAATGAAGTTTCCAGAATAAACCTGATGCTTTGAAGGACAGGGCAGCAGAGGCAGGGTTTTGGGGACCAAGGTTTCAGGGGACATCTAAGTCAATTGGCATAATAAAATCTATTAAGAAAACATTCTGCATCCCTCTTTGGAGAGGGGTGTCTTGGGTCTTAAGTGCTGGCAAGTGGCCATCTAAGATGCATTAATGGGTCTCAACCCATGTGGACCAAAGGAGAATGAAGAACACCAAGGACTCAAGGTAATTATGAGCCCAAGAGACAGAAAGGACCACATAAACCAGAGACTACTTCATCCTGAGACCAGAAGAACTAGATGGTGCCCAGCTACAACTGATGACTGCCCTGAGAGGGAAGACAACTGAGAACCCCTGAGAAAGCAGGAGAGCAGTGGGTTGCAGACCCCAAATTCTCGTTAAAAAACCAGACTTAATGGTCTGACTGAGACTAGAAGGACCCTGGTTGTCATGGCCCCCAGACCTTCTTTTGGCCCAGGACAGGAACCATTCACAAAGCCAAGTCTTCAGACAGAGAGTAGACTGGACAATCAGTTAGAGAGGGATGCTAGTGTGGAGTGAACTTCTTGGACCAAGTGGACACTTAGACTGTGTTGGCATCTCCTGTCTGGAGACAAGATGAGGGTAGATGGTATTAGAAGCTGGCGAAATGGACATGAAAAGAGAGAGTGGAGGGACGGAGCGGGCTGTCTCCTCAGGCGGAGAGCAATTGGGAGTATGTAGCAAGGTGTATATAGATTTTTGTGTGAAAGACTGACTTGATTTGTAAACTTGCACTTAAAGCACAAGAAAAATTAAAAAAAAAAAAAAAAGAAGAAATCACAGAAACAAGAGGCTAAAGCTATGGCATGGTGAAGACATCAGATCTTGCCTGGCTACCTTTTCACAGTCATAGCATTTGGGATCTTATAGCCTTGATAAACAAGCCACCATCCAAAATCACTGAGTGGCTGAAATCCATGCAGAAGAACACTCTCTTCAAATAGTGGTCAATACAGCGATCAAAGAATTTCTATCAAAATTACTGATCAAATGGAAAGAATGTGCAGTGGTTAAGAGCTTGGTACTAATCAAAAGGTCAGCAGTTCGAATCCACCAGCTGCTCCTTGGAAAACCTATGGGGCAGTTCTACTCTGTCCTTAGGGTCACTATGATTTGGAATCAACTCAACAATGGGTTTGGTATTTCTGAAGGGGGCTGACTCAGGCTTAAGCCTGACTTCATCTTGTGCCTTTTAAGACTGCATTTTTCTTGTCATGCTTTTTTTCATTAGCAACAGTTAACCTTTAAAGCAGCTTGTCTAGTTACACATAATTATATTTAGATGATCAGGCTCACTGAAACACTTGAAACTTGTTTTTCAGAAAACAGTAGATTAATGAACATGTTCTGTTTCTAAGACTAAAGAGATCTTACAACCGTGGTTCAATGATCTTGCAATTGTCTTAGCAAGATTTCTATTTTTGTATTCTTTATAATGTTTGGGCACATACTGCTCTTTAAAAGCCATAGCTAGCCTATCAAATGGGAAAAGTACATCATGTGAAAACAGGGAAAGGGGGTAAAAACCTGCTGTGTAAGATGTTCTCAAAATAACTTTCCCTTAAGTAAGCTAATATTTACCATTTGTTTTCAAAACAAAACCCATTGTGTTCTACCACCTGTTCTCAGAACATCCATCATGTAAGCAGCTTGTAACCCCCCTTGCAAACAAGTACTTCTGCAATTATGCACTGCAACCAATTACTGTAACCCACATATACATTGTAAACCAGTCATAGTGAAAGCCCTGCTTCCAGATAGCCCTCCCTTGGCTACCTTACCTCTCCTAGCACCAATCACAATATTGTACCTTAAAGTTCCCTGTTTTACTGTACAAATATGAATATGTGACTTCAGCACAGTTGAGCTCTGATTTTCACTTTGTAAGCCTCAGTGCATCCCTGGTTCAGACGGCCTTTTTTCTCAATAAATTTCTTGATTTTATTTCAAACAGAGTATGTGTAATAACTCCATGAAAGTTCGTTTATTGATCTAGTTGTAAGAATTTTCACATTCTTTATGTTGAGGTATACTCCTTATTGAAGGCTGTGGTCTTTGATCTTTATCAGTAAGTGCTTCAAGTCATCTTCACTTTAGGAAAGCAAGGTTGTGTCATCTGCATATCGTGGGTTATTAATGAGTCTTCCTCCAGTCCTGATGTTGAAAGGATATAATCCTGCCACACACCTTTTCCAGTTTTAAATCATGCAGTATCCCCTTCTTCCGTTTGTAGGAGTGCCTCTTGACAAATGCAGTCTAGAACCCTGAAAAATACTTTCCTTGAAAAAATATATAATTTTTTCAACATAAATATTTGTATTGATATAATATTACCCTGATGTCCACAGTCTGAGAATGTTGATAGATCCACAGCCAACAATTTTAGAAACAAAGAGCAGGACAGCTTGTCTTGCAGCAGATTCTCTACATTATTGTCCACAACAACCAAAACCCACAAAACAGTGAGGCATCTGGGAAAAGGCATGGGGGTTGCTTTTGAAACCTTTAGAAGGATGACACAATTAAAAGAAATAATCTTTGTTTCTGTAATTGCATCTACATGATTTACCTCATTAAAGCAAAAAGACTTTGTTAAAGAGGCATGCCTTGTTCAGATTTTTTCTTGATTGGCATCCAAGTTAATTAGGTGTGCCCTGTGATTACAGCATGATGAAATCATCAACTGCGTAAAAAGAAGCCGACATTAAAATGTTACTTGTTTGCAGTGTAATGGATCACTTTTGTGTGGATTTTCTCTCCACAGTCTTATAACTCCCACCCAAGTGATTGGGTGGGACTGTGCAAATAACATAATTGTGGTCCACCAAGGGGATTTGTCAGTTTTGCCATCCACTAGCTTAAAAGAGTGCCAATTCCAGAGCAGAGAGAAGAACCCACCACTACCAAGGAAGAACAGCTAGGAGCAGAGACAGTGTCCTTTGGACCCAGGATCCCTGCTCCAAGAAGCTCCTGGACGTAGGAGACAGAGAGAGAGAGCTGTAACACTGAAGACAGAGAGAAACAGTGGTGGAGAAATGGCAGCAGGAGAGACCAGCAGGAGACTGGGCAGTGGGATTCCTGGCCTAAGGAGTGAGAAAGCTGAGTGCCTTTTGGTGGGAGGCTTGATGGAGGAGTATGGTGCTTCTGGGCACTTGGTAAAGATAGGTTTGCCAACCAATGGAGCTAGAGCTGAATGCCTTTAAGCCGAGTAGGGTGGAGTAGGGTGTCCCTGGGCACTTATAAGCAGAGCTAAAACAACTTAGTGACACTTGCCCTAGCAGGGCAGAGGCTGAGAGGCCAGAGAGAAGTGTGTTTGTGGTAGAGCTGGGAAGAGGCTGTCTTGATGGAAAAACTGTATCCTGAGCATTCCTGAACCTGAATTGTAACCTGTTACTTCCCTAATAAACCCTATAATCGTGAGTAGTATCTGTGAGTTCTGTGTGGTCATTGCAATGAATTATTGAACCCAGCAGAGAAGTAGAGAGTGCCGTGGAACAGAGAGTTGGTGTCAGAGTTGATAAAGATGGTGAAGAGAGGAGGCATGTCTGACCTCCTCCTCATAGGAATCAGCCTTAGGCTGTTGATCTTGATTCTCCTTCCCCCTTGTGAAATTAAAGAAGGTGTGACACTACCCCCCACACCGTTTTTACATTATTCTCAGAAGAGAAAGATGATCTGAGCTCCAGGGCAGGGTTGAATTAACCAGTAAGCAAGGTACATACAGGCTTACTTCTGCTTACTTACTAATCTGTAGTGAACAAATTCACATTTTTTTCACTGCATTAAAGATTATGATGGTAGACATGGCGACATCTATCTTTCTCCCAACCCGACAGCACCCACCTACAGAATCAAAGCCTCTTTTCAAATTTACAATCACTGTCAGGGACAGATTACCCAATAAGCAACGTATGCACAGGCTTACTTGTGTGTACATACTAATCTTAGTGAACATTTTCACCTGTTTTTGATTGTGTCAACGCCATGGTGAAATCCACGTGAAATTGTTTAGTGTAGATTAGTAAGTACACCACAAGTAAGCTTGTGAGAACCTTGCTTATTGGGTAATCTGCCCCTGCTTCAGAGTGTAGTGGCAGCATCTTCAATAAAGACATGACTTTTCCATCTATTTGTGTTCTACTGGATACCGGAGAAAACTTTCACCAGGGGAAAGAGCTTTTCTTTATTTTGTAAATGAATTTTTTAATTGGATGATAGTTTAATCTGATTGTAGACATCTGAGGCAGACTTTCTGAGGGCAGGCTAGGTGATTGCAAATACAGGATTTTGCTGGAATTAATATGCATAAGTCATTGCCAAAAGGAAACTTGTCTCAACTTTGCATTCAAGGATTGACTTTTCTGCATTTAGATCAATGTTGGAGACTGACTGGATAAATAAGTAATGACAACTATGATGTATGCCTTGAAGAAATGACAATGGTAATTTAGGCAAGGGGGAGGTGGAGAGAAAGGATCACTATACTTATGGTTCAGCGAAGGGGTCTCTGAGGAACTGATATTTAAACTGAGCCTGAAGGGAAATGAATATGGAGTAAGAAAGTGTGTGGATTGGGGTGGAGATGAAGGACGATAATAGTACTCAGTGTGGGCAAAATGTTTTGCTGTTAGTTTTGTTGTTAGTAGGTACCATCGAGTCGGTTCCAACTCATAGCGACCCTAAGTACAACAGAACTAAACACTGCCCAATCCTGCACCATCCTCACAACCATTGCAATATTTGAGCCCGTTGTTGCAGCCACTATATCAATTCATCTCGTTGAGGGTTTTCTTCTTTTTAACTGACCCTCCACTTTACCAAGCATGATGTCCTTCTCCAGGGACTGATCCGTCCTGATAACATGTCCAATGTACATGAGATGAAGTCTCACCAACCTCACTTCTAAGGAGCATTCTGGCTGTACTTCTTCCAAGACAGACTTGTTCATTCTTCTGGCAGTCCATGGTATGTTGTATATTCTTTGCCAACACTATAATTTGAATGCATCAATTCTTCTTTGGTCTTTCTTATTCATTGTCCAGTTTTTGCATGCATATGAGGCAATTGAAAATACCATGGCTTGGGTTGGGCACACCTTAGTGTTCAAAATGACATCTTTGCTTTTTAACAGTTTAAAGAGGTCTTTTGCAGCAGGTTTGCCCAAAACGACCTATAGTTTGATTTCTTTTTATTTATTTATTATATTGTACTTTAGACGAAGGTTTACAGAGCAAACAAGCTTCTCATTAAACAATTAATACACATATTGTTTTGTGACATTGGTCGCTAACACCACGACACGTCAACACTCTCCCCATCTCGACCTAGGTTCCCCATTACCAGCTTTCCTATCCCCTCCCACATTCTCATCCTTTGCCCTGGGCCAGTGTGCCCATTTTGTCTCTTCTTTTGTTTCATAGGCCTGTCTAATCTTTGGATGAAGGATGAACCTCAGGAGTGACTTCATTACTGAGGTAGAAATATATCCGGGACCCATGCTCTCGGGATTTCTCCAGTCTCTGTCAGACCAGTAAGTCTGGTCTTTTTCCATTCTACTATATGAAGAAGAATGCGGCATCAGGATTGGAGGAAGACTAATTAGCAACCTGTGTTATGCAGATGACACAACCTTGCTTGCTGATAGTGAAAAGAACTTGAAGCACTTACTAATGAAGATCAAAGACCACAGCCTTCGGTATGGATTACATCTCAACATAAAGAAAACAAAAATCCTCACAACGGGACCAATAAGCAATATCATGATAAATGGGGAAGAGATTGACTTTATCAAGACTTTCTTAAACTTTCTTACTTGGATCCATATAAAAGACTCATGGAAGCAGCAGTCAAGAAATCAAAAGACGCGTTGCATTGGGCAAATCTGCTGCAAAAGACCTCTTTAAAGTGTTAAAAAGCAAAGATGTCGTGATGAAGTCACTCCTGAAGTTCACCCTTTGGCCAAAGATTAGACAGGCCCATAAAACAAAATGAGACTAAAGGGGTGCACCAACCCAGGGGCAAGCACTAGAAGGCAGGAGGGGACAGTAAACCTGGTAATTGGGAACCCAAGGTGTAGAAGCAGAGAGTGTTGACATGTCATGGGGTTGATAATCTACGTCACAAAACAATGTATACTAATTGTTTAATGAGAAGCTAGTTTGTTCTGTAAACCTTCATCTAAAGTTCAATAATAATAATAATAATAAAAAGAACACGTGACCTACAATTGGTGTCTTAGTTATCTGGTGCTGATATAACAGAAATACTACAAGTGGGTGGCTTTAACAAAGAGGAATTTATTTTCTCACAGTCTAGTACCTTACAAGTCCAAATTCAGGGCTTCGGCTCCAGGGCAAGGCTTTCTCTGTCTGTCAGCTCTGGAGATAGGTCCTTCTCCTCAATTTTCCCCTGGTCGAGGAGCTTCTCAGGCACAGGGACCCCAGGTCCAAAGAATGCACTCTGCTCCTGGTGCTGCTTCCTTGGTGGTATGAGGTCCCCAACTCTCTGCTTGCCTCCCTTTTCTTTTCTCTCTTGAGAGATAAAAGGTGCACTGGATCAGGGAGGTGACCTGAGTAAGGGTGGTGTTACAATCCCACCCTAATCCTCTCAACATAAAATTACAATCACAAAATGGAGGACAACGACACTATACTGGGAATCATGGCCTAACCAAGTTGATACACACGTTTTTGGGGGGACATAATTTAATCTATGACAGTGGGATCAGTGCTACTAAAAGCCGAGCTAACCAGATGACAAAAGAAGCTCCAGGAACCAATGAATACAAATCATAAAGGCTAATGTTTTCGGAAAGCAAAAAGAATAAAAAACTGACAACATTAACTGAGGTGCAGTAGCTCTCTTAGTCCAACTGTCTGTGAGTAGAGTGAAATGAAGCAAAATTAAATAGAGTTAATGTTGAGCAATTTGTGTCATATTCCAAATGGTATGACCTGCTGGAAGCTTCGTGAGCCCCTGCTAATTGTTCCACTTAGGAAACTGGAAATTTTCATTGTAATCAGCTGCATCTTGCAAAACAGTTTGTCACTGTGATTTCTCTCCAACGTGGAATAAAGCTATTCTCACACGGCCTATAAAACAAACAACAGCAAAGATGTCACCATGAAGACTAAGGTGTACCTGACCCAAGCCGTGCTGTTTTTAGTCAACTCATATGCATTTTTTTTTTATGCATGTGAAAGCTGGAGGATGAATAAGAAGACCAAAGAAGAATTGACACCTTTGAATTGTAGTGTTGGTGAAGAATACCGAGTATACCATGGAGTGCCAAAAGGATGAAAAAATTTGTCTTATAAGAAGTACAGCCAGAATGCTCCTTAGAATTGAGAATGGAGAGACTACATGTCACATACTTTGGATGTTATCGGGGAGGACCAGTCCCTGGAGAGGGACATCATGCTTGGCAAAGTGGAGGGTCAGAGAAAAAGAGAAAAACTCTCAATGAGATGGATTGACACAGTGGCTGCAACAATGGGCTCAAGCATAACAGTGATTGTGAAGATGGCACAGGACAAGGCAGTGTTTTGTTCAGTTGTACACAGGGTCACTATGAGTCAGAACCAACTCGAAGGCACATAACAACAACAACAGGTATTTCATTGTGTGTATGTACCATAGTTTGTTTACCAACTCATCTGCTGATGGGCACCCAGGTTGTTTCCATCTTTTTGCTATCGTGAACAATGCTGCAATGAACATGGGTGTGCGTAAGTCTATTCATGTGACGGCTCTTATTTCTCTAGGATGTATTCCTAGCAGTGGGATTGCTTGTTTTTATGGTATTTCTATTCCTAGTTTTTTAAAGAAGTGACATATCGTTTTACCATTTTGCATTCCCACCAGCAGTGCATAAGAGTTCAATCTCCCCACATCCTCTCCAACATTTGTTATTCTCTGCTTTTTCAATTCATCCAGTAATGTCGGGGTAAGATGGTATCTCACTGTGGTTTTGATTTGCATTTCTCTAACAGCTAGTGATTTCAAGCATTTCCTCATGTGTCTATTAGCTGCCTGAATGTTTTCTTTGGTGAAATGTCTGTTCATATCCTTTGCCCATTTTTCGGTTGGATTATTTGTCTTTTTGTTATAGAGGTGTTGAGTTTTCCTGTAGATTTTAGAGATTAGACTTTTGTTGGATTTGTCATAGCCAAATTTTTTTTCCCAGTCTGTAGGTTCTTTTTCTACTCTTTTGGTGAAGTCTTTTGATGAGCATAAGTGTTTAATTTTTAGAAGATCCCGGTTATCTAGCTTATCTTCAGGTGTTTTTGTACTGTTAGTTATGGTTTGTATCCTGTTAATGCTGTGTATTAGGGTATCTAGTGTTCACCCTATTTTTTCTTCTATGATCTTCTTAGTTATTGGTTTTATATTTAGGTCTTTGATCCATTTTGAATTAGTTCTTGTGTTTGGTGTGAGGCATGGGTCCTGTTTCATTTCTTTTGCAGATGAACATCCAGGTTTGCCAGCACCATTTGTTAATAAGATTGTCTTTTCCCCATTTAATGGACTTTGGGGCTTTGTCGAAGATCAGGTGACTGTAGGTGGGTAGATTTACATTGGGGTTCTCAATTCTGTTCCATTGGTAAATGTGTCTGTTGCTGTACCAGCACCAAGCTGTTTTTTTTTTCTCTTTTTAATTTTTACTGCACTTTAAGTGAAAGTTTATAAATCAAGTCAGCCTCTAGTACAGAAATTTATGTACACCTTGCTTATATACTTTATTGTTTTCCTGGGTATATACTCGTGATTGCACTCCCCCTAATGAGACAGCATACTCCTTGCCTCCTCTCTTTTCGTGTCCATTCCAACAGCATCTGCCCCCTCTGCCCTCTCATCCCCCCTCCAGTCAGGAGATGCCAACATAGTCCCATGTGTCTACTTGATCCAAGAAGCTCATTCTTCACCAGCATCATTTTCTATCCCATTGTCCAGTCCAATCCCTGTCTGAAGAGCTGGCTTTGGGAATGGTTCCTGCCCTGGGCTAACAGAAGGTCTGGGGACCATGACCACCGGGGTCTATCTAGTCTCAGTCAGACCATCAAGTCTGGTCTTTTTACGAGAATTTGGCATCTGCATCCCACTGTTCTCCTGCTCCCTCAGGTGTTCTCTGTTGTGTTCCCTGTCAGGACAGTCATCAGTTGTGGCCGGGCACCATCTAGTTCTTCTGGTCTCAGGCTGATGCAGTCTCTGGTATATGTGGCCCTTTCTGTCTCTTGGGCTCATAATTACCTTGTGTCTTTGGTATTCTTCATTCTCCTTTGCTCCAGGCATTATATCTATAGATGGCTTTTGGTAGAATAGACATTTTTACAATGTTAGGTCTTCCTATCCACGAGCAAGGTATGTTTTTCCACTTGTGTAGGTCTCTTTTGGTTTCTTGCAGAAATGTTTTGTAGTTTTCTTTGCATAAGTCTTTTACATCTGTGGTAAGATTTCTTCCTAAGTATTTTATCTTCTTGAGGGCTACTGTAAATGGTATTAATTTGGTGATTTCCTTTTCGATGTTCTTTTTGTTGGTGTAGAGGAATCCAAGTGATTTTTGTATGTTTATCTTGTCTCCTGATACTCTGCTGAACTCTTCTATTAGTTTCACTAGTTTTCTTGAGGATTCCTTAGGATCTTCTGTGTATAAGATCATGTCATTGCAAATAGAGATACTTTTACTCTTTCCTTGCCAATGTGCATGCCCTTTATTTCTTTATCTAGCCTAATTGCTCTGGCTAGGACCTCCAGCACAATGTTGAATAGGAGTGGTGATAAAGGGCATCCTTGTCTGGTTCCTGATCTCAAGGGGAATGCTTTCAGACTCTCTCCATTTAGGATGATGTTGGTTATTGGATTTGTATAAATGCCCTTGATTATGTTGAGGAATTTTCCTTCTATTCCTATTTTGCTGAGAGTTTTTAACATGAATAGGTGTTGAACTTTGTCAAATGCCTTTTCTGCATCAATTGATAGAATCATGTGATTCTTGTCTTTTGTTGAACCATCTCCTGCATACCTGGTATGAATCCCACTTGGATATGGTGAAGTATTTTTTTGATATGTTGTTGAATTCTATTGGCTAGAGTTTTGTTGAGGATTTTTGCATCTAAGTTCATAAGGGATATAGGTCTGTAATTGTCTTTTTTTTGTGGTGTCTTTACCTGGTTTTGGTATCAGGGATACGCTGGCTTAATAGAATGAGTTTGGGAGTATTCCGTCCTTTTCTATGCTCTGAAATACCTTTAGTAGTAGTGGTGTTAACTCTTCTCTGAAAGTTTGGTAGAACTGTGCAGTTAAGCAGTCTGGGCCAGGGCTTTTTTTTGGGGGAGGGGGGAGTTTTTTGATTACCTTTCAATCTCTTCTTTTGTTATGGGTCTATTTAGTTGTTCTACCTCTGTTTGTGTTAATTTATGTAGGTAGTGTGTTTCTAGTAATTCATCCATTTCTTCTAGATTTTCAAATTTCTTAGAGTACAATTTTTCATACTAATCTGATTCTTTTAATTTCATTTAGGTCTGTTGTACTATCGCCCATCTCATTCCTTATTTGGGTTATTTGCTTCCTCTCCTGTTTTTCTTTTGTCAGTTCGGCCAATGGCTTATCAATTTTTTTAATTTTTCAGAGAACCGGCTTTTGGTCTTGTTAACTCTTTCAATTGTTTTTCTGTTTTCTATTTCATTTACTTCTGCTCTAATTTTTATTATTTGTTTTCTTCTGGTGCCTGAGGATTTCTTTTGTTGCTCTCTTTCTATTTGTTAAAGTTGTAGGGATAATTCTTTGATTTTGGCCTTTCTTCTTTTTGGATGTGTACATTTATTGATATAAATTGGCCTCTGAGCACTGCTTTTGCTGTGTCCCAAGGGCTCTGATAGGAAGTGTTTTCATTCTCACTGGAATCTATGAATTTCTTTATTCCTTCCTTAATGTCTTCTATAACCCAGCTTTTTTTTGACAGGGTATTGTTCATTTTCCAAGTGTTTGATTTCTTTTCCCTGCTTTTTCTGTTATTGATTTCTACTTTCGTGGCCTTATGGTCCTAGAAGATGCTTTGTAATATTTCAATGTTTTGGATTCTTCTAAGGCTTGCTTTATGACCTAGTACATGGTCTATTGTAGAGAATATTCCATGTGCACTAGAAAAGAAAGTACACTTGGTTGCTGTTGGGTGTTCTGTATATGTCCATAAGGTCAAGTTGGTTGATTGTGGCATTTATATCTTCCGTGTCTTTATTGAGCTTCTTTTTTGGATGTCCTGTCCTTCACCGAAAGTGGGGCGTTGAAGTCTCCTACTATTATTGTGGAGCTGTCTATCTCACTTTTCAATGCTGATAGAATTTGTTTTATGTACCTTGCAGCCCTGTCACTGGGTGCATAAATATTTAATATGGTTATATCCTCTTGGTATATTGTCCTTTCAATCATTATATAGTGTCCTTCTTTATCCTTTGTGGTGGATTTAACTTTAAAGTCTATTTTGTCAGAAATTAATGTTGCCACTCCTGCTCGTGTTTGATTGTTGTTCACTTGATATATTTTTTTCTATCCTTTGAGTTTTAGTTTGTTTATGTCTCTAACTCTAAGGTGTGTCTCTTGCAGGCAGCGTATATACGGGTCTTGTTTTTTAATCCCTTCTGCCACTCTCTGTCTCTTTATTGGTGCATTAAGTCCATTTACATTCAGGGTAATTATGCATAGGTATGAATTTAGTGCTGTCATTTTAATTTTTTTTGTGTGTGTTGTTGACAGTTTCTTTTTCCCAATTAATTTTTTCTGTTAAGTAGTTTATATATTGTCTTTTCCTCTTATTCGTTGTTGTTGATTTTGTTTCTTCTGAGTCTCTATTTTTTTCTTGTATTTTATTTTGATGTGTAGGATAGTTTGTCTCCTTTTTAGCTACCTGAATATTTACTCTTATTTTCCTAAATTTAAACGTAACTGTTATTTCTTGTATTTCCTTGTCTTCCTCTCCATATGAAAGATCTATGACTACATTTCTTAGTCCCTCTTTATTGTTTTAATATTGTATTCTTTTACATAACAACATTGTTGTTTCCCTCTTCTGAGTTTTTTTTTTTATCTTGATTTATTTTTCTGGTTTCCTTGTCTGGGTTGTCATCTGATTGCTCTGTCCAGTGTTCTAGTGTTCGGTTGATATCTGATTTTCTTGATCTTCTAACCAAAGAGCTCCCTTTAGTATTTCTTGTAGCTTTGGTTTGGTTTTCATGAGTTCCCTAAACTTCTGTTTATCTGGAAATGTCCTAATTTCACCTTCATATTTGAGAGTCAGTTTTGCTGGATATATGATTCTTGGCTGGCAATTTTTTTCTTTCAATAGTTTATATAAGTCATCCCTTTGCCTTTTTGCCTGAGTGGTTTCTGCCGAGTAGTCCAAGCTTATTCTTACGACTCTCCTCTGTAGGTGACTTTTCATTTATCCCTATCCACTCTTAAAATTCTCTCTTTATCTTTGGTTTTGGCAAGTTGATTATAATATGTCTTGGTGATTTTCTTTTATAATCTACCTTATGTGGAGTTCATTGAGCATCTTGGGTTGATAGCTTCTCATCTTTCATGATACCAGGGAGGTTTTCTGCCAACAAATTTTCAACCATCTTCTCTGTGTTTTCTGTTATCCCTCCCTGTTCTTGTACTCCAATCACTCTTAGGTTATTTCTCTTGATAGAGTCCCACATGATTCTCAAGGTTTCTTCATTTTTTAAAATCTTTTATCTGATTTTTCTTCAAATATATTGGTGCCAAGAGCTTTAACTTCAAGTTCACCAATTCTGTCTTCCGCTTGCTCAGTTCTGCTTCTCTGACTTTCTATTGAGTTGTCTAATTCTGAAATTTTATTGTTAATTTTCTGAATTTCTGATTGCTGTCTCTCTGTGGATTCTTGCAGCTTATTAAATTTTTCATTATGTTTTTGAATAACCTTTTTAATTTCTTCTACTACTTTATTTGTGCATTCCTTGGCTTGTTCTGCGTATTGCTGGATCTCCTTCGTAATTTCTTTCCTGATATCTTGAAGAGTTCTGTGTATTAATCTTTTGAATTCTGCATCTGGTAATTCCAGGAAGGCACCTTCATCCAGAAGATCCACTGATTCTTTGTTTTTAGAGCTTGTTGAGGCAATCATGGTCTGTTTCTTTATGTGACTTGATATTGACTGTTTTCTCTGAGCCATCTATAAGTTATAGTATTAATTTATTTTATGTTTGCTTACCGCATTCTAGTTTCTTGCTTTGTTTTATTTTGATATGTCCAAATGGGTTGCTTGAGTGAGCTATCTGGATTATTTTCACCTTTGGAGTTCTGACGTCCTGTTACCAGATGGCTAGAGCTGTTATCATGTATCAGGTCTAGGACCCCACTCTCTTTTCTTGTATGCATTCATCTCAGGTGTCCAGGTAGCTGCTCATCAAGTGTGTGATACAGGCTCTGTCCTACAGTCTTAGAGGGGCAGGGGTGATTGGTGTAGGTACCGGTATCTGGTTGCAGCAGGGGTCACGCTCTGAACAAGGCAGGGGGCTGAGAATCGTCCCCCGAATGTCTGTGAGGAAAGCACGTCCCTGTTCCCTAGAGTGTACAGGTGGGTTCGTTCCGCAGACAGACCACGGCACCCAATGTTTTTGGTTGTAAGGACTGGGAGGTACCAGTTAACCTTGGACCCCTTTCATGGGTGGCTGGGTGACTTGAGTGGACCCACCAGTCCTTAGGCCACTGTTGTGGGTAGGCAAGGACCCAATTTAATAGGCATAGTGGTGTAAAACATGAAACACCCACCTCTGCACTGCACAGCTGAAACAGTTGTAGTCTGCCAACAAGGGCCTATTCTCCTGAAATAGGCCCACATAAGTCCATGTAGTGGGCAAAGGTTTTCAAAGTCCACGGACCACTTATGCCTGGACAGGAGCCACTTCAGTCCTGAGCTCCCCAGTTTAGTGTAGCTGGCAAATTATCTTTTCTTCCAATTGTGAATTTATTCCTTCTCCAAGGCTGGAAGTATGGCTCCAGGTGCTCAACAGGGCCTATGTCACGCCCAGGGAAATCAACAGCCACAGAAGCTGGCTAGGGTGTTGGGGGCGAGGTAAAATATATGCAAGGACTCAGCTTTTGCCGAGAGTGCTGTTCTTCTCTGGTTCTGGAGGTGTGAGTAGGCTGTGCAGCTGGCTGCCTCTCCCTGTGGAAACTGTGGCCAAACCCTACTACTGACCTGCTGCAGCTGCTCCCAGGAATGGTGCCTGAGGGATCCCAGAAATTCAGGTCCGGCAAGTCCTCTCCACTTGTGAACTGCCATTCTCTCTCCCCTTGCCGCTCAGTCTGTTTTCTAACTTTGCCTTTGAGTTTCAGGGCTCATCCAAAAACCAAAACCAAACTCATTGCTGTTGAGTTAGTTCCAACTCATAGCAACCCTATAGTGACCCTATAGCGACCCTTTAGGACAGAGTAGAACTGCCCCATAGAGTTTTCAAGGAGTGCCTGGTGGATTTGAACTGCCGACCTTTTGGTTAACAGCTGTAACACTTAACTGCCACTAGGGTTTCCTCAGGGCTCATAGGTTGTCATAAATATAATTGTTTCACTTGCTTTTTTGGGTCTTTGCTGTAAGAGAGTTCGCAGGAAGAGTCTGGCTATTCTGCCATCTTGGCCTCGCCTTTGTACCAAGCTGTTTTCACTACCGTAGCTGTATAGTAGGTTCTGAGGTCAGGTAGCACGAGGCCTCCTACTTTATTTCTTCTTCAGTGGTGCTTTACTTATCTAGGGCCTCTTCCCTTTCCATATAAAGTTACTGATTAGTTTTTCTATCTCTTTAAGGAATGCTGTTGGAATTTATATCAAGATTTCATTGTATTTCTAGATTGCTTTGAGTAAAATTGACATTTTCACAATGTTAATTCTACGTATCCATGAGCATGGTACATTTTTCCATTTATGTATGTCTCTTTTGATTTCCTGCAGTAGTGTTTTGTGTTTTACAGTATTCTTTGTATAGGTCTTTTACAACCCTGTTAGATTTATTATTATTTTTTAGAGGCTATTGTAATTTTTTTCTTGATTTCATCTTCATAGTTCTCTTTATTGGTGCATAGGAACCCAAATGATTTTTTATGTTTATCTTGTAGCCTCCTTCTCTGCTGAGTCTTTCTATTCGTTCTAGTAGTTTTCTCATGGAGTCCTTTGGCATTTCTATGTACTGTATGATATCAACCACAAATAGAGAGAATTTTGCTTCTTCCTTACCAATTTGGATACCCTTTATCTCTTTTTCTTGCCTTATTGCCCTAGCTGGGACTTGGAACACAATGTTAAACAGGAGTGGTGATAAGGGACAACCTTGTCTTGTTCCTCTTCTCAAGGGGGATGTTTTCGGCCTCTCTCCATTAAGAATGGGTTTGGCTGTTGGTTTTGTATAGACACCTTTATTATATTGAGGAATTTCCCTTCTTTATAGAGTTTTTTATATCAGGAATGGGTGTTGGACTTTGTTGAATGCGTTTTCTGTGTTGGTCGAGATGATTCTGTGATTCTTTTATTTTAATTATGTGGTGGATTATGTTGATTGATTTTCTAATATTGAACCATCTTTGCATACCTCGTATGAATCCCATTTGGTCATGGTGTATTATTTTTTTGATATGATGCCAAATTCTATTGGCTAGAATTTTGTTGAGAATTTTTACATCTATATTCATGAGAATCATTGGTCTGTAATTTTCTTTTTTTGTGTTGTCTTTGCTGGATTTGGTATCAAGGCCATGCTGGCTTCACAGAATGAATTTGGAAGTATCCCTTCTGTTTCCGTGTTCTGAAATAGTTTGAGTATTACTGGTGTGAGCTCTTTTCTGAATGTTTGGTAGAATTCTCCACTGAAGTCATCTGGGCCAGGACTATTTTTGTTGGAAGTTTTTTTTTTTAATTACCTTTTCAATCTCTTCTGTTGTTATGGGTCTTTTCAGATTTTCAACTTCAGTTTGTATTAGTTTAGGTAGGTGGTGTGTTTCTAGAAGTGTGTCCATTTCACCTAGGTTTATAAATTCATTGCAGTATAGTTTTTCATAGTACTCTGTTATGATCCTTTTTATTTCAGTTGGATCTGTTGTAATATTCCCCATTTCATTTCTTATTTGGGTTATTTGCTTCCTCTCCTGTTTTTCTTTTGTCAGTTTGACCAGTGGTTTGTTGATTTTGCTGATCCTTCCAAAAAACCAACTTTTGGTCTTGTTGATTCTTTCTATTGTTTTTCTACTCTCTATTTCATTTATTTTTGCTTTCATCTTTATTTTTTCCTTTCTCTTGGTGGCTGTGGGCTTCTTTTGCTGTTCTCTTTCTATTTGTTCGAGTTGCATAGCTAATGTTTTAGTTTTGTTTCTTTCTTCTGTTTTGATGGGTGCATCTATTGCTATAAATTGACCTCTCACCACTACCTTTGCTGTGCCCCCAAAGGTTTTGGTATGATGTGTTTTCATTCTTGTTTGATTCTATGAAATTTTTTTTATTCCATCTTTGATTTCTTCTATTACCCAGTGGTTTTTAAGTAAGGTGTGATTGTTTCCATGTATTTGATTTTTTCCCTTGCTCTTCCTGTTGTTACTTTCTACTTTAAGGTGTTGTGATCAGAGAAGATGCTTTGTATTTTCTCAGTGTTTTGGATTTGTTGAGGTTTGCTTTTTGGCCAAAGGTGTGATCTTTCTGGAGAATGTTCCATGTGCTTTGGAAAAGAACATGTACTTTCCTGCTGTTGGGTGGAGTGTTTCATATATGTCTGTGAGGTCAAGTTGGCTGATTGTGGCCTTTAGATTTCCCGTATTTTGTTGAGTTTCTTTCTGGATGTCCTGTCCTTTACCGAGAATGGTGTGTTGAAGTCTCCTACTATTATTGTGGAGCTGTCGATTTCTCATTTTAGTGATGTTAGAGTTTATGTATTTTGGAGCCCAGTCATTGGGTGTGTAGATACTTATTGTGGTTGTGTCCTCATGGTGAATTGGCCCTTTAATCATTATATAAAGCCCTTCTTTGTCTTTTATGGTGTTTTTTTTTAAAGTCTATTTTATCTGGGATTAATAATGCCACAACTGCTCTTTTTCAGTAGGTGTTGGTTTGGTGTATTTTTTCCCATCCTTTGATTTTTAATGAATTTATGTCTTTGTTTCTAAGGTGTGTCCCTTGTAGACAGCATATTGATTGGTCTTGTTTTTTAATTCATTCTGTCACTCTCTGCCTCTCTATAGGTGCATTTAGGCCATTTATGTTCAGTGTGATTTTGATAGGTGTGAGTTTATTGCTGTCATTCCGTACTGCTTTTTTTTTTTTTTCTGGTGCTGATGTTTTCTTTGTTCCTCTTACTCTCCTGTACTGAGTTACTTTTGTTTGTGAATTCTCTCTTTCATTTTTTGATAGACTTGTGTTTACTGAGACTTTGTTTTTCTTCTTTATTTTGATGAATAAGTTTGTTAACTTTCTTTGCGGTTACCTTGAAATTTACCCTTTATCTTCCTAAGTTTGAACCAGTCTTTTATTACTTGGTATTGCCTTGACTTTCTATCCACCTGAAAGTTCTATACCTACACTATTTATTTGCACTTTAATCATTCCGAAGTTATTGTCATTTACATATTAATCACTCTGATTCCCTGTTGTAAATATTTTACTTTTGTTTTATTGTTGATAGTTAATTACCTAGGTTGGTGTCAGGCTTATGTGGTATCGCATCCTAGATTCAGGCTGTTGTCTGATGTTTGTTCTCTAACTGAAGGACAACCTTTAATAGTTCTTGTAAGTTTGTGTTGGTTTTTACATATTCCCTTAATTTCTGTTTATCTGGACATGTCCTAATTTCACCATTATATTTGAACAAGAGTTTTGCAGGATATATTATTCTTGGTTGGAAATTTTTTCTTTCAAAGTTTTATATATGTCATCCCATTGCCTTCTTGCCTGCATGGTTTCTTTTGAGTAATCAGAGCTTCGTCTTATTGTTTCCCCTCTGTACGTGACTTTTCGTTCTTCTTGAGCTGGTCTCAGGATTCTTTCTTTGTCTTTGGTTTTAATGAGTGTGATTACTGATATGTCTTGGGGCCTATCTTCTATTGGGTTCATTGAGTGTCTTAGATGGTCAGCTTTTCACCTTTCATGATATTACGGAAGTTTTCTGTCTGCAAATCTTCAATGATCCTGTTTTTCCATTTTTTCTCCCTGTTCTGGAACTTTGATCACTCACATTTTTTTGCTTTTGATTGTATGCCACATGATTCTTAGGGCTTCTTCCTTTTTCTTCATTCTCTAATTTTTCCTCAAAGAAAGTGTTCAATTTCACTGATCCTGTCTTCCATTGTTTTAAACTTGCTCCTCATACCTTCTATGACACTGTCCATTTCTGAAATCTAGTTGTTTATCTTTTGGATTTCTCATTGCTGTTTTTGTATGATTTCTAGTTGTGTATTTTGACATTTTGTTCCTGTATTATTTCCTGAATTCTTTCATTGCTCTGTCTGTCTTTTCCATGATTTATTTTTCTTTATTTTTGTCTGTGTTTTCCTTTATCTCTTGGACAGCCTGAATATTAGAGTTTTAATTCCCTATCAGTGCCTTTTCTTCTACTGGAAGGTCATCTGGTGTTTTATTTTGGACACGTACTGGAACCATCCTGTCCTTTTATTTTTATTTTTTAATATGTTTGACATTGTCTGCTGTCTTTGGGGCATTCAGTAATTATTTTCTTCATTTATTGGTTATAGATTAGTTTGTTTTTTCCTGCTTTTTGTTTTATTTGGTTATTTCTGGACAGGTGGTCTGGGTGTTCTTTGTTGTTTGATCGTTCGTGGGCATGATACTTCTCACCACCTTGTCCAGATGAGCTGGGTCAGTTGCTCAGCTATGGTGCTGCAGGAAAGGTCCAGCGGAGGGCGATGGGTGGGGATTGGTCATTTTTGGCACGTATTTGGGCTGACAGGGTGGAGCTGGGGGGCAGTGCAGGGCAGTGTCTGGTGGCTTGCACCTGTGTCGCTTGGGGTACAGTGCTCAGTGTGCATTGCATATAAGCAGGAGGGAAGGGGGAGGATGTGATGTGTGGAGCTAAGTAGGTGTGGGAAAGAAGAGAGGGACAGAAGCCAAAAAAAAAAAAAAAAAGAGGTGCTGAGGGAGCCTGCTGTTGGAATGGTGCAGGCATGGGGAAGCCATGTGCTGGTGGCTTTCTAGTTGGGTGCCATGGCACAGCCCTTCAAGAAGGGGCAGAGACACCACATGTGGCTAAGTGGGCAGGAGAGAGGAAAGGAAAAGAAGGGAGAAAGAGATAAGAAACTGGAAAAAAAGCAAAAGGCACATGCCACCAGGTGGTCAGGAAAGGTAAAGGAAGGAAGGTGGAAAGAGACAAGAAATAGAGGGAGAAAAATTCCAGGTGGTTAGGAGGAAGGAAGGTTAAGAGAGACAAGAGCTGAGAAAAAAAAGAAAAGAAAAAAAACTGCCCTGAAGGAACCACCAAAAATGGCTTTCCTGCCAAATGGTACTGCACAGCCCATCAAGAAGGAGAGAAGTTGGCATAAAGTGCTAGGTGTGCTGGAGAAGGGGAAGGAAGGAAGGTAGAGAGAGAAGAAAATGAGAAAAGAAAAAAAAAAATGCCCCGAGGGAGCCCACTGGCATCGTGGTGCAGATCAGGGAAACAAGTTCCCGGCTGAGTGGTGCTGCACAGCTCGTCTAGAAGGAGCGGAGTTGGCACAGACTCCCAGGTGTTCAGAGGAAAGAAAAGGAAGGAGGGGAGAGAGAAAAAACAAAAAAAGCCAAAAAAGTGACAATAGCAACAAAAAATGGCATTGAAAGAGCTGACTGATGGGGACCGGGTGAACCCAAGGAGCAAGAAGCTGGCTTCTCTCCGGCTGAGGGACTGGGGCCTGTGCAGTGGGAAGAAGGGTGCGGAATGGGAAGGTGGGTATCCCTGGTTACTGGGTGCTCTGTCTCCTGCTGGGAGCTCCATGAAGTTGCCTTCCTGTACTACCAGTCTGCCGTTCTTGGTGGCTGAGGGGTCCAAGATGGTGAATCTGTGCTGCGTTAGCTGGCAGGGGAACTCCACTCCATAGCTCTCCTGGTCCTCCGTTCTCTGTCAGTTTCTTATTTCATTCGGTGCTCACTTGTATTCTTTATCCCTTCTTTTGACACTTAGGGTTCCAGGACTGACTTTTGTATCTGTTTTACTTAGTTTTTGGGGGTCTTTGCTGTGGAGGGATCGCATAGTGCTTCTGTCTATAGTGCCAAGTTGGCTCCATCTCATTGTTTGATTTCTTGAGTGCCGCTTCCATGGGCATTGATTGTGGATCCAAATAAAATGTTATCCTTAACAACCTCAATCTTCTCTCCATTTATCATGGTTTTGCTTATTGGTCTAATTTGGAGGATTTTTGTTTTCTTTAAGTTGAGGTGTAGTCCACATTGAAGGCTGCAGTCATTGATCTTCTTCAGTAGATAATGTTTAACAGTGTTTGATGGTGTGTGTGTTGTTTTGACAGGGCATGTAAAAGATCAATCCTGGGTTGTGTGATGGAGCCATTAATAGAAATTGGAGAGCAGAGGAGTGCTTTTTATTTTTTTGTGGGAGAAGTAATGTCCTAATCAAAAAACCCAAACTGTTGCTGTCGAGTTGATTCCAACTGATAGTGACCTTATGGGACTGAGTAGAACTGCCTCCTCAGGGTTTCCAAGGAGTGCCTGGTGCATTCGAACTGCTGACCTTTTTGGTTAGCAGCTGTAGCTCTTAACCACTATGCCACCAGGGTTTTCAGGTAATGTCCTGAGATTATTTTAAGTGCATGTAAGTTTTAAAGTAGATATGATGTCTCAAAAATGAAACCCAAACTACAGTTTTGTCACTTTTGATTTAGAGATAGAAATGGAAGAATTTGAAGCCACTGACTAAACATGTGGGAATATCAGGACAGTGTAGAGTAAGAGGGAGAAGAGGAGCTGGGAGTTAATTTTGAGACATTCCAATCATTTCCTTTGAAGAATTGTTTGCAGAGGACATGGGAAAAGAGTGGCTAGAGTAGTTTGAAGACAGTCAGGAGAATGAGATATCAGAGAAGCCTAGGAAAATTTTAGATACCAAATGGAAGTCATGATTCAATTCTTTTGTTCCAAGTAAGAACAAAAGAATTGATCCATGACTTCCATGAACCAAACCTGAGACACATTCAGTGGATTTACTTATGGATACATCATTGGCAATGTTAGCCATATATATTTATGAGGAAATCATTGGTAATCTTAGTAAGTCAGAGTGTGAGAAGGATGTAAAGAAATGGTAACTTCACTTTCAGTGTGACCATGAAGGAAAGGTTAGTAGAGTAGATTTTTGTTTCAAGATGGAAGAGACATACTGAGTTTAAATGACGAGGAGGTGGATTGTGAAGAGAGGGAGAGGTACTAGTAAAGGAAGTTTAATTTATAATCACTAATCTATTTCCTGACAAAACAGGATAGAAAGGGCTCAAGTGTATACATTGGACTGAACTAGGGGTAGAGATGACTCTTCAATTTAGTAATAGAAAAGCAGTAACCAGTGGGCATAAATGCAGGATATTTGCAGATATTATGGTGGTTAACTAAGGTAGCTTGTCAAATTATGTCATTTATCTGCTTAGTAGGAGGTAGCCGCATCAATTGAAAAAAAGGGAATGGATGAAAATTTGTGAGATTAAAAGCCATGGAAAATACTTGAAATATTTTATGAAGCAGAGAAAATGATTTCATTAGGAAAACATAGCAGGATCATCAGATATATTCGAGAGTCAATAGGAAGTAATGACTCTGTGCATAGATCAGGAACAATATTCTAGTTATGGTCTGTCAGGTGCAGTAAATGAAGAGGCCAGGATTTGGTGTCACCTTTTGTCGGCTTCTTAAATTTTTTTACCTTTGCAATGTATATTTTATTTTTCTTCAAAATAGGGCTATGAAATTGACTTACAGATTTAAATATTTTTCCTATTCCACCTTACTTCAAAAAAAAAGTATAAATACACTTTAAGATAGTTTAATGTAGTTTTAAGTTTTATTGAGGCTAAAATATACATAACAAAAGATATATCACCTCAATAATTTCTACACATACAATTCAGTAACACTGATTAATTTCTTCAAACTGTGTAACCATTCTCATGATCATTTTCCAAATCATTCTACCACCAATAATATAATCTCAATGCCCCCCAAGCAAAAGCTCTCCCCTTCCTCCTTTCCTCCCGCCTAATCCTGGTAACTACTAATAATCTCTGTTTACTATACATTTGCTTATTTCATATAAGTGAGATTCTACTGTATTTGTCCTTTTGTAACTGACTTATTTCACTCAAGGTTCACCCATGCTGTGGCGTGCATCAGGACTTCATTTATCTTTATGGCTGAGTAGTATTCCATTGAGAGTCTCTGGGTGGCATGGTTAAACTATTGACTAGTAAACTAAAGATTGGCAGTTCAACTCATTCAGTGGCACCTCAGAAAAGAGGCCTGGGAATCTGCTTCTGAAAGGTCACAGCCTTTAAAACCCTATGAAGCAGTTCTACTCTGCACATGTGGGGTTGCCGTGAATCATAATCATCTTGATGGTAACTAACAGTAATAACAGTGTTTCTTTGCTTGTAATACCACATTTTGTTTGTCCATTCATCTGTTGGTGGACATTTAAATTGTCTCCACCTTTTGGCTATTGTGAAAAAAGCTGCAACGAACATTGGTGTACAAGTTTCTATTTGCATTCCTCCCTTCGTTTTTGGGTTTGCTTATGATTGGGATTGCTTGGTTATACCATAGTTTTATGTTTACCTTTTTTGAGGAAATGTCAAAATGTTTTTCATAGTAGTTGTATCATTTTATATGCCCATCAGTCAGGGCCAGATTAAGGCACATTAGGGCCCTAAACACTGATAATCTGTGGTGCCCCTCCTCTGCTTACTCATGGATTTGAATGGGATATGTGTTACATATATACATGAATATATATACCCACTGCCATCGAGTCGATTCCGACTCGTAGCAACCCCATAGGACAGGGCAGAACTGCCCCATAGAATTTCCAAGGAGTGCCTGGTGGATTTAAACTGCTGACCTCTTGGTTAGCAGCTGTAACACTTAACCACTACGCCACCAGGGTTTCCATGAGTATATATATATATGTGTGTATATATGTATATATGTATACAGGGTTTATATATATATACATGTAGCCTTAGCTATCCATGATGTAACTTCTTTTTAAATGGGACTATAATAGTGATTGAATGCAAAAGTGGCTCATGCCATTTTAGCAGAATGAGATGAACTGGATTATAAAATTCTTAGTGGATGTGGGTACAAAGATTTTTACTATATATCACTTTTTTTACAAAAAGAATATTCCACATATTCTACAGCAAAGAAAATGAGACCGTTAACTTAGTTGTGTCAAAAATCAGTGTAAAATTCTGATCTCCAACAACAAAAAATTGACTTTCACCAATTTCGTTTTAAACAGCTCATGCTTCAATTTTAATGGTTGTTTTGTAATAAATGCTATAACTACAAATGAAAAGATGTTAAAAAGAAAATTTAATGATTAGAAAACAAATATTACAGCAATTTACTATATTTTATTTTTAGATAGATCTTTCAACTCTAACGTGTTATAATTAAAACGTTTCTTTCTATTCTTTGCTCTTACAAATTCCTCAATGATTTCATCACAATTAAGCTGCTGAACAATATCTACTTCCACACATAATAAGGATAATGAAATCTAGTCTTTCTTGATTCGCTGTTATACACTGAGGGTTTTTGAGTGTCTTTAGGGACAAAAATGAGCATTCTGTTGTACAGTTTGTGTTATTAAAGTTAAGAATATATGTAAAACAATTTCAACATTGGGAAATATACATTGTGTTTTACCTTCTATTATGAAATCATACATACCAACGTGAGTAAAATTTGTCTTTCCAGACTCTGTAAACTCAGTTTTCATGTAAGAATGAAATTGCTGCACTTCTCCATAAAGGTTTGTATTTAAGTCATCGGGATAAACCTGCACTAATTTCTTCGATGCCTTCATGCATTCTTTATCATGTGCATTCACATTAAGAAGGAAAATCTATTTGAAATAATTTCATACACGTTTGCCCTTCTTTTCACACAAGATTCAAGTGTGTCAATGACAGTGTAGTATGCGGTTATGCAAAATTGTTCTCTGGCACTCAGTGGTACTTCTGGAGCACTTTCATTATTTACTTGTTTCTTTCCAATGCTTCTGCAACAGAGAACTGCTTGCTAATCAGTATTTGGCAGTATTTATTTTGTTGTGTTTTCAAATTTTTCAAAATCTCTTAAATTATGTAAATGCCCCGTTAATGACTGGTAGGAATCTGTGCATGTCTTTAAATTTACTTCTGAATCTTGGAGAGCTTGACTCATCTGATAAAAATGTTGCACTGTATTAGTTCTTCCAAGACAGACTTGTTCGTTCTTTTGGCAGTCCATGGTTTATTCAATATTCTTGGCCAACACCACAATTCAAAGCCGTCAATTCTTCTTTGGTCTTCCTCATTCATTGTCCAGCTTTTGCATGCATACGGGGCGATTGAAAATACCATGGTTTGGATCAGGATCCCCTTAGTCTTCAAGGTGACATCTTTACTTTTTTTTAACACTTTAAAGAGGTCATTTACAGCTGATTTGCCCAATGCAACACGTCTTCTGATTTCTTGACTGCTGCTTCTGCAGGTCTTGATTGTGGATCCAAGTAAAATGAAATTCTTGACAATTTCAATCTTTTCTCAATTTATCGTGATGTTTCTTATTGGTCCTGTTGTGAGGATTTTTATTTTCTTTATGTTGAGGTGTAATCCATACTGAAGGCTGTGGTCTTTAATTGTCATCAGTAAGTGTTTCAAGTCCTCTTCACCTTCAGCAAGCAAGGCTGTGTCATCTGCATAATGCAGGCTGTTAATGAGTCTTCCTCCAATCCTGATGCTCCGTTCTTCTCCTTCATATAGTCCAGCTTCTTGGACTATTTGCTCAGAATACGGATTGAATAAATATGGTGAAAGGATACAGCCCCGACGCACACCTTCTATAACTTTAAACCACACAGTATGCCTGTGTTCTGTTGG
Organism: Loxodonta africana; assembly: GCF_030014295.1. Lineage (NCBI taxonomy): Eukaryota > Metazoa > Chordata > Mammalia > Proboscidea > Elephantidae > Loxodonta > Loxodonta africana. Next base: position 29,235,853 of record NC_087364.1, read on the forward strand.
TCTAAGTGCAGATTCAACATGAGAACATTTAAGTGTTCTGGAATTCCCATTCTAAGTAATGTTATCTATAATTTGTTATGATCCACACGGTCAAATGCCTTTACATAGTCAACAAAACAAAGGTAAACATCTTTCTGACACTCTCTGCTTTCAGCCAGAATCTATCCGACATCAGCAATGATATTCCCGGCTCCATGTCCTCTTCTGAATCTGGCTTGAATTTCTGGCAGTTCCCTGTGGATGTACTTACTGCTGCAGCCATTTTTGAATGATCTTCAGCAAAATTTTACTTTCGTGTAATATTGATATTGTTCTATAATTTCTGCATTCCCTAGGATCACCTTTCTTTGAAACAGGTACAAATATGGATCTCTTCCAGTGGGTTGGCTAGGAAGCTCTCTTTCAAATTTCTTGCCATAGATGAGAGAGCGCTTCCAGCCTTGCATCTGTTTGTTGAAACATGTCAGTTGGTATTCCACCAATTTTTGGAGCCTTGTTTTTCACCAATGCCTTCAGTGCACCTTGGACCTCTTCCTTCTGTACCATCGGTTCCTGATCATGTGCTACCTCCTGAAATTGTTGAATATCAACCAATTATTTTTGGTATGGTGACTCTGTGTATTCTTTCCATCTTTTTTTTTTTTTTATGTTTCTGAGTCATTTAGTATTTTCCCTGAAGAATCCTTCAATATGGCAACTTGGGGCTTGAAATTATTCATTTCTTTCAGGTTGAGAAATGCAGAATATGTTCTTCCCTTTTGGTTTTCTAACTCCAGGTCTTTGCATATGTCATTATAATATTTTGCTTTGTCTTCTCAAGTTGCCCTTCAAATCTTCTGTTCAGATTTTTTACTCCATTATTTCTTCCAATACATCATATTGAATATAAGTGGTTTAAATGCACCAGTCAAGAGAAAGAGGGTGGCAGAATGGATTAGAAACCATGACCCATCATCTAGTAGCTAAAGCAAATGACCCATCAACATGCTTCCTACAAGAAGCACATCTTAGAATTAGAGACACAAAACTCAAAGGTTGGAAAAAAATGTATCAAGCAAACAGTAACCAAAAATGAGCAGGAGCAGCAATATTAATCTCTGATAAAATAGACTTTAAGGCAAAATCCAGCATAAGAGACAAGGAAGAACACTACATAATGATCAAAAGGTCAACCCACCAAGAGGACATAACCATAATAAATATTTATGCATCTAGTGACAGAGCTCCGAAATACATAAACTCTAATAGTATTGAAAAGAGAAATAGACAATTCCACAATAACAGTAGAAAACTTTAATACACCATTTTCAATGAAGGATAGAACAACTGGAAAGAAATTCAATGGAGATACAGAAGTCCTAAATACACGATCAACCAACACTCTACTCATCAGCAGGGCGGTACACATTTTTCTCCAATGCACATGGATCATTGGCCACAATAGACCATATTTTAGGCCACAAAGCAAGTGTCAATAAATTAAAAAATATTGAAATAATACAAAATGTATTCTCTAATTACAATGCTATAAAATTAGAAATCAATGACAGGAAAAACAAGAAAAAAATCAAATATATGGAAACTGAATATCACCTTGCTTAAAAACCACTGGGAAATAGAAGAAATTAAAAAATGAAATAAAAAAATTCCTAGAATCAAACGAGAAGGGAAACACAACATAACAAAACCTTTGGGGCACAGCAAAAGCAGTGCTCAGAGGTCAGTTTATAGCAATAAATGCATACATCAAATAATAAGAAAGGGCCAAAACCAAGATCTTAACCCTACAATTCGAACATACAGAAAAGGAACAGCAAAAGAAGTCCACAGCCACCAGAAGAAAGGAAATAATAAAGATTGGAGCAGAAATCAATGAAAAAGCACACAGAAACAATTGAAAGAACCAACAAGACTAGAAGTTAGTCATTTGAAAGGATCAATAAGATAGACAAACCACTGGTCAAATCAGCAAAAGAAAAGGAGAAGATGGAAATAACCTAAATAAGAAATGAGATTGGGAGAGGTGGGGCCAAGATGGCAGAATAGTCAGACGATTCCTGTCATCCCTCTTACAACAAATACCAGAAAAAATAGTGAACCAATAATATATGACAATCCAGGAGCCCTGATCATCAAAGACAAAGCTAAAGAGCCGGAATGAGCCACAGGGGTAAGGAGAGGTAATTTAAAAGCAATGAAGAAGTGCTAGTCACAAGGTTGCCAGCACACTGCTGGCTGGGTTGGCCAGTGCATGCGGGCTGAGGTGAGCGGTAGCATTCAGGATGGGTTTCACCATGTTCGGCAAGGCTGCTGGTGGAAACTCTGCACAGGCTTCCACAGCCGGGTGGATGCGGCGCTGGACCTGCAAAAGTTAAGTGCAAATGTCTAACCTACCTCGCAGGGGCAAAATAACTCCTCCCCCTCTGGGAGTTTCACGGTGGATAAATGCCTCTTTCCCCTCACTCATCCCCCACCCCGCTCCACTCTGACCACAGTCTGGCAATATTCAACAACTGCCATGCCCCATAAGACGGAACTCATGGCTATCCCCATCCACACCAGTCTAGTGGCTTTACGAAAAGGCCATGGCCCCTAACCCAGGCACTCAGGGTGGATAAGGAGGCCCTGACCTTTTGACCATCCACTGGCAAAAGGGGTCCTCAGACTTGCAGTGTCCTTTACTCCTGCCTAGACTTGTGTGGGCCAATTCAACACCACATGCCCTCATTAGCATAAAACAAAAAGGCATATACGAGAAGCCCATTTTCAACTGCAGCAGCCAAGAGGTAGCTGCAAATTCATAACATTTGACACTGACCTACTCATTATGAAGAGACCTCACCCACCCACATCAGGGTCCTGAAGGCTGGTGATACCACCAACTCCATCTAGCCACCCATGACAGGGATCTGAGAATAAATGGTGCCTTCCAGTACCTCCAGCCAAGAGCATCAGATGCCTAAGGACTGGCTGGAATATCCACCCCACTACGTGCTCTAGGGGACAGGACTGTACCCTCTACCCAGGCACCCGGTGGCAGCCATCAGCCCCCTGCCTTGCTCCACATGTAGCCTCCTATTGCAGGCAGATACCTGTGCTGAATCCAAACAACCCTAGGCAGCCCTGTCCATTTAGGACTGTAGGTGAGAGTCTGCACCACACACTGGGTGACTGATTACTGTACATCTGTGCCGCACTCACACAAGAAAAGTGAACAGAATCCTGGGCTCACACACCTAGTAGCTGCTCTAACCACCTGGAGACAGGACATGAGAGCTTCAAAGATGCCAATAACCAAAGTAGCTCACACTCCCAGCCTACTTGGGCATATCAAAACAAAACAAAAAGCTAGGACACAGTAAACAAACATAAATAAATAAATATAATAACTTATTATATACTGCCCCATTTATCCTGTACCATCCCCACTATTGATTGTAGATTGAACCCTTGTGATCCACAGGGTTTTCATTGGCCGATTTTCAGAAGTAGATCACCAGGCCATTCTTTTTATTCTGTCTTAGTCTGGAAGCTCTGCTTAAACCAGTTCAGCATCATAGCAAAACATGAGCTTCCACTGACAGATGGGCAGTGACTGCACATGAGGTATATTGGCTGGAATTTGAATCCAGGTCTCCCGCATGGAAAGCGAGAATTCTACCAGTGAACTACCACTGCCTCGGTGCTTACTTTGCTGAAGGAATGAAAGCAGGGGAAAGAAATCCTATATTGTAAATATAAAATTCAGAAAAAATCCTAATAAATTCTAGTATTTCAGGCTTACAAAATGCTTTTCTCCACAATATCTCAGTTTGTCTTCTCAACAACCATGTAGAAAGAAGATTCTATCCCTTTAAGATTAATCAAACTTTTACCTTAAATTCCATTAAACTTTATCTTAGAACCTTTGGAGCAAGAAGATGAAATGCCCTGTATTGGGCTCTGGTATGTCAGAGGGGAGGGACTGAGGACTAGGAATGGGGACAGGGCCTGTGAAAGAACTGGTCTAAAGAGGAAAAAACAGCATCAATGAAGCAAGATTACAACACTGAAGGTAGGCTCTGGGGCTGGCATTGGTGAGGGAGATTCAGGGGCTAAGGCTAGCTGGCTTGGTGAATGTGACAGAGGCTGGAGCTGGTAAAGCAGATCCACACAGGGGCAATCTGCAGCTGGTGGACTGAATTGTGTCCCTCCAAAATATGCCTTGTAAATCCTAACCTCTACTTGTGATTATAATCCCTTTGTAAATGGCTTGTGTTTGTTATGCTAATGATGCAGGATTAGGGTGTATCTTGTGTCAATCTCTTTTGAGATGTAAAAGAGATTAGACAAGCAAGCAAGCAGAGATGGGAGAAGAGTCTTGCCAAGCCACATGAAGATTGCCCAGGAGCAGAAGCTCAAAAGAGACAAGGATCTTCCTCCAGAGTGGACAGAAGAAGAAAGCCTTCCCCTAGAGCTGGTGCTCTGAATTCAGACTTCAAGCCTCCTCAACTGTGAAAGAATAAATTTCTGTTTGTTAAAAGCATCCATTTGTGGAATTTCTCTTACAGCAGCATGTCATGGGTTGAATTGTGTCGCCCCAAAAATACGTGTCAATTTGGTTAGGCCATGATTCCCAGTATTGTGTCGTTGTCCTCCATTTTGTGATTGTAATTTTATGTTAAGAGGATTAGGGTGGGATTGTAACACCACCCTTACTCGCGTCACCTCCCTGATCCAGTGTAAACGGAGTTTCCCTGGGGTGTGGCCTGCACCACCTTTTATCTCTCAGGAGATAAAAGATGAAAGGAAAGCAAGCAGAGAGTTGGGGACCTCATACCACCAAGAAAACAGCACCAGGAGCAGAGCACATCCTTTGGACACGGGGTTCCTGTGCCTGAGAAGCTCCTTGACCAGGGGAAGATTGAGGGCAAGGACCTTCCTCCGGAGGCGACAGAGAGAGAAAGCCTTCCCCTGGAGCTGACATCGTGAATTTGGACTTGTAACCTACTAGACTGTGAGAAAATTAATTTCTCTTTGTTAAAGCCATCCACTTGTGCTATTTCTGTTATGACAGCACTAGATGACTAAAACAAAGCACTAGACAACTAAGACAGAATTTGGTACCAGAAGTGGGGTGCTTCTCTAACAGATACCTTAAATGTGGAATCAGTTTTGGAACTGGGCAATGGGTGGAGGCTGGGAGAGTTTTTAAAGTGCCTAACAGTAAAAGCCTAGGTTGCCTCAAAGAGACTGTTGGTAGAATTACGGACATCAAAGGCCATTCTGGTGAGGACTCCGAAGGAAGTGAGGAGAGCTATAGAGAAAGTCTCTATCATCTTTGACAATACATATGGTACCAGCAACAGAATGTTGCTAGAAATGTGAATATTAAATACACTTCTGGTAAGGTTTTAAAAGAAAATGATGAACAATATGATTGGACAATGGAGGAGGGGCTGTACTTTTTATGCAGTGGCAAAGAACTTGTCTGAATTATTTTCAAATGTTTGGTGAAAGGTAGAACTTGTAAGTGATGAGCTTGGATATCTGGCTGATGAGATTGCTAAGCCAGATCTTAAAGAAACAGTGTGGTTTCTCCTTGTCACTTATACTAAAATACAAGAGGAAAGAGATGGACTTAAAAATGAACTGTGCAAAATTAAACAGAACTTAAAGATTTAGAAAATCTGTTTTGTACAAACTAAGGACAAGTGTCCTAGAATGTTCACCAAGGACGTGGTTACAAAATCTTTTGTTAAAGAGATTAAGCCTGTGACTGATGGATCTAACCACCTACCATAGCAGAAAACCCATCAGCTCAGACAGCAGGGGGCAGAGAAAGAACAAAAGGAAAGAAAGCTGTCTGCCTCTTGGAATTCTACAGGCAGGAAACAGGCCAAAGGAGCTACACATCTGTTGTCCTCCAAGAAAAGAGAAAGACCATCTCTAGAGCAGCTCTGAGATCAGCAGAACTGTTGGAATGATCACAGGAAGCAGGGCCTCCTCAAAGGGTGAGCCCATGGTCTTCTGGATCTCAAATGGTGGGGCTACAGCCAAAGAGTCTGATGTTCACCAACTTGGTTCTGGAGTGTGGTGTGTCAGGGGCATGGGGTCACAGCCAAAAGCAGAGGGGGTGAGGTTGCAGTGCCCAAGGGGCAGAAAAACTGGAACTGCCAGGGCTGAGGAGGTGGGATTGCCCCTCAGATGGACTAGGAGAATGGAGAACCCTAAAGCCAAGGAACCAGAGTTGCCATGCTAGTGGGCCTGGAATGCGGAGCTGAAGCCCAGGGCCTAGGAGTCTCCACCCAGAATCCAGAGGGCATGGCCAACACTTAGAGTCTGGAGGGCAGGGTCATCACCCAGATGGTCTCAGAGAACAGAGAATTATTTTCAAAACTTGAGACTTAATGTAATTTGTTTTGTTGGGTTTTGGACTCGCTTGGTACCTGTTATCCCTTCTTTCCCTCCAATTTCTTCCATTTGCAATGGAAATTTCTACCTTGAGCCTGTTCCACCATTATACTTTGGAAACAGATAACTTGTAATCTAGATTTAACAGATTCACTGGTGAAGAGGAATTTTGTCCCAGGATGGAATACACCTAAAGTCTCGTCCATGATTTAGATGATTCAGAAAGATGATATTTTGGACTGGAGCTGATGTAAGATTTTGGGGATGATGTGATGGGGTAAAGGCGTTTTGCAAGTGGAAAGGATATAAATTTTGGGGGGCCAAAGGGTTGGAATGTTATGGATTGAATTGTATCCCCCCAAAATATGTGTTGTAAATCCTAACCTCTGCTTGTGGTTATAATTCCATTTATGAATGGCTGTGTTTGCTATGTTAATGAGGCAGGATTAGTTGGTTAATGAGAATTAGGTATAAATATAATGTCAATGTATTGAAAATTATTATCAAAGTCATTGACATGATTCAACTTACATTTTAAGATCACTTTGGCTTCTGTATAGATATTAGAAGGCCGGTCAGGCAAGAATAGAAGCAAGGAGGCCAATTAGTAGACAAGGGTAGCTGGGATGTGGATTAGGGTGGTGGCAGTGGGTGTGAGGCCAAAATATGAAGGACCTGGTCCTTGTGTGTGTGTATATACCCTCAACTGGATTTATGGGAAAGAACTCTGGTGGCACAGTCATTAATTACTTGGCTGCTAACCAAAAAGTCAATGTTTTGAACCCATCAGACACTACAGGGAAGAAAGATATGTCAGTCTACTTCTGTAAAGATTAAAAAAAAAAAATTACATCCTTGGAAACCCTATGAGACAGTTCTACTCTGTCCTATAGGGTCATTATGAGTTGAAATCAAGTCCATGGCAAAAATTATAGAAGGTCAATGAGAGAAGAGGCACTTTGTTGGGATAAAATAAACAGTTTTGGAGCAGGGACCGCTTTAGAAAGATGGCAAGTCTGGTCAAGGTGCCAGCTACCATGAGGAGTTCAGGGTAACAGGAAGAGGGGACAACTAGGAAGTAAGATGGAAAGTAGCAGGAAGCCTCTATCCTCCTCCTACTTTCTCACTTCTACTTCACCCTCCTGCTCCTAGAGCACAGAGTTCAGGCTGGCTCCATAAAAAAAATCTAAATCCTTTTGAGAAAGATGGCAGAGTTAATAACTAATTATATTTGCATTATATTCAAGTACTTTGTGGGTTACATACAGTTTTATAACCAGGCCTGGGAATCCAAATGCCAATTTTAACTGTTTCTATAGAAAAAAGAATAATGTTCTAAACACATGGTTCACATTTTATTAAATATTTGTTGCCTTTTTATGATTACAAAAGTAATATATGTAGTAATAAACTTTTGGAAAGCATAGCAATATAGCAAGAAGCAATTTTAAATTCATCCATAGTTTCACTTTAGAAACACAACCCATTCTTTAACTAGGGCAGCACACATTTCTAACTCCTAATTAAAAGAATGTTTTTTTTTGAAGCTTCGACCTTTTTTTTTTTAAATTAGCTTCTCACAATGTATAAATACTGCATATTAGCATACATGAAAAATACACCTTCTAAGGCACCCAGAAATGTGTTCGTACACGTTCGTTATAGGACCGTTCACAAAGAGAGTGTACAATTTGCTCTAGACAGTTGGCATTTGATAAATCAGAAGATTATTACCCCTCAGAATTGTACCTAGTTTCAGGAAATATTTATAACATGGTGAGAAAGGGTGAGGTATGCCTGCATTATAATTCTATGAAGTACTCATCCTTACAAATATTCAGAACTAGCTAAAGGCTCTCCCAGGATAATCTGGCAAAATAAAATGACTAGCCTAATTTGCAAAGGTCTCCATGGATTTTGGTGTGTGCAGAGCCAACATGGCACTACAGACAGAAGCATCACGCCATCCCTCCACAGCAAAGACTTGAAAAACTAAGTAAAACAGATACAAATGTCAATCTTGGAACCCTAAGTATCAAATGAAGGGATAAAGAACTCATCCAAGCACTGAATGGAATAGGAAACTGACAGAGAAGAGAGAACGAGGAGAGCCATGGAGTGGAGGTCCACTATTGGCTAATGCTGCACAGATTTTCCATCTTGGACCCCATAGCCACCAAAAACAGTGGACAAGGTGTACAGGAAGGCAGCTTCATGGAGCTCCCAGCAGGAGACAAAGCTCCTGGGAACAAGGGATACACACTTTCCCACACCCTACCTTTCTTCCCTGTGCAGCCTCCACTGCTTTCTGGTGGGCCACAGTCCCTTGGCCAGGGAGATGCTGGCTCCTTGTATCTTGGATTTGCCCTACCCCCACTGGCCGGCTCCTTCAGTGCCATTTTTTGGTTGTTGTTTTGCTTTATTGGCTTCCTTTGGTTTCTCCTCTCTCAATCTCCTTTCTTTTCTCATAAACACCTGGCGCCAACTGTCATCTCTGCTCCTTGATGGGCTGAGCAATGCTGCTCAACTGGGGAACCATTTCCATAGTCCACACCACCAAGCTGGTGAGCTCCCTTGGGCTTTTTTTTTTTTTTTTCCTCTTTTCTCGGTTTACTGTCTCTCTCTACCTTCCTTCCTTTCCATTCTCCTGAACATCTGGTGCCATGTGCCATCCCCGCTCCTTCTTTACAGGCTGTGCAGCACCACTTTGCTGGGGACCCACTTTCCTGGTCTGTACAGCCAGGCTGGTGGGCTTTCTTGGGATTTTATTTATTTATTTATTTTCTTGGCTTCTTGTCTATCTCTCTACCTTCCTCCCTTTCCTTTCTCCCAAACACCTGGTGCTGTGTGCCATATCCAGTCCTTCTTGACAGGCTGTGCAGAGCCGCTTGGCTGGGGAGCCAATTCCCACAGGCCAGTGGGCTTCCTTGGGGCATTTTTTCTCTTTTCTCAGTTTCTTGTCTCTCTCTACCTTCCTTCCTTATCCTTTTCCCAAACACTTGGCACCATGTGCCGTCTGCTCCTTCTTGATGGGCTGTGCAGTGCTGCTCAGCTGGGCAGTTGCTTTCGGTGGGTTCCCTCAGGGAATTTTTTGTTTTTTCTTTCTTTCTTTTCTTGTTTTCTTTTCTCTCTCTACCCTCCTTCCTCCTGACTACCTGGCATTTTTTTCTCAGTTTCTTGTCTCTGTCTACCTTCCTTCCTTTCTTTTCTTCCAACCACTAGTCACATGTGCCTTTCTCTCTCTCTTTTTTCCCCCAGTTTCTTATCTCTCTCTGTCTTCCTTCCTTCCTTTCCTTTCTCCCACCCACCTAACTGCGTGTGCCAACTCTGCCCATTCTTCATGGGCTTGCCACGCTGCCTGGCTAGAAAGCCAGGGCACATGGCTTCCCAGAGCCTGTGCCACTTCAATGGCACCTTTTTTTTTTTGTTTGCTTTATTTTCTTTTGGTTTTTCTTGGCTTCTGTTTCTGTCTCTTCTTCCCTACACCGATTAGTTCCACACATCACATCCTCCCATTTCCTTCTGCCTATCTGCACCATAGGAAACCCTGGTGGCATAGTGGTTAAGTGCTATGGCTGCTAACCAAATGGTTGGCAGTTCGAATCTGCCAGGTCCTCCTTGGAAACTCTATGGGGCAGTTCTATTCTGTCCTATAGGGTCACTATGAGTCGGAATCGACTTGATGGCACTGGGTTTTGGGTTATCTGCACGATGCACTGAGCACTGCATCTCCTGGTGGCACAGGCTCAGACCACCGGCACCTACCTTGCACTGCTCCCCGGCCCCACCCTGTCAGCCTCAGTATGTGCCACAAAAGACCCATCCCCAACCCTTCCCCTCCACTAGATCTCCCCTGATGCACCATAGCCGAGCAACTGGCCCTACCCATTGGACAAGGTGGTAAGAAGTATCATGCTCACAGATGAGTGAACAACAAAGAATCCCCAGATCACCTGCCCAAACATAATCAAAAACAAAGAAGCAAGGTGAAACAAATAAATCTACAACCATTAAATGAAGAAAATAATTACTGAATGTCCCAAAGACAGCAGACAATGTCAAAGCACATAAAAAAACAGGACAGGATGGTTCCAGTAAGCTTCCAAAACAAAACACCAGATGGCCTTCTGGTAGAAGAAAAGGCACTGGATATACTGGATAGGGAATTCAAAACTCTAATTTTTGGGACTATCCAAGAGATGATGGAAAAAGCAGACAAAAATAAGGAAAAAATAGACTAAACCAGGGAAAACACAGACAAAACAACAGAATATTCAGGAAAACAATACAAGTAACAAAATGTCAGAATAAACATGCAACTAGAAATCATACAAAAACAGCAATTAGAAATTTAAAAGGTAAACAACAAGATTTCATAAATGGACAGTGTCTTGGAAGGCTTGAGGAACAAGTTTGAAACAATGGAAGATAGGATCAGCAAAACTGAAGACAAATCTTTGGCTACCACTTTGTTTGAGGAAATATCAGAGAAAAAAATGAAGAGAAATGAAGAAAGCCTGAGAACAATGTGAAATAAAATCAAAAGCAAAAATTTGTGAATGATCAGAGTTCCAGAACAGGGAAAGAAAACAGAAAACACAGAGAAGATCATTGAAGAATTGCTGACAGAAAACTTCCCTGATACCATGAAAGATGAAAAGCTGGCCATCCAAGAAGCTCAACAAACACCGTAAAGGTAGACCCCTAAAAGAAAATCACCAAGACATATCATAATCACAATTGCTAAAGCCAAAACAAAATGAAAGAATCCTGAGAACAGCTTGAGAAAAATAAAAAGTCACTTACAGAGGGGAAACAATAAGACTAAATTTTGATTATTTGGCAGAAACCATGCAGACAAGAAGTCAATGGGATGACATATATAAAACCTCGAAAGAAAAAAATTGCCAACCAAGAATAATATATCCTGTAAAACTCTTGCTCAAATATGATTGTGAAATTAGGACATTTCCAGATAAACATAGATTAAGGGAATATGTAAAAACCAAACCAAACTTGCAAGAGCTATTAAAGAAATTCCTTTGGTTAGAGAACCAACAACATCAGATAACAGCCTGAATCTACGGCACGAGACCACATCAGTCAGATACCAACCTAGGTGATGAACTTTCAAGGATAAAGCAAAACTAAAAGATTTACAACAAGGAATCCGAGAGGTTAATCTGAAATGACAACAATGTCAGAACAATAAAAGAAGGAATAAATGGTGTAGGTATAGAGCTCTCGAATGGAGAGGAAGTCAAAGTAATACCACACAATAAAAGACTGGTTAAAACTTAGGAAGATGGGGTAAATTTCAATGTAACCACAAAGAATGTTAAAGAACATACTCATCAAAATAAAGAAGAAAAAGATAAAGTCTCAGTAAACGCAAGTCTCTACAAAAATGAAAGGAAGGAACAAACAAACAAAAACTCCACATGCAAAGGGAATTCAGCACACAAGAGAGCAAGAGGAACAAAGAAAACATCAGCACCAAAAAAAAAAAATTACTATGATATGACAGCAATAAACACAGCTATCAATAATTACGCTGACCCTGACAGGGAACACAACAGAGAACCCCTGAGGGAGCAGGAGAGCAGTGGGATGCAGACCCCAAATTCTCGTAAAAAGACCAGACTTAATGGTCTGACTGAGACTAGAAGGACCCTGGAGGTCATGGTCCCCAGGCCTTCTGTTAGCCCAAGGCAGGAACCATTCCCAAAGCCAACTCTTCAGACAGGGATTGGACTGGACTATGGGATAGAAAATGATACTGGTGAAGAGTGAGTTTCTTGGATCAAGTAGACACATGAGACTATGTTGGCATCTCCTATCTGGAGGGGAGATGAGAGGGCAGAGGGGGTCAGAAGCTGGCTGAATGGACACGAAAATAGAGAGTGGAGGGAAGGATTGTGCTGTCTCATAGGGGGAGAGCAATTAGGAGTATAGCAAGGTGTATATAAATTTCTGCATGAGAAACTGACTCGATTTGTAAACTTTCACTTAAAGCACAATAAAAATTAAAAAAAAATTGCACTGAATGTAAATGGCCTAAATTCACCCATAAAGAGACAGAGAGTGACAGGATGGATTAAGAAACAGGACCCATCAATATGCTGTCTCCAGGAAACACACCTTAGAAACAAAGAAATAAATTTATTAAAAATTAAACAATAGAAAAATATATCAAGCAAATAGCTACCAAAAAAGAGCAGAAGTGGCAATATTAATCTCTGATAAAATAGGCTTTAAAACAAAATGCACCATAAAGGATAAAGAAGGCCATTATATGATGATTAAAGGGACAATCCATCATGAAGATGTAACCATAATAAATATCTACACACCCAATGACAGGGCTCCAAAACACATAAACTAACAGCACTGAAAAGAGAAATTGACAGTTCGACAATAATAGTAGGAGACTTCAACACACCACTTTTGGTAAAGGACAGAACATCTAGAAAGAATCTCAACAAAGATACAGAAGACCTAAAGGCCAAAATCAACCAACTTGACCTCATAGACATATATCAAACACTCCACCCAACAGCAGCAAAGTACATTCTTTTCCAACATATGTGGAATGTTCTCCAGAACAGACCACACCTTAGGCCACAGAGCAACCCTCAAGAAAATCCAAAACACTGAGATAATTCAAAGTATCTTCTCTGATCACAGTGCCATAAAAGTAGAAATCGATTATAGGAAGAGCAAGGGAAAAAAGGCAATTACATGGAAGCTGAACAACCCCCTGCTTAAAAACCACTGGGCAATAGAAGAAATCAAAGATGGAATTAAAAAATTTCCTAGAATAAAATGAGTGAAAACACATCATACCAAAACCTTTGGGACACAGCAAAGGCAGTGCTCAGAGGTCAATTTATAGCAACAGATGCACACATCAAAAAAGAAGAAAGGGACTAAAAAAAAACATTAGCTATACAACTTGAATCAATAGAGAAAGTACAGCAAAAGAAGCCCAGAGCTACCAGATGAAAGGAAATAATAAAGACTAGGGCAGAAATAAATGAAATAGTGAATAGAAAAACAATAGAAAGAATTAGCAAAACCAAAAGTTGGTTCTTTAAAAGGATCAACAAAATCAACAAACCATTGGCCAACTTGACAAAAGAAAAACAGGAGAGGACAAAAATAACCCAAATAAGAAATGAAACGGGGAACATTATAATAGACCTAATTGATGGAATATCAATTGAGATATTTCAACAAACACATGCAGCGCTGGAGATGCTCACTCGTCTATGCCAAGAAATATGGAAGACAGCTTCCTGGCCAACTGACTGGAAGAGACCCATATTTATGCCTATTCTCAAGAAAGGTGATCCAACCAAATGTGGAAATTATAGAACAATATCATTAATATCACACGCAAGCAAAATTTTGCTGAAGATTATTCAAAAACGGCTGCAGCACTTTATCGACAGGGAGCTGCCAGAAATTCAGGCCGGTTTCAGAAGAGGACTTGGAGCCAGGGATATCATTGCTGATGTCAGATGGATCCTGGCTGAAAGCAGAGAATACCAGGAGGATGTTTACCTGTGTTTTATTGACTACGCAAAGGCAGTTGACTGTGTGGATCATAACAAACTATGGATAACATTGTGAAGAATGGGAATTCCAGAACACTTAATTGTGCTCATGAGGAACCTTTACATAGATCAGGAGGCAGTTGTTCGGACAGAACAAGGGGATACTGATTGGTTTAAAGTCAGGAAAGGTGTGTGTCAGGGTTGTATTCTTTCACTATACCTATTTAGTCTGTATGCTGAACAAATAATATGAGAAGCTGGACTATATGAAGAAGAACGGGGCATCAGGACTGGAGGAAGACTCATTAACAACCTGCGTTATGCAGATGACACAACCTTGCTTGCTGAAAGTGAAGAGGACTTGAAGCACTTACTAATGAAGATAAAAGGCCACAGCCTTCAGTATGGATAACACCTCAACATCAAGAAAACAAAAATCCTCACAACTGGACCAGTGAGCAACATCATGATAAATGGAGAAAAGATTGAAGTTGTCAAGGATTTCATTTTACTTGGCTCCACAATCAACAGCCATGGAAGCAGCAGTCAAGAAATCAGAAGACGCATTGCTTTGGGCAAATCTGCTGCAAAGGACCTCTTCAAAGTGTTGAAGAGCAAAGGTGTCACCCTGAAGACTAAGGTGCACCTGATCCAAGCCATGGTATTTTCTTCAATCACATCATATGCATGTGAAAGCTGAACAATGAATAAGGAAGACCAAAGAAGAGTTGACGCCTTTAAATTGTGGTGTTGGCGAAGAATATTGAATATACCATGCATGGACTGCCTGAAGAACGAACAAATCTGTCTTGGAAGAAGTGCGGCCAGAATGCTCCTTAGAGGCAAGGATGGCGAGACTGCGTCTTACATACTTTGGACATGTTGTCAGGAGGGATCAGTCCCTGAAGAAGGACATCATAGTTCGCAGAGTACAGGGTCAGCGGAAAAGAGGAAGACTCTCAACGAGGTGGATTGACACAGTGGCTGCAACAATGAGCTGAAGCATAACAACGATTGTAAGGATGGCGCGGGACCGGGCAGTGTTTTGTTCTGTTGTGCATAGGGTCACTATGAGTCAGGACCAATTTGACGGCACCTAACAACAACAAGAACAACTGAAACAAAAAGGATCATAAGAGAGTATTACGAAAAACTATATGCCAATAAATTTGAAAACATAGAGGGAAATGGACAAATTTCTAGAAACACACTACCTACCTAAACTAACACAAAGTGAAGTTGAAAATCTGAACAGGCCCATAACAAGAGTAGAGTTTGAAAAGGTAATAAAACATCTCCCAATGAAAAAAAAAGCCCTTGCCCAGATGGCTTCACTGGAGAATTCTACCAAACATTCAGAGAACAGCTTATACCAGTACTACTCAAACCATTTCAGAACATAGAAAAGAAAGGGGTACTTCCAAATTCATTCTATGAAGCCAGCATAACCCTGATACCAAAACCAGGTAAAGACACCACAAAAAAAGATAATTACAGACCAATATCTCTCTTGAATATAGATGCAAATATTCTCAACAAAATTCTAGCCAATAGAATTCAGTATTATATCAAAAAAATAATACACCTCAACCAAGTGGGATTCATACCAGGTATGCAAGGATGGCTCAACATTAGAAAATCCACCACATAAAGAAAAGAATCACATGATCATCTCAATTGACACAGAAAAGGCATTCGACAAACTCCAACAACCATCCCTGATAAAAACTCTCAATAAAATAGGTAAAGAATGGGAATTCCTCAACATAATTTTACAAAAGCAACAGCCAACATCATTCGTAATGGAGAAAGGCTGAAAACATTTTCTTTGAGAACAGGAACAAGACAAGGTTGCCCTTTGTCACCACTCCTGTTTAACATTGTGCTGAAAGTCCTAGTTAGAGCAGTAAGGCAAAAAAAAAAAGGGGGGGGGCATTTGAATTGGTAAGGAAGAAGTAAATCTGTCATTATTTGCAGATGATATGATAATATACGTAGAAAATCCAAATGACTCCATGAGAAAGCTACTGGAATTAATAGAATCATCAGAGGAGCAGGATATAAGATAAACATACAAAAATCATTTGGATTCCTATAAAGAGAATGAGGAAATGGAAATCAGGCAAATAATACCATTAATAACATCCCACACAAAATTAAATACTTAGGAGTAAATCTAACCAGGCATATTAAAGACCTATACAAAGAAAACTACAAAACGCTACTGTAAGAAACCAAAAGAGACCTACATAAATGGAAAAACATACCATGCTCATAAATTGGTACACTTAACATTGTGATAATATCAATTTTAGCCAAGGCAGTCTACAAATACAATGCAATCCCGATCTTTAAAGAGATGGAAAAACTAATCATTAACTTTATTTGGAAAGGGAAGAGCCTTCAGATAAGTAAAGCACTATTGAAGAAGAAGAATAAAGTCGGAGGATTTGCACTACCCGACTTCAGAACCTACAGTAGTCAAAACAGCCTGGTATTGGTACAATGACAGATACTGACCGATGGAGCAGAATTGAGAACCCAGATGTAAATTCATCCGCTTATGGTCACCTGATCTTTGACAAAGACCCAAAGTCTGTCATATGGGGAAAAGATGGTCTTTTTAACAAATGGTGCTGGCAAAACTGGATGTCCATCTGCAAAAAACTGAAACAGAACCCATACTTCACACCATACACAAAAACTAATTCAAAATGGATCAAAGACCTAAATATAAAACCAAAAAGTATGAAGGTCATAGAAGAAAAATTAGGGTCAACTCTACATGCCCTAGTACATGATATTAACAGGATACAAACCATTATTAACAATATACAAACAGCAGAAGATAAGCTAGATAACTGGGATTTTCTAAATATTAAACACCTATGCTCATAAAAAGACTTCACGAAAAGAGTTAAAAGAGAACCTACAGATTGAGAAAAAGTTTTTGGCTATGACAAATCCAACAAAGTTCTAATCTCTAAAATCTACAAGAAAACCTAACACCTGTACAACAAAAAGACAAATAATCCAATTAAAAATGGGCAAAGCATATGAACAGACACTTCACCAAAGAAGACATTCACGTGGCTAACAGACACATGAGGAAATCCTTGAGATCACTAGCCATTAGAGAGATGCAAATCAAAACCACAATGAGATACCATCTCATTCTGACATTACTGGCATGAATAAAAAAAATAGAACATAACAAATGTTGGAAAGGCTTCAGGGAGATTGAAGTCTTATGCACTGGTGGTGGGAATGTAAAATGGTGCAACCATTTTGGAAAACAATATGGTGCTTCCTTAAAAAGTTAGAAACAGAAATATTATATGATCCAGCAATCTCACTCCTAGGAATATGTCCTGGAGAAATAAGAGCCATCACACGAATAGACATATGAACACCCATGTTCATTGCAGCACTATTCACAATAACAAAAAGATGGAAACAACGTAGGTGCCATCAACAGATGAATGGATAAACAAACTATGGTACATACACACAATGGAATACTACGCAATGATAAAGAATGATGATATATCTACAAAGCATCTCACAACATGGATGAATCTGGAGGGCATTCTGCTGAGTGAAATAAATCAATCACAAAAGAACAAATATTGTATGAGACCACTACTACAAAAACTCATGAAAAGGTTTACACACAAAAAGAAACAATCTTTGTTGGTTACGAGGAGGGGAGGCGTAGGGAGGGGAAAACACTAAATAGACAATAGATAAGTGGTAACTTTGGTAAGGGCGAAGACAGTACACGATACTGGGACAGCCAGCACAACTTGTCTGGGTCATGAAAGCTGCACAGATACAACAACATCCAAATTCCCTGAGGGACCAAACTACTGGGCTGAGGGCTGTAGGGACTATGGTCTTGGGGAACATCTAGTTCAATTGGTATAACATAGTTTATAATGAAAAAGTTTTACATTCTATTTTGGTGAGTAGCGTCTGGGGTCTTAAAAGCTTGTGAGCAGCCATCTAATATACTCCGCTGGTCTCACCCCATCTGGAGTAAGGGAGAGTGAAGAAAACCAAAGACATGAGGGAAAGATTAATCCAAAGGACTAATGGACACAACTACCACAGTCTCCATTAGACGGAGTCCAGCACAACTAGATGGTGCTCTGCTACCACTACCGAATGCTCTGACAGAGGGTCCTGGACAGAGCTGGAGAAAAACGTAGAACAAAATTCTAACTCAGAAAAAAAAAAAAAAGAAAAGATCAAACTTACTGGAGAATGGAGAAACCCTGAGAGTATGGCCTCCGGACACCATTTTAGCTCAGTAATGAAGTCACTCTTGAGGTTCACCCTTCATCCAAAGATTAGACAGGCCCATAAAACAAAACAAGACTAAATGGACATCCTGGCCCAGTAGCAAGGACAAGAAGGCAGGAGGGGATAGGAAAGCTGGTAATGCGGAACCTAACATTGAGAAGGAGAGACTGTTGATATGTTGTGGGGTTGGCAAGAAGTGTCACAAAACAATATGTGTATTAATTGTTTAATGAGAACCTACTTTGCTGTGTAAAGCTTCATCAAAAGTATAAAAAAATAAAATAAATAAAAAGAAAGGAGGAAATACAACCAGAATACTCCTTAGGAGAGAGGGAAAAAAAAAAAAAAAAAATCCATGTTTTTGTCTCCCTGAGTAAAAAACACAGCTGGAATTATTGCCCAGCTTCCCTTGAAGTAATATGCGGTCTCTAATCAAATTCTGGTTAATGGAATTTGAAGGAAGTTCCATGGACAACTTCAATGGAAGTTGAATGTGCTACTTCTGGGCCTTCTCCATAAAAACCTCCCACACATGTGCCTCAGTGCATCTTTCCCTTTCCAGCTGGCTAGAATGAGAATAGTCTCCAAGGAAGCCTTAAAAGGCATGTTCAAGATGGAAGCGCCCCTATGAGCCTGGGTTCTGCAATCAATTTATGATAGAGGGCCCTGTGACAAACTGTTCATCTACCCAGAAGTGCTAAGTAAGGAAAAACTAATCTTCTCTTGTATTAGTCTTTTTACGCTGTGGGTCTACTCCTTACTACAGTTAACGTACCTTATTAATACAGCTAGTAACTGTCCAGATTTCTCTGTTATTAGGTGCTGTTATGTTGGTTCTGACTCACAGCAACCCTACGTACAACAGATGCAATGCTTCGTTTGATTTCTTGACTGCTGCTTCCGTGGTTGTTGACTGTGAATCCAAGTAAAATTAAATCCTTGACAACCTCAATCTTCTCTCTGTTTATCATGATGTTACTTATTGGTCCAGTTGTGAGGATTTTTTGTTTTCTTTATGTTGAGGAGTAATCCATACTGAAGGCTGTGGTCTCTGATCTTCATCAGTAAGTGCTTCAAGTCCTCTTCACTTTCAGCATAACGCAGGTTGTTAATAAGTCTTCCTCCAATCCTGATGCCCCATTCTTCACATAGTCCAGCTTCTCAGATTATTTGCTCAATTTACAGACTGAATAAGTATGGTGAAAAGATACAGCCCTGTTGCATATCTTTTCTGACTCTAAACAATGCAGTATCCCCGGGTTCGGTTTGAATGACTGCCTCTTGATCTATCTACAGATGCCTCATGAGCACAATTAAGTGTTCTAGAATTTCCATTCTTTGCCATGTTATCCATAATTTGTTATGATCCACAGAGTCGAATGCCTTTGCATAGTCAACAAAACACAGGTAAACATGCTTTGGTATCCTCTGCCTTCACCCAGGATCCATCTGATGTCAACAATGATATCCCTTGTTCCAGGTCCTCTTCTGAATTCTGCTTGTATTGTGGCACTTCCCTGTCAATGTATTGCTGCAATGGCTTTTGAATGATCTTTGGCAAAATTTTACTTGTGTGTGATAATAATGATATTGTTCAATAATTTCTGCATTTGGTTGGATCACATTTCTTTGGAATAGGCATAAATATGAATCTCCTCCGGTTTGTTGGCCAGATAGCTATCTTCCAAATTTCTTGGCATAGACAAGTGAGCACTCCCAGCACTGCATCTGTTTATGGAAACATCTTAATTGGTATTCCTTCAATTCCTAGAGCCTTGTTTTTCACCAACGTCCTTCATTGCAGCTGGGACTTCTTCCTTCAGTGCCATCGGATCTTGATCACATGCTACCTCCTGAAATGGTTGAATGTCGACTAATTCTTTCTGGTACAGTGACTTTGTGTATTCCTTCCAACTTCTTTTGATGCTCCCTGCGTCATTCAGTGTTTGCCCATAGAGTCCTTCACTATTGCAACTCAAGGCTTGAAAATTTTCTTCAGTTCTTGCAGCTTGAGTAATGCCAAGTGTATTGCCTTTTGGTTTCCTAACTCCAGGTCTTTCCACATGTCATTATAATAGTTTACTATGTCCTCTCGAGCTGCCCTTTGAAATATTCTGTTCAGCTCTTTTACATCATCATTTCTTCCATTTGCTTTAGATGCTTGATGTTCAAGAGCAAGTTTCAGAGTCTTTTCTGACACCCATTTTGGCCTTTTCTTTCTTTCTTTCCTGTCTTTTCAATGACCTCTTGCTTTCTTCATGTATGATGTCCTTGATGTCATCCCACAACTCTTCTGGTCTCCAGTCATTAGTGTTCAATGCATCAAATATATTCTTGAGATGGTCTCTAAGTTCAGATGGGATATACTCAAGGTCCTACTTTGGCTCTCATGGACTTGTTTTAATCTTCTTCAGCTTCAACTTTAACTTGTGTATAAGTAATTAATTGATGGTTTGTTCCAAAGTTGGCCTCTGGCCCTGTTCTGACTGATGAATTGAGCTTTTCCATCATCTCTTTCCACAGATGTAGTTGATTTGATTCATGTGTATTTCATCCAGTGAGGTCCTTGTGTATGGTCACTGTTTATGTTGCAGAAAAAAAGATATTTGCAATGAAGTGCGATCTCTGGCATTGTTTCTATCATCAAGGCCATGTTTTCCAACTACAGATCCTTCTTCTTTGTTTCCAACTTTCACATTCCAATCACCAGTAACATTCAATGCATCCTGATTGCATGTTTGATCAATTTCAGGCTGCAGAAGTTGGTAAAAATCTTCAATTTCTTCATTTTTGGCCTTAGTCGTTGGTGTGTAAGTTAGAATAATAATTGTATTAACTGGTCTTCTTTGTATTATCTTATCACTGACAGCTTTGTACTTCAAGACAGCTTTTGAAATGTTCTTTTTAATGATGAATGTAATGCCATTCCTCTTCAATTTGTCATTCCCAGCATAGTAGACCATATAATTATCTGACTCAAAATTGCCAGTACTAGTCCATTTCAACTCACTAATGCCTAGGATATCGATATTATGCATTTTATTTCATTTTTGACGATTTCCAATTTTCCTAGATTCATACTTCATACATTCCACGTTCCAATTATTAATGGATGTTTGTGGCTTTTTCATCTCATTTTGAATCATGCCACATCAGCAAATGAAGGTCCTGAGAGCTTGATTCCACTCACGTCATTAAAGCCAGCTCTACTTTGAAGAGGCAGCTCTTCCCCAGTCATATTTAGAGTGCTTTCCAACCTGAGGACTCATCTTCTGGCACTATATTAGAAAATGTTCTGCTGGTATTCATAAGGTTTTCACTGGCTAATTTTCTTCAGAATTAGACTCCCAGGTCATTCTTCCTAGTCTGTCTTAGTCTGGAAGATCAGCTGAAGCCTGTCCACCATGGGTGATCCTGCTGGTATTTGAATACCGGTGGCATAGCTTCCAGTATCACAGCAACACACAAGCACACACAGTACGACAAACTGACAGATGCATTTGTTGATTTAGATTTCTCTAAGCACCTGCAAACTTTCTACTGCCAGGCTTAGTATATGTAGTAGGCCCTCAAAAAACACTTGTTCTTTGACTGGTTGATCAATTTATTGATGAAACACATGTGTTTCCAATGAAATGGTCCCTAGAGGATCCCTTCCTTTGTATAGATGCAAGAGTTTAAATACTGGAGTTAAGCCTTGGTATCCAAGAGCACTGTGGACAGCCTTGCTATGAAGCGTTTGGTGAACTTTATAACTTCCCATTTTCTAAACTGTAAAACAAGAGCATAAATCTCTGAAAACACAGTGAGGTCTAAGAAAAAACAGTTTAATACATGTTTCACAAATCCATAGTGTTAGGGGAGTGTCGCATCATGACATATAAATTCTAACTAGTATCTTTTGCCAGAGGCTTTGGTACATAAGCACATTTTGATAGATGGAGAAATTAAGTTATTATTTTCCTGCCTAAAGCACATGCTGGGTCCATGCATGTAGACAGGTGACTTTTAAAACATACACAATAAGCATGTGTCCATCACAAGTAAAGAAAACAATGGGGAACTGAAATTAAAGAATTGAGGATAAAGAACAATAAACAAACAAATAAATAAGTAGCGAAATGCTTAAACTGTTTGAAAGAAAAAGTGGACACAAACATATAGTAAAGAAACAATGAAAAGATGGGGCAAAAACAGGAAAGAAAAGTTAAAGATCCAGGTAGAAGACCTGAGGTTTTCCAGCTTCTGGGTTACTACTGGCTAGATGAGGTTACATGAATTCTAATTTAGATCAGCAAAGGGTTGGCCTTTCAGCAGTTGCTGGACCAAATGAGCTTCCCAAGATCTTTCACCCACTTTCTTCTCAATGAGAATACCTTAGTGTGGAATTACGCTAACTCTTCTGAAATTGCCTCTTGAAACCAGTTTAACAGCTTGCTTAAGCCAGAGCAATGAGGGCTGAAATGAAATGAGTGCTGTAAGTGGTGCCAAGATCATCACTCTTTTGATGACTCACTTTCTGTCACTACAGACATAAGGGGCATCTTCCAGTGGGGACCTTTTGGGTCTAGACTCATTGGCAGAAACCTGTCCCTTCAAGTTGCTAGTTAGACCTGACTAGGGCCACTGTTAGACCAGGTGGGGTTCCAAAGACCATTTCACTGAAAAAGGTATAAGGTGGTCTTAGTACTCACAATCCCACATCATCTTCCTGGAACACCAGACGCACTCATGCCAGTATCTAAGTAAACAGTTACACCAGATGGGACTTTGGAAAGGGTCTAGAATCGAACCCACTATTCTGTGCCTTTCTGAAGAGATTTGCTATCTGTTGTGAAATAACACCCTATCGTTGCCTCAGTAAGCTTCTGCCTGGCCAGCATTGTGAAATTCCAAAGTCTTGTTCTGCCAACAGCAAACATTAGGGCAGAGCCCCTATTGGGAAGTTCCACCAAATATTTTTCAGCACTAAAAGAGGCTTGCTCTTGCTCTCACTTCCACTCTCTCTTTGTTTCACTGCTGTTGAAACAGTGAAAAGTACCTTACATGATATAAACCAAGATCAGGACCAGCCTTCAACATAATTGTGAAGTAAGCCAAGTTTATTTTGCCCATTGTCCCCACTTCTATGCCCCCAACACCCAACCTTTACCATTCCTCTCATAGCCTTGCCTTCAATTGAATGACCCTTCTCTAAAATGACCACCTAACAAAGACTTAAGGATGTGTATGTTTTAACTGAGCATCTTAATGAAAAAACCTTCAAGACCCATAAGAAGAAACTGTAACTGTTGTATTTCAGGCCCTTCAAAGATAGTGAGGAGAGCTCCGTCACCTCTCTCAGCTTACATCAAGTCCATGTGCAACACAGCTGACTCTGGATACTCCATGCAAAGAGAAGCTAAGTGAAGCTGCTAAATGATTGAGCTCCACGGGAAAAAGCAATTTTTATAGTTTCAACTTCCCCCCTCCCCTTAACAAGTTTGTGCTGCACCTCTGCTTTATGCCCTCATCTACATTCTGCAGGAGGCACCATATAAATGAACAATAGTAATCTAAGAGGGAGAGCAGGAGGTGAAACCAAGACCTGGGTAATAGGTATGCTGGGTATCAGCCTTGTTGACCAATATGCATCCAATCTGTTAAGCACCTAATGGGATGCAAAGCATTTCTCCATTCATTCTCTCATAAGCGTCACAACGATCCCACTAACTAGGCAAGGTGAACATTATTCTGTGAGTAAACTGAAGTAGGTCACACTACTAATTGACAGAAAGACCCGGGTTTCTTTATTTCTTACCTAGTGTTCTTTTTTGCCACATTAAACTACCCCTTGGGCAAATACATCTGAATCCAAAAAACTATTTCTCCAAAATGAGTAATATAAAGATGCCTGTCAAGTGAGTGATTTCTAGGGCCCCAACCTCTAGCTAGAAGAAGGCCACCTGACTGAAAGGCCGTGTGGAAAGATGTTGCCATTTCACTTTTTCTTCTGTTTTTATATCATGGGAGAGCTGGATTTCTATCAGTGTAGTTCCTGAGTGTCTGGGTCTCAGATGAAGTAGGATGGTGTACGTGTTATGGACTGAACTGTGTCTCCCTAAAATATGTGTTGAAATCCCAACGCTGTTTGGAAATAGTGGCTTTTCTTTTGTTGTTAATAAGCTTATATCAGTGTAGGGTAGATTCTAAACCTAATCATTTCTGAGTTATAAAAAGACCAGAATAGACACAGATACTTACACATAGGGGAAGACAGACGCCATGTAAGAATTATCTACAAGCCAAGGAACATCAAGGAATCAAGCAAGGCTTGGGCTACCAACAAAGGAAGCAATCTACATGGCCGAGACCCTGATTTGTACTGTTAGCCTCCAGAATTGTGAGAAAATAAAATTCTGTTCTTTAAAGCCACCTACTTGTAGTGTTTGTGTTACAGAAACACAAGCTAACCAAGATAGTACAGTATCAAAATAAGATGATAGAAGTAACCAAAATAATTGTAAATGGATTAAAGTCACCTTTTTAAAAACAGAAACTATCGTTTTGTGTATTTTGAATCCACCTACATATTTTTATAAGCGGCAAACCTAAAAGAAACTGACACAGAAAGATTAAAAATAAATTGATGAGATAGATGAAAACTAAAAAAAAGAAAGTTTGTGTACAATAACAACATCTGGAAGCAAAATATGAGGCAGCAATTATTAATCAAGATAGAGGGGTACTACATAACTATAAAAAGAAAATTCATCAGGAGAACTTAATATGTCTAATTATAGAACCTCTAAAACATAAAGTAAAAATTGGCATAAATTACATGAAATTAACAAATTCACAATTATAACAGGAGATTTTAAGACATCTCAATCAGAAACTGAAAGGTCAACATTAGAATTTAAAAAATTTTATTTTTTCAATTATTTATTTTTTAAAAAAGCTACAAGTGTTAGGACACAAACATTTATTAAGTCATTTTGATCTAACTACTCAATAAATAGAACCATTAGGTATTTCTTTTGGTCTAGGGGTTCCATCAAAAAATTACCAAGACACTAAGCGTGCAGTGAACAGAGAAAGTTTGGGAATCTCTGGCCTAATCCAATAACATACACAGAAATCTGCACCTCAAAATTAGGAATATGCCTTCTTTTTAAAGATACAAGAAAATTTTTGCAAAAACATGATTTTTCTTAGGTCATAAAGAAAGTCTCTACCACCTAATTCAGACAACAATATCCTACAGACAATGATGTCCAACCTAATCTTTAAATTAGAAATCGATAATAAGGATGGTTTAAAAAACCACATATATCTAGAAATTTAAAAGCATACCCTAAATATCATTTGATCAACAGAAAAACACAAAGAGAATTTTGAAAAATTTTAACCTAACAAAAACAAAAGAACTGCATTTAAAAAACATACCTGTGGAGAACACCTAATGCAGCAGGTAAAGTTATACCTTATGAGCATTTATATCAAGACATGAAAGATTGAAAATAAACACAATAGAGTAGGAAAGAACAACAAGGCAAACCCAAAGAAAGTAGAAGACTATAATATAGGTTAGTGTGAAGAGTAATGAAATAAAAACTATAAAAGCAACAGAGATAACCAGCAAAACCAAAGCTGGTTTTTTTACAACTATTAAAATAGGCAAATCCCTTGCAAGATTGATCAGGGAAGAAGAAAAACAAGTTACAAATAAGCAAAATTTAAATGAAAAGGATGACATACTTACATATTCAGTTGTTGTTTAGTGTCGCCCAGTCGGTTTCCATTCATAGCGAACTCGTACAACAGAATGAAACACTGCCTCATCCTGTGCCATCCTCACAATCGTTATGCTTGAGGTCATTGTTGCAGCCACTGTGTCAGTCCATCCCGTTGAGGGTCTTTCTCTTTATCGCTGACCTTCTATGATGCCCTTTTCCAGGGACTGATCATTCCTGATAATATATTCAGTAGAGTTTTTTTTAAAAAAATTTTATTGTGCTTTAAGTGAGAGATTACAAATTGAGTCAGACTCTCATACAAAAATTTATATACACCTTGTGATATACTCCTAATTGCTCTCCCCCTGAGGAGACAGCACACTCCTTCCCTCCACTCTCTATTTTCGTGTCTGCTTGGCCAGCTTCTGACCCCCTCTGCTCTCTCATCTCCCCTCCAGACAGGAGATGCCAACAGCCAATGTAGTCTCATGTGTCTACTTGATCCAAGAAGCTCATTCTTTGCCAGTATCATTTTCTATCCCATTGTCCAGTCCAATCCCTGTCTGAAGAGTTGGCTTTGGGAATGGTTCCTGCCTTGGGCAAACAGAAGGTCCGAGGACCACGACCTCCAGGGTCCTTATAGGCTCAGTCAGACCATTAAGTCTGGTCTTTTTACGAGAATTTAGGGTGTGCATCCCACTGCTCTCCTGCTCCCCCAGGGGTTCTCTGTTGTGTTCCTTGTCAGGACAGTCATTGGTTGTAGCCAGGCACCATCTAGTTCTTCTGGCCTTAGGCTGATGGAGTCTCTGGTTTGTGTGGTCCTTTCTGTCTCTTGGGTTCGTAATTACCTTGTGTCTTTGGTGTTCTTTATTCTCCTTTGCTCCTGGTGGGTTGAGACCCATCGAAGCATCTTAGATGGCTGCTTGCTAGCGTTTAAGACCCCAGAAGCCATTCTCCAAAGTGGGATGCAGAATGTTTTCTTAATAGATTTTATTACGCCAATTGACTTAGATGTCCCCTGAAACCGTGGTCGCCAGACCCCTGCCCCTGCTACGCTGGCCTTCGAAGCATTCACTTTATTCAGGACACTACTTTGCTTTTAGTTTAGTACAGTAATGCTGACCTCACCTGTATTGTGCTGTCTTTCCCTTCACCTAAAATAATTCTTATATGCTATCTAACTAGTAAATATGCCTCTCCCTCCCTCCCTCCCCCATTGCATAACTATCAAAGAATATTTTCTTCTCTGTTTGAACTATTTCTCCAGTTATTATAATAGTGGTCTTATACAATGTCCTTTTGCAGCTGACTAATTTCATTTCCAGATTCCTCCATGTTATGAAATGTTTCACAGATTCATCACTGTTCTTTATCAATGCCTAGTATTCCATTGTGTGAATATACCATAATTTATTTATCCATTCATCCGTTGATGGGCACCTTGGTTGCTTCCATGTTTTTGCTATTGTAAACAGTGCTGCAATAAACATGGCTGTGCATGTGTCTGTTTGTGTAAAGGCTCTTATTTCTCTAGGATATATTCCGAGGAGTGGGATTGCTGGATTGTATGGTAGTTCTATGTCTAACTTTTTAAGGAAGCGCCAGATCGATTTCCAAAGTGGTTGTACAATTTGACATTCCCACCAGCAGTGTATATGTGTTCCAATCTCTCCACAGCCTCTCCAACATTTATTCTTTTGTGTTTTTTGGATTAATGCCAGCCTTGTTGGGGTGAGATGAAATCTCATTGCTGTTTTGATCTGCATTTCCCTAATGGCTAATGATCGTGAACATTTCCTCATATATCTGTTAGCTACTTGAATGTCTTCTTTAGTGACGTGTCTATTCATATCTTTTGCCCATTTTTTAATTGGGTTATTTGCCTTTTTGCAGTTGAGTTTTTGCAGTATCATGTAGATTTTAGAGATCAGGCGCTGATCAGAAATGTCATAGCTAAAAACTTTTTCCCAGTCTGTAGGTAATCTTTTTACTCTTTTGGTGAAGTCTTTGGATGACCATAAGTGCTTGATTTTTAGGAGCTCCCAGTTATCTAGTTTCTCTTCTGCATTGTTAGTAATGTTTTGTGTACTGTTCATGCCATGTATTAGGGCTCCTAGCTTTGTCCCTATTTTTTTTCCATGATCTTTATCATTTTAGATTTTATATTTAGATCTTTGATCCATTTTGAGTTAGTTTTTGTGCATGGTGTGAGCTGTGGGGCTTGTTTAATTTTTTGCAGATGGATATCCAGTTATGCCAGCACCATTTGCTAAACAGACTATCTTTTCCCCATGTAACTGATTTGGGCCTTTGTCACATATCAGCTGCTCATATGTGAATGGATTTATGTCTGGATTCTCAATTCTGTTCCATTGGTCTATGTATCTGTTGTTGTACCAGTACCAGGCTGTTTTGAATACTGTGGTGGTATAATAGGTTCTAAAATCAGGTAGAATGAGGCCTTCCACTTTGTTCTTCTTTTTCAGTAATGCTTTACTTATCTGGGGCCTTTTTCCTTCCATACAAAGTTGGTGATTTGTCCTCCATCTCACTAAAAAAATGTTTTTGGAATTTGAATCAGAATTGCTTTGTATCTATACATGGCTCTTGGTAAAATAGACATTTTTACAATGTTAAGTCTTCCTATCCATGAGCAAGGTATGTTTTTCCACTTATGTAGGTCTCTTAGTTTCTTGTAGCAGTGCCTTGCAGTTTTCTTTGATTGGGTCTTTTACATCACTGGTAAGATTTATTCCTAAGTATTTTATCTTCTTGGGGGCTACTGTAAATGGTATTAATTTGATGATTTCCACTTCGATGTTCTTTTTGTTCGTGAAGAGGAATCTGTTTATCTTGTATCCTGATACTCTGATGAACTCTTCTGTTAGTTTCACTAGTTTTCTTGAGGACTCTTTAGAATTTTCTGTGTATAAGATAGTGTCATCTGCAAATAGAGATACTTTTACTTCTTCCTTACCAATCTGGATGCCCTTTATTTCTTTATCTAGCCTAATTGGTCTGGCTAGGACCTCTAGCACAATGTCGAATGGTGATGAAGGGCATCCTTGTCTGGTTCCTCTTCTGAAGGGGAATGCTGTCAGACTCTCTCCATTTAGGTTGATGTTGGCTATTTGCTTTGTATAAATGCCCTTTATTATGTTGTGGAATTTTCCTTCTATTGCTATTTTGCTGAGAGTTTTTATCATGAATGGGTGTTGAACTTTGTCAAGTGCCTTTTCTGCATCAATTAATAAAATCATGTGATTCTTGTCTTTTGTTTTATTTACATGATGGATTATATTTATTGTTTTTCTAATGTTGAACCATCCCTGCATACCTGGTATGAATCCCAACTTGGTCATGGTGAATTAATTTTTGGATACGTTGTTGAATTCTATTGGCTAGAATTTTGTTGAGGATTTTTGCATCTAAGTTCATGAGGTTTATAGGTCTGTAATTTTCTTTTTTTGTGGTGTCTTTACCTGGGTTTAGTATCAGGTATATGCTGGCTTCAAAAATGTTTTGGGAGTATTCCATCCTTTTCTGTTTTCTGAAGTACCTTTAGTAGCAGTGGTGTTAATTCTTCTCTGAAAGTTTGGTAGAACTCTGCAGTGAAGCCGTCTGGGCCTAGGCTTTTTTTTGTTGTTGTTGTTGGGAGTTTTTCGATTACCTTTTCAATCTCTTCTTTTGTTTTGGGTCTGTTTAGTTCTACCTCTGTTTCTGTTATTTTACATAGGTAGTGTGTTTCTAGAAATTCATCCATTCTAGGTTTTCAAATTTGTTAGAGTACAATTTTTCATAGTAGTCGGATATGATTCTTTTAATTTCAGTTGAGTCTGTTGTAATATTGCCCATCTCATTTCTTATTTGGGTTATTTGCTTCCTCTCCCCTTTTTCTTTTGTCAGTTTGGCCAATGCTTTATCATTTTGTTAATTTTTTCAAAGAACGAGCTTTTGGTTTTCTTTCATTTAACTCTGCTTTAATTTTTATTGTTTCCTTTCTTCTGGTCCCTGAAGATTTTTTTTTTCTTACTGTCTTTCTATTTGTTCAAGTTGTAGGGATAATTCTTGGATTTTAGGCCTTTCTTCTTTTCGTACGTGTACACTTATTGATATAAATTGACTTCTGATTACCACCTTTGCTGTGTCCCAAAGGTTCTGTTAGGAAGTATTTTTGTTCTCATTGGAGTCTATAAATTTCTTTATTCCATCCTTAATGTCTTCTATAACCCAGTCTTTTTTGAGCAGGGTATTTTTCAGTTTCCAAGTGTTTGATTTCTTTTCCCTGCTTTTTCTGTTATTGATTTCTACTTTTATGGCTTTATGGTCGGAGAAATGCTTTGTAATATTTTTATGTTTTGGATTCTGCTAAAGCTTGCTTTATGACATAATATGTAGTGTATTCTAGATAACCCTCCATGTGCACTAGAAAAGAAAGTACACTTGGCTGCTTTTGGGTGACGCGTCCTGTATATGTCTATGAGGTCCGGTTGGTTGATTGTGGCATTTGGATCTTCCATGTCTTTATTGAGCTTCTTTTTGGATGTCCTGTCCTTCACCGAAAGTGGGGTGTTGAAGTCTCCTACTATAATTGTGGAGCTTACTATCTCACTTTTCAATGCTGTTAGAGTTTGTTTTATGTATCTTGCAGCCCTGTCATTGGGTGCATAAATATTTAATATGGTTATATCCTCCTGGTATCTTGTCCCTTTAATCATTATATAGTGTCCTTCCTTATCGTTTGTGGTGGATTTAACTTGAAAGTCTATTTTGTCAGAAATTAATATTGCCACTCTGGCTTTTTTTTATTATTGTTTGCTTGATATATTTTTTTCCATCTTTTGAGTTTTAGTTTGTTAATGTCTTTAACTCTAAGGTGTGTCTCTTGTAGGCAGCATATAGACAGAATTCTGATTGCTGTCTCCCTATGGATTCTTGCAGCTTATTAAATTTTTCATCATGTTCTTGAATAACGTTTTTGGTTTCTTCAACTACTTTATCTGGGTATTCCTTGGCTTGTTCTACATATTGCCTCATCTCCTTCCTAATTTCGTTCCTGATGTCTTGAAGAGTTCTGTATTTTAACCTTTTGAATTCTGCATGCAGTAATTCCAGGAAGGCACCTTCATCCAGAAGGTCCATTGATTCTTTGTTTTTAGAGCTTGTTGAGGTGATCACGGTCTGTTTCTTTATGTGACTTGATATTGACTATTGTCTCTGGGCCGTCTGTAAGTTATTGTATTATTTTATTTTATGTCTGCTTACTGTATTCTAGCTTCTTGCTTTGTTTTGTTTTGATATGCCCAAACGGGTTGCTTGAGTGAGCTATCTTGATTATTTTCACCTTTCAAGCTCTGACATCCTGTCACCAGATGACTAGAGCTGTTATGAGGTATATTGACCTAGGAGTCCATTCACTTTCCTTGTATGAATTTAGCTCAGGTGCCCAGGTAGCTCTTCATCAAGTATATGGTATAGGCTCTGTCCTACATTCTTAGAGGGGCAGGGTTGATTGGTGTAGACACTATATCTGGTTGCAGCAGGGGGTCACGCTCTGAACAAGGCAGGGGGCTGAGAATTGTCCCCCAAATGTCTGTGAGGAAAGAGTGCCCCTGTTCCCTAGAGCATACAGGTACATGAGTTCTGCAGACAGACCATGGGCACACAATGCTTTTGTTTGTAAGGACTGGGAGGTACCAATTATCCTTGGACCACTGTCATGGGTGGCTGGGTGACCTAAGTGGACCCACCAGTCCTTAGGCCCCTGATGTGGGTAGGTGAGGACCCTATTTAATAGGTAAAGTGGTGTTTGATAACACCCACCTCTTCGCTGCACAGCTGAAATGGTTGCAGGCTGCCAACGAGGGCCTATTCTCCTGAAATAGGCCCATGCAGGTCCATGCAGGGGGGAAAGGTATTCGAAGTCCATGGAGTGTTTATGCCTGGACAGAAGCTGCTTCTGTTCTAAGCTCCCCTGGTTAGTGGGGCTGGTGAATTATCTTTTCCCCCAACTGTGAATTTATTTCTACTCCAAGGCTGGGAGGATGGGTCTGGGTGGTGAACACAGCCTATCTCAGGAGCAGGGAAATCAACAGTCACTGAAGCTGGCTTGGGGGCTGGGAGCATGGTAAAATATATGCAAGTACTTAGCTTTTGCCAAGAGCATTGTTCTTCTCTGGTTCCGGAGGTGTGAGTAGGCTGTGTGGCTGGCTGCTTCTCCCTGAGGAAACTGTGGCCCATCGCTACCAACAGCCTGCCACAGCTGCTACTGGGAGTGGTGCCTGAGGGATCCTGGCTGTTCAGGTCTGGTAACTGCTCTCTGCTTCTCCCTTTCCCTGTCAGTCAGTCCATTTTCTAACTTTGCCTTTGATGTTAAGGGCTCCCAGCTTGTCATAAATATAATTGTTTCACTTGTTTTTCTGGGTTTTTGTTGTAAGAGGGATCAAAGGAAACGTCTGTCTCTTCTGCTGTCTTGGCCCCACCTCCTTAGAAGAATTTTTAAAATATTGAGAAAATACTAATTTGGAAACTTTAATGAAATAGAAAAATGTAATTTACCACAATTGACTAAAGAATAAATAGAAAATCAAATAGACCAATAAAATCAAAGAAATTGATTCAGTACTCAAAAATATCCCACTTAAAAAAAGATACTGGGGAAGAAATAAATAAATGGGGATGTTGTTGTTAGGTGCTATTGAGTCGGTTCTGACTCACCGTTGAGTCAATTCTGACTTATAGCAACCCTATAGGACAGAATAGATCTGCTCCATAGAGTTTCCAAGGAGTGGCTGGTGGATTCCAACTGCCAACCTTTTGGTTAGCAGCTGTAGCCCTTAACCACTGTGCCACCAGGACTCCCAATAAATAAGTAAGTAAGTAAGTAAATAAATGGGGTAAAAAAGACAAATCTCCCGTGCAGCGGAATTCCAAGAAATTTACGTAGATGCTCTGTCCTCAAGGAGGGGGAGCATATTTCCCCATTCCTGAAGTGTGGACTGTGCATAGTGACTTCTTTCAAAGAGCACCATATGGAAAGAGGGAAAAGAGTAACTTTATGGTGGGAACATCTCACAAATGCCTATCTCAACCAGGTGAGCAAAGTCAACATCAACAATGAAAGATTACATTGATTGGGTGCACCCTTGATACGATATGATGAAAGTCGCACTTTACTGCTGTGGTCTTCCTCAACCTAACCATAAGAAAAACATGACTCCAACTTAATCATAAGAAAAACATCAGAGAAACCCAAATTGAGGGACACTCTACAAAATACCTGACCAGTAGTCCTCAAAACTCTCAACGCCACCCAAAACAAGGACAGCCTGAGAAACTGTCACAGCCAAAAGGAGCCCGAGGAAACTAAAAACTAAACATAATGTAGTGTCCTGGATGGGATTCTGGGACAGAAAAAGTACATTAGGT
Organism: Loxodonta africana; assembly: GCF_030014295.1. Classification (NCBI taxonomy): domain Eukaryota; kingdom Metazoa; phylum Chordata; class Mammalia; order Proboscidea; family Elephantidae; genus Loxodonta; species Loxodonta africana. The sequence goes on from NC_087364.1 coordinate 29,269,256, forward strand.
AAAAATTAAGGACATCTGAATAAAGTATGGACTTTAGTTAATAATAATAATGTATCAATATTAATTCATTAATTATAACAAATGTACTGTACTAATATAAGATGTTAATAATAGGAGAAACTGTGTAGTGGTGGGGGAATAGGAGATATGGGAACTCTGTACATCTGCTCAATTACTCTGTAAATTTAAAATGTCCTAAAAAATAAAGTCTACTAGTGAAAAACACATGATCACCTCATATAGATGCAGAAAAATAAATAAAATTCAACAACTCTTCCTTCTTTGATAGTAGGGCTTCAATAATGACTTATTAAATAAACTATTTTTTTTAAAGCTCTTAACAAACGTGAAATAAAGGAGAATTTCCTTAACCTGGTAAAGGGTATCTACCAGAAACATCAAACTTAATCATGCAATATTAAAAGTTATCCACTTAAATTCAAAGATAAGACCTACTTTCACCACACCAACATTATACTCATCAACATTATACTGGAGGCTTACTCAATGCAATAAGAAGTAAAAGATGTTAGAAAATAAGTAGAAAAATTATTACATTTAAATGATAAACTGTTTACCAAAAAAATATAAGAGAATCCACAAATTATTAGCATAAATATGAGAGCTGAGAAAAGCTGCTAGATACAAGGTCAACATACAAAATTTAATAATGTTCTTATTTCTCATTACCAGTGAGATAATAGGAAACATGTGGCATTCACAAGAACACTAAAAATCTATGAGCTGCCTCAAAATAAATGTACAAAGAATACCTAAGATCTGTATGATAAAATTGTGAACAATCAGGAATAAATGGGCAACTAATACTGGCAATCAAAGAAGTTTACATGATTAATAAATACATGAAAAGTTGTTCGACCTCACCAGCAGTCAGAGAAATGCAAATTAAAATAATATTGAGATATTTTTTACATCCATCTGTTTGGCAAAAATTACAAATTTGACAATATCAAGTGCTAACAAGAAGGTGAGGAAATAGAACTTTCATATACTGCTGGAGGGTAAGTCAGCTGACACAACAATTTGACATGCAATTTGACAATATCTAGACAAGTATAAATACTCCGTGATCCAGAAACTCCACTTCTAAATACATACACTGTTGTTGCATGCCACTGAGTCCATTTTTAACTCATAGTAACCTAGTGTGACGGAGTAGGACTGCCCCATAGTGTTTTCAAGCCTGTAATCTTTATAGGAGCAGATTGCCAGGTCTTTCTCCTGAGAAGCTGCTGGGTAGGTTCAAACCACCAATCTTTTGGTTTGTAGCCAAACTCTTTTTTTTTTTTAAATTGAACTTTAGATGAAGGTTTACAGAACAAACTAGTTTCTTATGAAACAATTAGGACACACATTGTCGTATGACATTGGTTAACAGCCCCATGACATGTCAGCACTCTCCCTTCTTCAACCCTGGGTTCCTTATTACCAGCTTTCTTGTTTTTTTGTTCCCTTATACTTTCCAGTCCCTGCCCCAGGGCTGGTGTGCCCCTTTAGTCTTGTTTTATTCCATGGGCCTCAGGAGTGGCCTCGTTACTGAGCTGAAAGGGTGTCTGGGGTCCATAATCTCAGGGTTTCTCCAGTCTCTGTCAGGCCAACAGGTCTGGTTGTTCCTTTTGAGTTAGAATTTTGTTCTACATTTTTCTCCAGCTCTGTCTGGGACCCTCTATTGTGATCCCTATCAGAGCAGTCAGTGGTGGTAGCTGGCACCATCTCATTGTACTGGACTCAGTCTGGTGGAGGCCATGGTATATGTGGTCCATTTGTCCTTTGGACTAATCTTTCTCTTGTGTCTTTAGTTTTCTTCATTCTTCCTTGCTCCCAAAGGGGTGAGACCATTGGAGTGTCCTAGGTGGCTGCTCACAGGCTTTTAAGACCCCAGGCGCTGCTCAGCAAAGTAGAATGTAGAACATTTTCTTTATAAACTCTGTTATGCCAATTGAGTTAGATGTTCCCTGAGACCATTGTCCCCACAGCCCTCAGCCCAGCAATTCGGTCCCTCGGGGAATTTGGGTGTGTCTACGGAGCTCGTACCCAAACTCTTAACCATTGCACCACCAGGGCTCGTTAGAAACACATACACTAGAAAAATCTTTACCGAAGATATCAGGTAAAATATATTTTTTCAACACTTTTTTTTTCAATACTAGAAAATTGGAAACAACTCAAAAACCTACTACTAAGAGCACAGGTAAATGAGTTTTGGTATATTCATGAATGAAATATTATTCAGCAGTTATATGGAGGAAATAGATATCAAGATTTATTAAAAAAAAAAAAAAAACCCGCTGCTGTTATCAATTCCAACTGACAGCTATCCTATAGGACAGAGTGGAGCTGCCCCATAGGATTTCCAAGGAGCGGCTGGTGGATTTGAACTGCGAAACTTTTGGTTAGCAGCCGTAGCTGTTAACAACTGTGCCACCAGGGCTCCATCAAGATGTATAAACCTCAAAAATGTAATTTTGAATGACAAAGTAAGTCACAGAACATTATATATGTGCGATTGCTTTTAGGTAGGTTTGTGCTAGCGGTTGCCTCTGGGAAGGGAGGGAGACAATGGGATTAGACTAGAAAGGGGAATGAATATAAGATACTTTCCTTTTGTCTATAATTTTCTTTGAAAAATATTTGAAGTACTTGTTAGAAATGCTAACATTTGTTAATTTTGAGTGGCAGGTACATGGGTGTTTGTTATGTACTATTATGTCTGTATTCTGCACTTTTCTGTATTTTTTAAATTTATATAAATAAATACAGTACATAAAGCAAGCAAGGAGTCTTCCTTGACTCCCCCAAATTGTGAGAGCTTGAAGACAACAGAAGTGGTGAGAAGGTGATAGGTTTGAGAGATATTTCAAAGTTTGGAAAGACTTGATGACCATTTGAACATGGGTTGTGAGAAAATGGGAGGGATAGGCTTTCAGGTTTTTGTTTGGGTGACCAGGTAGATGGCAATGACATCACAATCAAGCTATGGATAAAAAGGACTTCGAGGTAGAGATAGAGAAAAGCTATCTGTTAGTGATAGCTTCCTTGGATAGAGAATTAGGGAGGGTGTATTTCCTATCACTGTTCTAGATATTTCCACCTGGACATCCATTAGGCCTTTTTGTCATCTTTGTTCTAGATTTGAGAAAGTAATTGGAAATATCAATCTGGAGCTCAGGAGAAAGTAGGCAAAATATAGTGTGCTGTTTAAGCAATGAGTGAATTTCTGCATTAACATTTTGAGAGTGACTCAAGTTGCTATTTGGCTGAAGTCAAAGGAAATAAGTTTTAACTGTGGCACTTGGTAAGAGAGGCACTCTGGGAATAGAGGGAAGACTTCCCCCAGGCCCTTAAAAATGAAACTAGTGGACTTGATATTTCACTTCCCTAAGGTTGGGTCTGCCCATATATTTGGAGCCCTGATAACTCATAGTTGGCACCCCAAGACCCAGAACTCTAGGGCCATGAGCCTAGAAATGGTTAATGAATCAGCTATGCCACCAACCCCTCCCCCCCCACCTTCGGAAAACCAGAGGTACCAAAAACTACAGGGGACAAGGTGTCATTTAAGAAGTCATCAAAAGTATCAGTACACTGACAAGGATCCCAAACCACATGCAGGATTCCTTCTGACTCTTGGACCTATAGAGGGTCCAGGTAGAGTGACATACCACTTACACACCTGTGGAGGTGCAGCCATGTTTCTGGGGGAGATCCCACACACCCTCTTGAGTTTTGTTTGCCTGAAATACAGGCCAGCCCAAATGAAAGGGGCAGTGAGGGAAAGAGGGTGTACAGAGTGTATAGGCCTAACAACCTGGGCATTATGATATTGTTTTTACCTAGCTTGCATAGTTAACTTTTGCATACCCCAGTGTTTTTGTGATTTTACTGTTTCCTTCTTCCCCCACCCCCTTGCCTTTTCCAAGATCCTATAAAGTTTGAAATTAACCTATGTTCCTCTTTGAGAAGTAAAACAACAAGTGATAACTCTGGAGGAGAGAGAGACTAACAAAGGGCCAAATGAGCTAGATGTTCCCTGAGACCATGGTCCCCAGAGCCCTCAGCCCAGCAATTCAGTCCCTCAGGGAGTTTGGGTGTGTCTGCGGAGTTGCACCACCGGGGATCCTTAGAAACACATACACTAGAAAAATCTTTATCCAAGATATCAGGTAAAATACATTTTTTTTAACACTTTGCCTCTTTGCTTGGGGGAGGGGGAAATTAACATTTTAAAATACCCTTACAGATCCAAGAATCTGCATTTTTAAAGTTCCCAGGCGATTCTAGTGATGAGTCAGGTTTGGGAACCATTGATCTAGTCCAGTTCCTACACTGTTCAAGGCCACAGAAAGATTAACTGTAATCCCAAGCAAATGCAGTTAGCTAACTAGAAAGCCAAACACACGCAGTTAGCAAACAAGAAAGCCAGGCCTAGGATCCAGGTCTACAGATCCTCAATTCAGCATTAGACAATGAAAAAATTATTAAATCTGTCTCTCATGCTGGAATGAAGTATCTTTTAGGGTTCACCAAAATCAAAACCATGTTTTTTTTCCATTTCATCAGAAATAGATGAAACACATTTAGAAACAAACTTCAGCTGCAAAATAAGTTTTTTAAGTTATTTAACAGGAAAACTTTCCTAATTGCAAGAGTAAATCACAGAAATCAAGTGTTACCAAGGGGGATTGTGGGATCTCCTTCTGAAATGATACTTTTAAACCACATTGTTCACTTTCTCCAAGAGAATTGAGATATGCAATGGAAACAGAACAAACAGAATGGAAATAACGAGAATGCTGACACATTGTGAAAATGGTAACCAATGGCACTGAACAAGTTGTATAAGAATTGTTGAAAAAAACCCAAACCCAAACCCGTTGCTGTTGAGTCAATTCTGACTCACAGTGAGTAGAACTCATAGGGTTTCCAATGAATGAGCACCTTGTGGATTCAAATTGCCAACCTTTTGGTTAGCAGCCTGAGCTCTTAACCACTGCACCAACAGAATTGTTGAAGGGCACCCTAATTTGTTGTGTGTATGTTCACCTAAAACACAATATAATATTATTAAAAAAATAAAAGGGAAAAAATGACACAAGAATTGAGATGTGGAGGTGCCCACTGCATGCCAGGTACTGTAGCAGTGGCTGTGAGAGACATAAAAAGAAACAGAAAACATGGCCCTGGGCCTCGAATATAGATCCTAGCTGGGGAGACAAGCACATGTAAATGAGGCAGTCAAGAACTGCAAGATCAAGACTACAGATGTTTAGCCCTTTGGAGAAAGGAGAGCGTGAAGTGAGCTGCATTATTCAGGGAATGCTTCATGGAAGAAGCAAGTCTTAGAGGCACATAAGGTTGAAGATGATGTCTCTGAATCCCCCTCCCCCCCAGTCTCAGGAATAGGGAGCATTCACTATTTGCGTTTTGTTACAGACTTTCTGTTTTTTGTTTCTTAGTGCTGATTACAGTTGGAATTTTTGGTTGTTGTTTCTTTTCTTTTAACTTTTTTTCTGGTTTGTTTGTTCATGTTGGGTTTGTCTTTACTCGAGTTGTCCTTTGCTCAGTAAGAAATGAAGAATTTGGTACTTGGCTATGTGGCCTATGGGTGTTCTATAAATTTGGGGTGCGTGAGCGATTCCAGGTGGCCTTGATGGTAATGATCTCATACTACATTCTGAGCCTGGTGTGTCAACTCTGCTGGTTACCTCTAAACACTTAAAATTGAGAGAACACTGAATTCTCTGGCACTATTCTTGGGTCTGAGAAGGTGAGCCCTGCACAGTGGCAAGAATTTTCTGGCTGAAAAGATCTGTGATTAAAAAAAGAAAGAACAAAATTAATTTTCTACTCACAATCATTCAAATAGACCATCTTGTGCAAACCTGGTTCACATGGGCTCCAAATTTGTTTTTATTTTAATGTTTGGCCTAGAAACAAGCAGACAAATAGTGCTGAGACTGGATCGCTAGATGCGCTTGCTGACTGCACCTAAGGACTGGCCCTCACGGCACCTAGAGGGAGTAGGGTTGCCAGAGCTAGCAAATAAAAATACCTGATGTTTGGTTAAATTTGCATTTTAGGTAAACGATGTATAATTTTTTTTAGTATAAGTATGTCCCATGCAATATCCTGAAATGCAGCTCTAACTGGGTGCCTGGTATTATATTGGACAACTACAAGAGGCAAGAAAGAACCAGGATTAAAAAAAAGTCCAAAGTAGGGACAGATTACCCAATAAGCAAGGTAAGCACATGCTTAGGGCATCAATAAATAGGGGCATCAGTAGTCAGAAGCAAAGACCTATCAGATACCAAGCAGACAGGACACAAGGAAAAGTGAGTGCTGCAGTGGAAAGGAACTGGCAGGGCACTAAATGAAACTGATAGCTCCAGTGTGTGAGACTATGCCAGCCAGAAATAAAGTTAATGCAAGGTCATGAGAGTACCCACCACAAAGTTGTTTAAGCTATGAGGTCCTACCACTTCCACACCTTCGTTGACATCTGCCTTCTACGGTCCCCTCCTAGGTAATTGAAACTCCTTATCTCGGTGGGTCTCTTGGGAATATACTATTTCTAATAGACAAGAGGTGGGGGTGCGCTGTTAAGTCTAACTCCTGCTACGTTCACCCAATATGCAACTGGATTCAACATGAGTGGTTACTGGGCAAGGACAGATTATATTAATAGATAGCAGGTCTCTGATCCATTTTGAAAAAACTGTCTCATATATCAGAATTGACTCTACAGCAACGGGCTTGGTTTTTTTTTTTTGGTCATACATCCACCTCTGCTGATCCAGCAACTCCAACCAGGAGGGCCAGCAATGCTTTTAGCTGTGATATAAACACAAGGGTACACTCTTGCACACATCCTGGTAAACAACCAATCGAAATTCCAGTCCCAGATGATGCACAAAGACAAGGGAACTTGAATTAAGTTGACCATTGCAATGAATTCAATCAAGTTACTTTTTTAACTATATAGCATTTATGTACAGAGCTATGTCCTAAGTTTTGCAAACAATGATATTTATAACTTTAACTTTTTGTTTGGCATGCACTTAGGCACAATCTAGCATATATTTAATATAATACTAACATGGGTAATAATTTAATATAATACAAAGACAGCAAACATCCAAAAATACTGGAAGTACTAATATTTATCTAATATGAAAACTTTTAATTTGTGTAACAAGTGAGTTTTTTTTTTTTTTTTTTTTAATTGTCTGTTGGATAGGACATAGGCAGAGCCTGGGCAAAGAGAATTGGAACACTCCAAACCCTCAACTTCAGAGTTAGGAGGGAGCTCGTGTTTTGCTATGGAACCTCTCACCTTTGCCAAAATGTTGGTTCCATCATGCTACTCTCATTCTCAATGGCTTCCAAAGGCATAAAGGCTAAACCCAAACCCCCTAGCTCTGTATTGATGGTCCTGTACAGTCCCATCTTGACAGACTTATCTCCTGCTGATGAGTCCATCTGTCCCAGCCCCCAGGTCCACTTGATTTTCATATTCATTCACACTCCCACCTCTGCAACTTTGCAGGAGCCATTCCCCGAGCATGCACTTCCCTTGCCCTCTGTTCTTTCAACAAGCTCCCCATCATTTCATTTCATAGAGCTCATTCTTTCCTCTGCTTTTCTAGAAGCACTGATTTGGCACTGGACCATTTACTGGCTTGTGACTTGTCTTATGTTAATATTCTAACTCGGAGGTGATGTGTCTTCCCTCCTCAACAGGTCTTTCAGAGGAAGGACCTGTGCTACACAGATATAACAAGGCTCTAATAACTATTTCATGAATAAATTAAGATTGAAGTGTCTGATTTTTGATCCCTGACTCTGGAAAATGTGGTAGCTGGTGACCAGAGGACATCACCTCACTCATGAGAAGAGTAAATTCTTGCAAAGTTAACCCAGCATGTTTTTATGACTGATATCATTCATATCATTCTCTTCCCTTATAAAGGTAGAGATGATTCACATGGGGAAAATCTATTTTCACTCTGAGATTAAAAAATAAAAAGCTTGAGAATGCAGTAAAATTTTTTCAATCGCCTGTAAAAAGGAAAATGGTAATTTTCTGAAAAAAAAAAACCAACATTTTATTACCCAAAATAAGTCACAGAGAATAAACACCATAGTAATTGAAATTGTCCCAGCTAATAGCTACTTTTTATGTAGCTATGTCCATGTGCCCCACAGATTGCCCTCAATGGCGTGTCTGATCTCCTGAAGGCCTTCATCTGATTCTAAAAGCCTCCACTGTTCTGCTGTCCTCATTAAGAGCCCCAGATAGGATCATCACCACAGTATAATTGCTAATTTCTGAAAAGCAGGTTTCTTTTCTACAGGACGTTAATATTAGGATCGCCTATAAATGACGAAATTAGGAAACAGTGTAGAAATGTGCTTACCTGCAATGTTAATCTCTGATAAAATAGACTTTAAAGCAAAATCTAACATAAAAGATAAGGACACTATATAGTGATTAAAGGGTCAATACTCCAGGAGGACATAACCATAATAAGTACATATGCAGTCAATGATAGGGCTTCAAAATACATAAAACAAACTAAGAGCATTGAAAAGAGAGACAGACAGTTCCACAACAATAGCAGGAGATTTCAACACACCACTTTAGGTGAAGGACAGAATATCTAGAATGAAGCTCAATAAAGGCACAGAAGATCTAAGTACCACAATCAACCAACTTGACCTCATAGACATATATACAACACTCCACCCAACAGCAGCCAACTACATATTATTCTTCAACGTACATGGAACATTCTCCAGAATATACTACATGTTAGGTCGCAAAGCAAGCCTAACAGAATCCAAAACACTGAAATTATACAAAGCATCTTCTCTGATCATAATGCCATAAAAAATAGAAATCCAATAACAGAAACAGCAAGTGGAAAAAAAAAATTTCCCAGAAACTGAACAACATCTTGCTTAAAAGCTAATGGGTAATAGAAGAAATCAAGGATGGAATAAAAAAATTCATAGAATCAAATGAGAATGAAAACATATCTTACCAAAACCAAAAGCAGCTCTTAGAGGTCAATCTGTAGTAATAAATGCACACATTAGAAAGAAAGGGCCAAAATCAAAACATTGATGCTTGAACTAGAACAAATAGAAAGAGAGCAACAAAAGAAGCCCTCTGCCACCAGAAGAAAGGAAATAATAAAGATTAGAGCAGGAATAAATGAAATAGAGAATAGGAAAACAATAGAAAGAACCAACAAGACCAAAAGTTCACTCTTTGAAAAGATCAAGAAAATCGACAAACCACTGGACAAACTGACAAAAGGAAAACAGGAGAGGAAGCAAATAACCCGAATAAGAAATGCGAGGTGATCCCACAATAGACCCAACTGAAATAAAAACAATCATAAGAGAATGCTATGAAAAACTGTACTCCAACAAATTTGAAAACCTAAAGAAATAGACAAATTTCTAGAAACACACTACATACCTAAACTAACACAAATTGAGGTAGAAAAACTAAACAGACCCATAACAAAAGAAGAGATTGAAGAGGTAATGAAAAAACTCCCAACAAAAAATAAGCCCTGGCCCTGATGGCTTCACTGGAGAATTCTACTAAACTTCCAGAGAAGAGTTAACACCAGTGCTACTCAAACTATTTCAGAGCATAGAAAAGGAAGAAATACTCCTGAACTCATTCTATGAAGCCAGCATAACCCTGATACCAAAGCTAGACAAAGACACCACAAAGATGATTACAGATGAACATCCCTCATGAACACAGACACAAAAATTCTTCTCAACAAAATTATAGCCAATAGAATTCAATAGCATATCGACAAAATAATACCTCATGCTGGGAGGCAGAGCCAACATGGTGCTATAGACAGAAGCACCACGCCATCCCTTCACAGCAAAGAAACAAAAAACTAAGTAAAACAGAGACAAACATCAATCCTGGAACGCTAAGCATCAAATGAAGAGATAAAAGAACTCAGCAGCCAAGCACCAAATGGAATAAGAAACTGCCAGAGAAAAGAATAAAAAGCAAGGAGAGAGATGTGCAGATGTCCTCTACAGCTAATGCAGCACGGATTCGCCATCTTGGACTCCCATCAGAGATCAGCAGACAGGGTGTACGGGAAAGCAGCTTCACTGAGCAACCAGCAGGAGACTGAGCCAGTAACCAGTGATATAGGCTTTCCTACCTCCCACCTTTCTCCCCCCTGCTGCTTGGCATCTGCCAAGGAGGTCGCTTGGCTGGCTGGGAAGAGCAGGGTCCATGCAGTTTGGATTAGCCCCACCCACATCAGAGATAGGCCAACTGGGAGTAACAGAAAGCAGCTTTATGGAGCTCCCAGCGGGAGACAGAGCACCCGGTAAACAGTGATATATACTTCCCCATCCCCTACCTCCTACTTGCTCTACCTCTGCCACTTCCCACTGGCCACAGTCTCTTGGCTGGGAGGCACCAGCTCCAACCTCATGTGGCTTGGATTTACCCCACCCACACTGGCCTGCTCCATGAGTGCCATTTTTTTGTTGCTGATGTTGCTTTTTTTCCTGCTTCTTTTGGTTTCCTCCCTGCCTCTCACCACCACCCCCTCCTTTGTCTCAAACACCTGGCTGCATATGCCAGCTTTGCTTCTTCTCCAAAGGCTGTGCAGCATCGCTTGTCTGGGGAACTGCTTCCCTGGATCATGCTGCCACGCTGGTGGAATCCTGGGGCCTTTTTTTGTTTTGTTTGTTTGTTTTCTCTTTCTTTTCAATGTTTGGGAGCCCCTTCTAGCTGGGCTGTACTGCCCGGGTTGAAAGCCACTTCCCTGGTCTCACAGCCCCATTGGTGGGATCCCTGGGGACATTTCATTTTTGCTGTTGTTTTGTTTGCTTGTTTTCTTTTTCTTTTTGAAGCTTGGGAGCCCCCTTCTAGCCAGGCTGCACTGCACAGCCTGGGAGACACCTCCCTGGTCTTTGCAGCTGCAGTGGTGGGATCCCTTGGGGGTTTTCTTTTCTTTCTAATTTTTATTTATTTTACTTATTTTTATTTTCTCTTTTCTTTTTCCTTTTTCTCCATTTCTTGGTTTCTCATCTCTCTACTCCAATGGCAAGCTCCCTTAGCACTATTTTTTGTTTATTTCTTTTTTTGTTCTTTGTTTTTGATGCCTGTTTCTCTCTCCTCTTTCCCATACCCATCTTTGCTCCACACATCACAAACTCTCCCCTCCTTCCTGCCTACCTGCACCATGCACTGAACATCATACCCCCAAGAAGCACGGGCATGGCCTACCAGAACCTGCCCAGCACTGATTCCTGGCCAGCTCTGTTGGCCCTAGTATGTGACCTAAACAACCCATCCCAGCCCCTTCCTTTCAGCTGGACCTGCCCTGCTGCAGCATAGATGAGTGACTGGCCCTGCCCATTGGACAAGGAGGTGAAAATTATCGTGCTCACAGACAAGCAAACAACAAAGAATGCACAGCCTGCCTGCTCAGACATAATCAAATAAAACAAAAAAACAGAACGAAACAAATATACAATCGATAAACTAAAATAACTACTGAATGTCTCGAAGACAGCAGACAATGTCAAAATACATTGAAAAAACAAGACAGGGTGGTTCCAGTAGGCATCCAAAATAAAACATGAGATGACTTTCCAGTGGAAGAAAAGGCAGTAGAACTACCTGATAAAAATAGGGAATTCAAATCTCTAATATTCAGAGCTATCCAAGAGTGGAAGCAAAAAGCAGACAAAAAGAGGAAAAAATAGATAAATTTATGGAAAAGGCAGACAAATTCAAGGAAAGTGCTGACAAAAAAATGGAAGAATTCAGGAAAATAACACAGGAACAAAATGCCAAAATAAATTCACAACTAGATATCGTACAGAAACAACAATTAGGAATCCAAAAGATAAATTACAAAATTTCAGAAATGGACAGTGTCATAGAAGGTCTGAGGACCAGGTTTGAAACAATGGAAGACAGGATCAGCAAAATTGGAGAAAACACTTGGATGCAACTTTGAGGAAAAATCAGAAAAAAGAAAAATGAAGAAACCCTGAGAATTATGTAGAATACAATCAAAAGCAAAACTTTGCAAGTGATCAGAGTTCTGGACAAGGAGAGAAAATGGAAAACACAGAGAGGATCATTGAAGAATTGTTGACAGAAAACTTCCCTAAAATCATGAAAGATGAAAAGCCGATCATCCAAGAAGCTCAGTGAACCCCATATAGGCTAGACCCAAAAAGAAAATACTGAGGCATATCATAACACACTTACTAAAACCAAAGACATAGAAAGAATCCTGAGAGCAGCTTGAGAAAAATGAAAAGTCACATACAGAGGGGAAACAATAGCACTAAGCTCTGATTATTTGGCAGAAACCAAGCAGGCAAGAAGGCAATGGGATGACATATATAAAACTTTGAAAGAAAAAAATTGCCAACCAAGAATACTATATCCTTCAAGGTCTTGCTCAAATATGATGGTGAAATTAGGACATTTCCAGATAAACATAAATTAAGGGAATATGTAAAAACAAAACCAAGCTTATGAGAATTATTAAAGGGAATCCTTCGGTTTGATAACAAACAATATCAGACCACAGCCTGAATCTAGGATGCAAGATCATACCAGCCAGATGCCAACCTAGGAAAAGAACTCTCAAGGACTATCCAAAACCAAAAGAACTACAACCGGGAACCAGAGAGCTTAATGTGTAAATGACAACAACATCAGAACAATAAAAAAGGGAATAAATGGTGTAGGTACAGAACTTTCTAAAGGAGAGGAAGGCAAGGACATACCAAGTAATAATAGACTGGTTCAAACTTCAGTAAGATAAGGGTAAATTTCAAAGTTAACAAACATACGCATCAAAATAAAGAAGAAAAACATAAAATCTCAATAAAAACAAAATCTATGAAAAAAAAAACCCACAAACAAAAGAAATTCATGGGAGAGTAAGGAACAAAGAAAACATCAGCACCACACACACACACACACACAAAAAAAAAAACACTACAAAATGACGGCAATAAACTCACATGTATCAATAATTACACTGAATGCAAATGGTCTAAATGCACCCGTAAAGACACAGAGAGTGACAGAACGGATTGAAAAAACAGGATCCATCAATATGCTGTCTACAGGAAACACACCTTAGAAACAAAGACATAAATTTATTAAAAATCAAAGGATGGAAAAAAAAACATCAAGCAATAACTACTAAAAAAGAGGAGGAGTGGCAATACTAATCTTAGATAAAATAGACTTTAAAACAAAATTCACCATAGAAGACAAAGATGGACCCTACATAATGATTAAAGGGACAATCCATCATGAAGTCATAACCATAATAAACATCTACGCAGCTAATGACAGGGCTTCAAAATAACTAAAACAAATTCTAACAGCACTGAAAAGAGAAATTGATAGCTCCACAATAATAGTAGGAGACTTCAACACACTATGCTCGGTAAAAGGCAGAATGTCTAGAAAGAAACTCAGCAAAGATACAGAAGAGGTAAAGGGCACAATTAGCCAACCTGACCTCACAGACATGTATAGAACACTCCGCCCAACAGCTGCAAAGTACACATTGTTTTCCAACACACATGGAACATTCTCCAGAACAGACCACATCTTAGGCCACAGGGCAACCCTCAGCAAAATCCAAACCACTGAGATAGTACTAAGTATCTTCTCTGACCAAAACACCAAAGGTAGAAATTAACAACAGAAGGAGTAAGGAAAAAAAAAAAAAAATCAGCTACGTGGAAACTGAAAAACACCCTGCTTTTTTTTTAAAAAACTACTGGGTAATAGAAGAAATCAGAGACGGAATAAAAAAATTCCTAGGAGCAAGTAAGAATGAAAACACATCATACCAAAACCTTTGGGACACAGCAAAGGCAGCGGTCAGAGGTCAATTTATAGCAATAGATGCACACATCAAAAAAGAAGAAAGGGACAAGATGAAAGCATTAGCTATACAACTCGAACAAATAGAAGGAGAACAGCAAAAACAAATAAATAAACAAGCCTACAGACACTAGAAGAAAATAATAAAGATCAGAGCAGAAATAAATGAAACAGAGAATAGAGAAACAATAATCAACAAACCCAAAAGCTGGTTCTTTGAAAGGATCCACAAAATCAACAAACCAATGGCCAAAATGATGAAAGAGAAACAGGAAAGGACACAAATAACCCAAATAAGAGGAGAAATAGGGGACATTAAGCAGACTCAAATGAAATAAAAAGATCATAACAGAGTATTATGATACTCCAACAAATTTGAAAACTTAGAGGAAATGGACAAATTTCTAGAAATATACTACTTACCCAAACTAACACAAAATGATGTTGAAAATCTGAACAGACCTATAATTAGAGAAGAGACTGAAAAGGTAAAAAAAAAAAAGGCAAAAAAAACTTCTAATGACTACAAAAGAAGCCCTGGCCCAGATGGGGAATTCTGGAGAATTTTACCAAACATTCAGAGAAGAAATTAAACCAGCACTACTCAAACTGTTACAGAACATAGAAAAGGAAGCGATACTTCCAAATTAATTCTATGAAGCCAGCATAACCCTGGTGCCAAAACCAGGCTGTCATGGTTAAGCTTGTGTGTCAAATTGGCTGGGCCGTGATTATCAGTGTTTTGGCAGTTGTATAATGTTGTGATCACTTTCCTGTTGAAATCTGATATGTGATCACCCCCATGATGGAATCTGCTGAGTGGTACCCGCGGGGGTGGGGCCTGTGGCAGCTCAGCCTTCAACTCTCTGCCTTCCACTTCAGTGAAATTTCTAAGGGTCCAGTGGTATGGGGCATGTTGAGATATTCCTTCTAAAAAGTGAAGTATAAATTATTGCACCTGGCTGCCCCCACAACTAAAAAGGAGGTACAACGTCTAGTGGGCATCTTTGGATTTTGGAGGCAACATATTCCTCATTTGGGCGTGCTCCTTCAGCCTGTTTATAAACTGACTCGAAAAGCTGCTAGTTTTGAGTGGGAACCAGAACAAGAGAAGGCCCTACAACAGGTTCAGGCTGCTGTGTGAGCCGCTCTGCTACTTGGGCCATATGATCCAGCTGATCCAATGGTGCTTGAAGTGTCCGTGGCAGATAGAGATGCTTGCTGTTTGGAGTCTTTGGCAGGCCCCTATTGGTGAATCACAGCATAGGCCCTTAGCAGTTTGGAGCAAAGCCCTGCCATCCTCTGCAGATAACTACTCTCCTTTTGAGAAACAGCTTTTAGCTTGTTATTGGGCCTTAGTAGAGACTGAACACTTAACCATGGGCCAACAAGTCACCATACAGCCTGAGCTGCCCATCACGAACTAGGTGTTGTCTGACCCACAGAGTGATAAAGTTGGGCATGCACAGCAGCACTCCATCATTAAATGGCAGTGGTATATACGAGATGGGGCCCGAGCAGGACCTGAAGGCACATGTAAGTTGCATGAGAAAGTGGCCCAAAGGCCTGTGATCTCCACTCCCGTCACATTACTTTCTATTTCCCAGTCTGCACCTATGGCCTTATGGGGAGTTCCTTATGACCAGTTGACTGAAGAAGAGAAAACTCGTGCCTGGTTTGCAGATGGTTCTGCATGATATGCAGGCACCACTCAGCCCCTTTCTGGGACCTCCCTGTAGGACAGTGGTGAAGGGAAATCCTCCCAATGGGGAGAACTTCAAGCGGTGCACCTGGCTGTTCATTTTTCTTGGAAGGAGAAATGGCCAGATGTGTGATTGTATACTGATTCGTGGGCTGTGGCCAATGGTTTGGCTGGATGGTCAGGGACTTGGAAGGAACATGATTGGAAAATTGGAGACAAGGATTTATGGGGAAAAAGGTATGTGGATAGACCTCTCTGAATGGGCCAAAGAAGTGAAGATGTTTGTGTCTGATGTGAATGCTCACCAAAGGGTGACCTCAGCAAAGGATGATTTTAACAATCAAGTGAATAGGATGACATGTTCTGTGGAAACCACCAATCCTCTTTCCCCAGCTACTCCCGTCATTGCCCAATGGGCTTATGAACAAAGTGGCCATGGTGGCAGGGATGGAGGTTATACATGGGCCCAGCAACATAGACTTCCACTCACCAAGGCTGACTTGGCTACAGCCACTGCTGAGTGCCCAATCTACCAGCAGCAGAGACCAACACTGAGTCCCTGATATGGCACTACCCCTCGAGATGACCAGCCAGCAACTTGGTAAGGGCAGTGTTTTGCCTTTACTGGAGTAGACACTTACTCTGGATATGGATTTGCCTTACCTGCACGCCATGCTTCTGCCAAAACTACCATCCATGGATGTCCAGAATGCCTTATCCACCATCATGGCATCCCACACAGCATTGCCTCTGATCAAGGGACTCACTTCACAGCAAATGAACTGTGGCATTGGGCCCATGCTCATGGAATTTACTGGTCTTACCATGTTTCCTATCATGCTGAAGCAGCTGGCTTGATAGAACGATGGAATAGTCTCCTAAAGACAGAATTACAGTGCCAGCTAGGTGGTAATACCTTGCAGGGTTGGGGCAATGTTCTCCAGGAGGCTGTATATGCTCTAAACCAGCATCCAATATGCTGTTTCTCCCATAACAAGGATCCATGGGTCCAGGAATTAAGGGGTGTAAATGGGAGTGACACCACTCACTATTACCCCTAGTGACCCACCTGCAAGATTTTTGCCTCCTGTCCCTGCAACCTTATGCTCTGCAGGCCTAGAGGTCTTTGTTCCAAAGGGAGGAATGCTCCCACCTGGAGACAAATCGATGATTCCATTGAACTGGAAGCTAAGACTGCCACCTGGCCACTTTGGGCTCCTTATACTTCTGGATCAACAGGCAAAGAAGGGAATTACCATACTGGGAGGTGTGATTGATCCAGCTTACCAAGAGGAAATCAGATTGATATTACATAATGGAGGTAAAGAAGGGTATGTCTGGGATGCAGGAGATCCTTTAGGGCATCTCTTAGTACTACCGTGTCCTGTGATTAAAGTCAATGGAAAACTACACCAACCCAATTCTGACATGACTACTAATGGCCCAGACCCTTCAGGAATGAAGGTTTGGGTTACCCTACCAGGCAAAGAACCACGACCAGCTGAGGTGCTTGCTGAGGGCAAAGGGAATATCTAATGGGTGGTGGAAGAAGGTAGTTCTAAATACCAGTTACGGCCACGTGACCAGTTGCACAAATGGGGACTGTAATTGTTATGAGCATTTCTGCTTTGTATGTTTGCATCAGATATTTTTGCTTTCTTCACTTATAAAATATAAGCTGTAAATGGGGCTAGTGCATTTTTGGTTTATGTTTGTTAGTTGTATCATGTTAGGCGCAAGTATAACTTTGTAATTCTGTTTATTCAGAGATTATGTATGGTTTGGGGAGATATGTACAGATGCCAAGTTGACAAGGGGTGGACTATGATGGTTAAGATTGTGTGTCAACTTGGCTGGGCCGTGATTATCAGTGTTGTGATCACTTTATTGTTGAAATTTGATATGTGATCACCCCCATGATGGAATCTGCTGAGTGGTACAGCAGGGTTGGGGCCTGTGGCAGCTCACCACCCTCTCAACCTTCATCTCTCTGCCTTCTGCCACCTACTTCCTTCCTGGACACCTTACAAAGGTTGTTGGCTTGTTCTGGATCCAGCAGCTGTCTCTTGTCTAACTTCTGGTTCTTGGGACTTGGGCTAGTAGCTTACCTGTCCATTTTGGGATTTACCAATCTTCACAGCCTGCGAGCAAGAGTTCTTCTCCCCCACCTGCCTGTCTTGGGTTCACCAGCCCTTGCAGCTAAGTGACTCAGGAGAAACCTTGTGGTCTTGCCTGCCGACCTTGGGGATTCCTCAACCATCACAACCTGTGAGTGGGATCTCTGCTCTCCAACCTGATCATCTTGGGTTCACCAGTTTCTGTTGCTCTGTGAATTGGGAAAAGCCTCTATCCTGACCCAAGGACTTGGGATGTTTCAACCCCTACAATCATGTGAGCTGCTTCCTTAATATAAATCTCTCTCTATATATTTATACACATTATTGGTTTTGCTTCTCTAGAGAACTCAGCCTAAGACACAGGCAAAGACACCAAAAAAAGAAAATTACAGACCAATCTCTCTCTCGAATATAGATGCAAATATTCGCAACAAAATTCTAGCCAATAGAATTCAGCATCATATCAAAAAAATAATACACCACGACCAAGTAGGATTCATACCAGGAATGTAAGGCTGGTACAACATTAGAAAATCGATCAATGCAATCCACCGCATAAATAAAAGGAAAGAAAAGAATCACATGATCATCTCAATTGACACAGAAAAGGCATTCGACAAAGTCTAACACAAATTTCTGATGAATACTGTCAGTAAAATAGGTATAGAAGGGAAATTTCTCAACATTATAAAAAGCACCTATACAAAACCAACAGCCAAGATCATTCCTAATGGAAAGAGGCTGAAAACATTCCCTTTGAGTACAGGAACAAGACAAGGATGCCGTTTGTCACCACTTTTATCTCACATTGTGCTGAAAGTACTAGCTAAAGCAGTAAGGCAAGAAAAAGAAATAAAGGGCATCCAAATTGGTAATGAAGAAGTTAAACTGTCCCAATTCAAAGATACTATGAGGCTATACACAGAAAACCCAAAAGACTCCACGAGAAAACTACTGGAACTAATAGAAAGATTCAGCAGAATAGCAGGATACAAAAACCACTTGAATGATGAAAAGGAAATCATGAAAATAATGCCATTTAACATCCCACTACTGCCTCAAAAATAAATCTAACCAGGAACGTAAAAGACCTATACAAAGAAAACTACAAACACTACTGCAAGAAACCAAAAGAGATCTATGTAAATGGGAAAACATACCATGCTCATGGATAGGTAGACTCAACATTGTGAAAATGACAGTTCTACCCAAAGTGATTTACAAATACAGTGCAATCCCAATCCAAAAACCCACAACGTCCTTTAAAGAGATAGAAAAACTTAACATTAACTTTATATGGAAATGGAAGAAGCCCCAGATAAGTAAAGCACTATTTAAAAAGAAGAATAAAGTAGGAGGACTTATCTGACCTCAGAACCTACTATATGGCTACAGTAGCCAAAACAGCCTGGTACCGGTACAATGACATACATTGGCCAACAGAACAGAATTGAGAACCCAGCTGTAAACCCACCCACCTACAGTCACCTGATCTTCAACAGGGACCCAAAATCCATCAAATGGGGGAAAAAAACATCTTTTTAATAAACGGTGCTGGCAAAACTGGATATCCATCTGCAAAAAAATGAAACAGGACCCATACCTCACACCATACACAAAAGCTAATTCAAAATGGATCGAAGGCCTAAATATGTAGCCAAAACTATGACGTTCGTAGAAGAAAAATTAGGATCAATGCTAGAGGACCTAATACACAGCATTAGCAGGATATAAACCATAACCACAACACACAAACTCCTGAGATAAGTTAGATAAGTGGACTCTTCTAAAAATGAAATATTTATGCTCATCAAAAGATTTTACCAGGAAGCAGGCCAAGATGGCTGACTAGGTAGACACTACCTCGGATCCCTCTTGCAACAAAGTCTCGGAAAAACAAGTGAATCAATCACTTACATGACAATCTAAGAACCATGACCATCAAACACAGATCTAAAGAGTTGACCTGAGTGACAGAGACTGAGAACGAACAACCAGGGGGAAGCAGCGACTGTTTTCGGAGCCTGGAGCCAGAATCCCAGTCAGGAAACCTTGGCTCTGGGCTTTGGATTGGGCGCAGGGGAGCGGAGCACGGCATCCTGAGATGGTGCAAACACGGGGCACAGCCCTAGCCCCCTGAACTGACCTCAGGGGAAGCCCAGCCAGTGCACGCAGGCAGCGCAGCGACGTGGCTTACAGGAGAAGTCACTGGGAGGCAGCGACTGGTTTTGGAGCTGGGAGCGCGGTGTCCCAGCCGGGGAACCGTGGCACTGGGCTTTGGACTGGGAGCGGAGGAACCAACCGCGGCTTCTGAGACAGCTCAAGCACGGGATGTGGGCCTGACCCTCGGGGGCAATCTCTACCCAGCCAGCACACACAGTCGATGCACCCCCCTTGGGAATCTCAGAAAAAACAGTCATCCCAGGCAAGATAAGTAACTTTGTTTATATTCTGGGGTGCTACTCTCTCCTATTTATCTGAACCCTCCCCTCCCCTTCCCAGGCGGCTTCATTAACACTGGAATTTCCTGAGCCAGAGGAAGAACTGTGCTGTGGTTTTTCTTTCCTGTTTTTTTTTTTTTTGTTTTGTTTTTTGGTCTTTTCCTAGCCCATTCTCCTGGCCTGAGAGAAGCAGCTACAAAAAACCCAGGGACCAAAAATCCTTCCCTAATTGGACTAAAAACACAGAACCGGCTCCAGCCAAGTATATGTGATCCACAGTCTTGGGCTTTCATACCTACAGGGAAAAAGGTGGCTATTATAATGCAAAGGCATTTCTGATAGGGATCTGACTGTAATTGTTTTAGCGGATTACTGGAAAGACAAGTTTCCCAGGTCTGATATCTCTGCATATTCAACAGAGCCCTCACTGACCCACAACAGGGAACTGAGGGCTGAAGCTCCCCCCAGACCACCTAGCCTCCTGCCTTAGGGGTCTAAGGAGGGTGACACCTACCAATCTGTAGAGATACTTGCATTGGGGGCCTAAGGTACAGCTGCAGAGCCCACCCACCAAAGTGCTTTAGGAATAGAGACACACCTACCTCACTGGCACGTGGGGGAAGCCTGTCAGCATCCTGCCAGTGTGAACCCTTGCTGCTACTAGAATCTGGTGCATACAACTATCACCACTACTTCTCTAGGTGGATAGGTGACAGTCTGTACCACACACTTGATGACCCAAAATCAGGTTCTACTCAAGAATAGTGAACGGACTCTTAGGCTTATATATCTGGTAACAGCCCAAACCAGCTGGTAATAGTACATAAGTGACTCAAGGGCTACAACAATCAAGACAGTGCAATCTAGTAGCCCTTCTACGTATATTGAAAGAAAACAAAATAAGATAATACTCAGTGAGCAAATACAGAATAAATCACTACAGTATCTTAGTGACGGCTTGGAGACAGCAGTCGATATCAAACCATATAAAGAAGCAGACCATGATTGCTTCTACAACTCCCCAAACGAAAGAATCAAAATCTTTCCCAAATGAAGATACAATCCTGGAATTGCCAGATGCAGAATATAAAAAACTAATTTGCAGAATGCTTCAAGACATCAGGGATGACCTCAGAAAT
Organism: Loxodonta africana; assembly: GCF_030014295.1. Lineage (NCBI taxonomy): Eukaryota > Metazoa > Chordata > Mammalia > Proboscidea > Elephantidae > Loxodonta > Loxodonta africana. The sequence continues at coordinate 29,290,609 of NC_087364.1, forward strand.
GAAATAAGGCAATCTACAGAAAAAGCCAAGGAACACACTGATAAAGCAGTTGAAGAACTCAAAAAGATTATTCAAGAACATAGTGGAAAAATTAATAAGTTGCAAGAATCCCTAGAGAGACAGCATTCAGAAATCCAAAAGATTAACAATAAAATTACAGAATTAGACAACGCACTAGGAACTCAGAGGAGCAGACTCGAGCAATTGGAATGCAGAGTGGGAAATCTGGAGGACCAGGGAATTGACACCAATACAGCTGAAAAAAAAATCAGATAAAAGAATTAAAAAAAATGAAGAAACCCTAAGAATCATGTGGGACTCTATCAAGAAGGATAACTTGTGGGTGATTGGAGTCCCAGAACAGGGAGGGGGAACAGAAAACACAGAGAAAATAGTTGAAGAACTCCTGACATCATGAAAGACGAAAGGATATCTATCCAAGATGCTCATCGAACCCCATTTAAGATTGATCCAAAAAGAAAAACACCAAGACATATTATCATCAAACTCACCAAAACCAAAGATAAAGAGAAAATTTTAAAAGCAGCCAGAGAGAAAAGAAAGGTTTCCTTCAAGGGAGAATCAATAAGAATAAGTTCAGACTACTCAGCAGAAACCATGCAGGCAAGAAGGGAATGGGACGACATATACAGAGCACTGAAGGAGAAAAACTGCCAGCCAAGGATCATATATCCAGCAAAACTCTCTCTGAAATATGAAGGTGAAATTAAGATATTTACAGATAAACACAAGTTTAGAGAATTTGCAAAAACCAAACCAAAGCTACAAGAAATACTAAAGGAAATTGTTTGGTCAGAAAACCAATAATATCAGATACCAGCACAATACAAGGTCACAAAATAGAATGTCCTGATATCAACTCAAATAGGGAAATCACAAAAACAAACAAATTAAGATTAATTAAAAAAAAATAATATACATAACAGGGAATCATGGAAGTCAATAGGTAAAAGATCACAATAATCAAAAAGAGGGACTAAATACAGGAGGCATTGAACTGCCAGATGGAGAGTGATACAAGGCGATATAGAACAATACAAGTTAGGTTTTTACTTAGAAAAATAGGGGTAAATAAAAAGGTAACCACAAAAATGTATAACAACTCCATAACTCAAGATAAAAGTCAAGAAAAACGTAACGACTCAACTAACATAAAGTCAAACACTATGAAAATGAGGATCTCACAATTTACTAAGAAAAACGTCTCAGCACAAAAAAGTACGTGGAAAAATGAAATTGCCAACAACACACATGAAAAGGCATCAAAATGACAACACTAAAAACTTATTTATCTATAATTACGCTGAATATAAATGGACTAAATGCACCAATAAAGAGACAGAGAGTCACGGACTGGATAAAGAAACACGATCCGTCTATATGCTGCCTACAAGAGACACACCTTAGACTTAGAGACACAAACAAACTAAAACTCAAAGGATGGAAAAAAGTATATCAAGCAAACAATAAGCAAAAAAGAAGAGGAGTAGCAATATTAATTTCTGACAAAATAGACTTTAGACTTAAATCCACCACAAAGGATAAAGAAGGACACTACATAATGATAAAAGGGACAATTGATCAGGAAGACATAACCATATTAAATATTTATGCACCCAATGACAGGGCTGCAAGATACATAAAACAAACTCTAACAGAACTGAAAAGTGAGATAGACACCTCCACAATTATAGTAGGAGACTTGAACACACCACTTTCGGAGAAGGACAGGACATCCAGTAAGAAGCTCAATAGAGACACGGAAGACCTACTTACAACAATCAACCAACTTGACCTCATAGACTTATACAGAACTCTCCACCCAACTGCTGCAAAGTATACTTTTTTTCTAGTGCACATGGAACATTCTCTAGAATAGACCACATATTAGGTCATAAAACAAACCTTTGCAGAGTCCAAAACATCGAAATATTACAAAGCATCTTCTCAGACCATAAGGCAATAAAACTAGAAACCAATAACAGAAAAACTAGGGAAAAGAAATCAAATACTTGGAAAATGAACAATACCCTTCTGAAAAAAGACTGGGTTATAGAAGACATCAAGGAGGGAATAAGGAAATTCATAGAATGCAACGAGAATGAAAATACTTCCTATCAAAACCTCTGGGACACAGCAAAAGCAGTGCTCAGAGGTCAATTTATATCAATAAATGCACACATACAAAAAGAAGAAAGAGCCAAAATCAGAGAACTGTCCCTACAACTTGAACAAATAGAAAGTGAGCAACAAAAGAACCCATCAGGCACCAGAAGAAAAGAAATAATAAAAATTAGAGCTGAACTAAATGAATTAGAGAACAGAAAAACAATTGAAAGAATTAAGAAGACCAAAAGCTGGTTCTTTGAAAAAATTAACAAAATTGATAAACCATTGGCCAGACTGACTAAAGAAATACAGGAAAGGAAAAAAATAACCCGAATAAGAAATGAGAAGGACCACATCACAACAGAACCAAATGAAATTAAAAGAATCGTTTCAGATTATCACGAAAAATTGTACTCTAACAAATTTGAAAACCTAGAAGAAATGGATGAATTCTTGGAAAAACACTACCTACCTAAACTAACACATTCAGAAGTAGAACAACTAAATAGACCCATAACAAAAAAAGAGATTGAAACGGTAATCAAAAAACTTCCAACAAAAAAAAAAGCCCTGGCCCGGACGGCTTCACTGCAGAGTTCTACCAAACTTTCAGAGAAGAGTTAACACCACTACTACTGAAGGTATTTCAAAGCATAGAAAACGACAGAATACTACCCAACTCATTCTATGAAGCCACCATCTCCCTGATACCAAAACCAGGTAAAGACAGCACAAAAAAAGAAAATTACACACCTATATCCCTCATGAACATAGATGCAAAAATCCTCAACAAAATTCTAGCCAATAGAATCCAACAACACATCAAAAAAATAATTCACCATGATGAAGTGGGATTTATACCAGGTATGCAAGGCTGGTTTAATATCAGAAAAACCATTAATGTAATCCACCATATAAATAAAACAAAAGATAAAAACCACATGATCTTATCAATTGATGCAGAAAAGGCATTTGACAAAGTCCAACACCCATTTATGATAAAAACTCTCACCAAAATAGGAATTGAAGGAAAATTCCTCAACATAATAAAGGGCATCTATACAAAGCCAACAGCCAATATCACTCTATATGGAGAGAACCTGAAAGCATTTCCCTTGAGAACGGGAACCAGACAAGGATGCCCTTTATCACCGCTCTTATTCAACATCGTACTTGAAGTCCTAGCCAGGGCAATTAGGCTAGACAAAGAAATAAAGGGTATCCGGATTGGCAAGGAGGAAGTAAAGTTATCACTGTTTGCAGATGACATGATCTTACACACAGAAAACCCTAAGGAATCCTCCAGAAAACTACTGAAACTAATAGAAGAGTTTGGAAGAGTCTCAGGTTATAAAATAAACATACAAAAATCACTTGGATTCCTCTACATCAACAAAAAGAACACCGAAGAGGAAATCACCAAATCAACACCATTCACAGTAGCCCCCAAGAAGATAAAATACTTAGGAATAAATCTTACCAAGGATGTAAAAGACCTATACAAAGAAAACTACAAAGCTCTACTACAAGAAATTCAAAAGGACATACTTAAGTGGAAAAACATACCTTGCTCATGGATAGGAAGACTTAACATAGGAAAAATGTCTATTCTACCAAAAGCCATCTATACATATAACGCACTTCCGATCCAAATTCCAATGTCATATTTTAAGGGGATAGAGAAACAAATCACCAATTTCATATGGAAGGGAAAGAAACCCCAGATAAGCAAAGCATTACTGAAAAAGAAGAAGAAAGTGGGAGGCCTCACTCTACCTGATTTCAGAACCTATTATACAGCCACAGTAGTCAAAACAGCCTGGTACTGGTACAACAACAGGCACATAGACCAATGGAACAGAATTGAGAACCCAGATATAAATCCATCCATGTATGAGCAGCTGATATTTGACAAAGGACCAGTGTCAGTTAATTGGGGAAAAGATAGTCTTTTTAACAAGTGGTGCTGGCATAACTGGATATCCATTTGCAAAAGAATGAAACAGGACCCATACCTCACACCATGCACAAAAACTAACTCCAACTGGATCAAAGACCTAAACATAAAGACTAAAACGATAAAGATCATGGAAGAAAAAATAGGGACAACCCTAGGAGCCCTAATACAAGGCATAAGCAGAATACAAAACATTATCAAAAATGACGAAGAGAAACCAGATAACTGGGAGCTCCTAAGAATCAAACACCTATGCTCATCTAAAGACTTCACCAAAAGAGTAAAAAGACAACCTACAGACTGGGAAAGAATTTTCAGCTATGACATCTCAGACCAGCGCCTGATCTCCAAAATCTACATGATTCTGTCAAAACTCAACCACAAAAAGACAAACAACCCAATCAAGAAGTGGGCAAAGGATATGAACACACACTTCACTAAAGAAGATATTCAGGCAGCTAACAGATACATGAGAAAATGCTCTCGAGCATTAGCCATTAGAGAAATGCAAATTAAAACTACGATGAGATTCCATCTCACACCAACAAGGCTGGCATTAATCCAAAAAACACAAAATAATAAATGTTGGAGAGGCTGCGGAGAGATTGGAACTCTTATACACTGCTGGTGGGAATGTCAAATGGTACAACCAGTTTGGAAATCTATCTGGCGTTATCTTAAACAGTTAGAAATAGAACTACCATACAACCCAGAAATTCCACTCCTCGAAATATACCCTAGAGATACAAGAGCCTTCACACAAACAGATATATGCACACCCACGTTTATTGCAGCTCTGTTTACAATAGCAAAAAGCTGGAAGCAACCAAGGTGTCCATCAACGGATGAATGGGTAAATAAATTGTGGTATACTCACACAATGGAATACTACGCATCGATAAAGAACAGCGACAAATCTGTGAAACATTTCATAACATGGAGGAACCTGGAAGGCATTATGCTGAGCGAAATTAGTCAGAGGCAAAAGGACAAATACTGTATAAGACCACTATTATAAGATCTTGAGAAATAGTAAAAACTGAGAAGAACACATACTTTTGTGGTTACGAAGGGGGGAGGGAGGGAGGGAGGGAGAGGGTTTTTTATTGATTAATCAGTAGATAAGAACTGCTTTGGGTGAAGGGAAAGACAACACTCAATACATGGAAGGTCAGCTCCATTGGACTGGACCAAAAGCAAAGAAGTTTGTGGGATAAAATGAATGCTTCAAAAGTCAGCGGAGCAGGGGCAGGGGTCTGGGGAACATGGTTTTTGGGGACTTCTAAGTCAATTGGCAAAATAATTCTATTATGAAAACATTCTGCATCCCACTTTGAAATGTGGTGTCTGGGGTCTTAAATGCTAACAAGCGGCCATCTAAGATGCATCAATTGGTCTCAACCCACCTGGAGCAAAGGAAAACGAAGAACACCAAGGTCACACGACAACTAGGAGCCCAAGAGACAGAAAGGGCCACATGAACCAGAGACCTACATCATCCTGAGACTAGAAGAACTAGTTGGTGCCCGGCCACAACCGATGACTGCCCTGACAGGGAGCACAACAGAGAACTCATGAGGGAGCGGGAGATCAGTGGGATACAGAACCCAAATTCTCATAAAAAGACCATACTTAATGGTCTGACTGAGACTGGAGGAATCCCGGCGGCCATGCTCTCCAGACCTTCTGTCGGCACAGGACAGGAACCATCCCCGAAGACAACTCATCAGACATGAAAGGGACTGGTCAACGGGTGGGAGAGAGATGCTGATGAAGAGTGAGCTAATTATATCAGATGGACACTTGAGAGTGTGTTGGCAGCTCTTGTCTGGAGGAGGGATGGGAGGATAGAGAGAGAGGGAAGCTGGCAAAATTGTCACGAGAGGAGAGACTGAAAGGGCTGACTCAATAGGGGAAGAGCAGGTGGGAGTACGGAGTAAGATGTATGTAAACTTATATGTGACAGACTAATTGGATTTGTAAACGTTCACTTGAAGCTTAATAAAAGTTAATATAAAAAAAAAAGAGGGACTAAATACAGGTGGCATAGAACTGCCATATGGAGAGGGATACAAGGCAATATAGGACAATACAAGTTTGGTTTTTACTTAGAAAAATAGGGGTAAATATTAAGGTAAGCACAAAGAGGTACAACAACTCCATAACTCAAAATAAAAACCAAGAAAAACATAACGACTCAGCAAACATAAAGTCAAATACTATGAAAATGAGGAACACACAATTTACAAAGAAAAACGTCTCAGCACAAAAAAGTAAGTGGAAAAATGAAACTGTCAACCACACACATAAAAAGGCATCAAAATGACAGCACTAAACACATACCTATAATTACGCTGAATGTAAATGGACTAAACGCACCAATAAAGAGACAGAGAGTCTCAGACTGGATAAAGAAACACGATCCGTCTATATGTTGCCTACAAGAGACACACCTTAGACTTAGAGACACAAACTAAAACTCAAAGGATGGAAAAAAATACATCAAGCACACAATAATCACGAAAGAGCAGGAGTAGCAATATCAATTTCTGACAAAATAGACTTTAGACTTAAATCCACCACAAAGGATAAAGAAGGACACTACATAATGATTAAAGGGACAATTGACCAGGAAGATATAACCATATTAAATATTTATGCACCCAATGACAGGGCTGCAAGACACATAAAACAAACTCTAACAGAACTGAAAAGTGAGATAGACACCTCCACAATTATAGTAGGAGACTTCAATACACCACTTTCGGAGAAGGACAGGACATCCAATAAGAAGCTCAATAGAGACACGGAAGACCTAATTGCTACAATCAACCAATTTGACCTCATAGACTTATACAGAACACTCTACCCAACAGCTGCAAAGTATACTTTTTTTTCTAGCGCACATGGAACATTCTCCGGAATAGACCACATATTAGGTCATAAAACAAACCTTTGCAGAATCCAAAACATCGAAATATTAAAAAGCATCTTCTCAGACCATAAGGCCATAAAAGTGGAAATCAATAACAGAAAAATTAGGGACAAGAAATCAAGTACTTGGAAACTGAACAATACCCTGCTCAAAAAAGACTGGGTTATAGAAGACATTAAGGAGGGAATAAAGAAATTCACAGAATGCAACGAGAATGAAAACACTTCCTATCAAAACCTCTGGGACACAGCAAAAGCAGTGCTCAGAGGTCAATTTATATCAATAAATGCACACATACAAAAAGAAGAAAGAGCCAAAAGCAGAGAACTGTCCCTACAACTTGAACAAATAGAAAGTGAGCAACAAAAGAATCCATCCGGCACCAGAAGCAAATAAATAATAAAAATTAGAGCTGAACTAAATGAATTAGAGAACAGAAAAACAATTGAAAGAATTAAGAAGACCAAAAGCTGGTTCTTTGAAAAAATTAACAAAATTGATAAACCATTGGCTAGACTGACTAAAGAAATACAGGAAAGGAAAAAAATAACCCGAATAAGAAATGAGATGGGCCACATCACAACAGACCCAACTGAAATTAAAAGAATCATATCATATTATTACGAAAAATTGTACTCTAACAAATTTGCAAACCTTGAAGAAATCGATGAATTCCTAGAAAAACACTAACTACCTAAACTAACACAATCAGAAGTAGAGCAACTAAATAGACCCATAACAAAAAAAGAGATTGAAACGGTAATCAAAAAACTCCTAACAAAAAAAAGCCCTGACCCGAAGGGCTTTACTGCAGAGTTCTACCAAACTTTCAGAGAAGAGTTAACACCACGACTACTAAAGGTATTTCAAAGCATAGAAAATGACGGAATACTACCTAACGCATTCTATGAAGCCACCATCTCCCTGATACCAAAACCAGGTAAAGACACCACAAAAAAAGAAAATTACAGACCTATATCCCTCATGAACATAGATGCAAAAATCCTCAACAAAATTCTAGCCAATAGAATTCAACAACATATCAGAAAAATAATCCACCACGACCAAGTGGGATTTATACCAGGTATGTAATTTTTTTTTTTTATGCAAGGCTGGTTTAATATTAGAAAAACCATTAATGTAATCCACCATATAAGTAAAACAAAGACAAAAACCACATGATCTTATTAATTGATGCAGAAAAGGCATTTGACAAAGTCCAACACCCATTCATGATAAAAACTCTCAGCAAAATAGGAATTGAAGGAAAATTCCTCAACATAATAAAGGGCATCTATACAAAGCCAACAGCCAACATCCCTCTAAATGGAGAAAACCTGAAAGCATTTCCCTTGAGAACGGGAACCAGACAAGGATGCCCTTTATCACCGCTCTTATTCAACATTGTGCTAGAGGTCCTAGCCAGAGCAATTAGACTAGACAAAGAAATAAAGGGCATCTGGATTGGCAAGGAGGAAGTAAAATTATCTCTATTTGCAGATGACATGATCTTATACACAGAAAACCCTAAGGAATCCTCCAGAAAACTACTGAAACTAATAGAAGAGTTTGGCAGAGTCTCAGGTTATAAGATAAACATACAAAAATCACTTGGATTCCCCTACATCAACAAAAAGAACATCAAAGAGGAAATCACCAAATCCATAGCATTCACAGTAGCCCCCAAGAAGATAAAATACTTAGGAATAAATCTTACCAAAGATGTAAAAGACCTATATAAAGAAAACTACAAAGTACTAGTGCAAGAAACTAAAAAGGACCTACTTAAGTGGAAAAACATACCTTGCTCATGGATAGGAAGACTTAACATAGTAAAAATGTCTATTCTACCAAAAGCCGTCTATACATACAATGCACTTCCGATCCAAATTCCAATGACTTTTTTTAATGTGATGGAGAAACAAATTACCAACTTCATATGGAAGGGAAAGAAGCCTCGGATAAGTAAAGCATTACTGAAAAAGAAGAGGAAAGTGGGAGGCCTCACTCTACCTGATTTCAGAACCTATTATACAGCCACAGTAGTCAAAACAGCCTGGTACTGGTACAACAACAGGCACATAGACCAATGGAACAGAATTGAGAACCCAGATATAAATCCATCCACATATGAGCAGCTGATATTTGACAAAGGCCCAGCGTCAGTTAATTGGGGAAAAGATAGTCTTTTTAACAAGTGGTGCTGGCATAACTGGATATCCATTTGCAAAAGAATGAAACAGGACCCATACCTCACACCATGCACAAAAACTAACTCCAACTGGATCAAAGACCTAAACATAAAGACTAAAACGATAAAGATCATGGAAGAAAAAATAGGGACAACCTTAGGAGCCCTAATACAAGGCATAAACAGAATACAAAACATTATCAAAAATGACGAAGAGAAACCAGATAACTGGGAGCTCCTAAAAATCAAACACCTATGCTCATCTAAAGACTTCACCAAAAGAGTAAAAAGACAACCTACAGACTGGGAAAGAACTTTCAGCTATGACATCTCCGACCAGCGCCTGATCTCTAAAATCTACATGATTCTGTCAAAACTCAACCACAAAAAGACAAACAACCCAATCAAGAAGTGGGCAAAGGATATGAACATACACTTCACTAAAGAAGATATTCAGGCAGCCAACAGATACATGAGAAAATGCTCTCGATCATTAACCGTTAGAGAAACGCAAATTAAAACTACGATGAGATTCCATCTCACACCAACAAGGCTGGCATTAATCCAAAAAACACAAAATAATAAATGTTGGAGAGGCTGCGGAGAGACTGGAACTCTTATACACTGCTGGTGGGAATGTAAAATGGTACAACCACTTTGGAAATCTATCTGGCGTTTTCTTAAAAAGTTAGAAATAGAACTACCATACAACCCAGAAATCCCACTCCTCGGAACATACCCTAGAGAAATAAGAGCCTTCACACAAACAGATATATTCGCACCCATGTTTATCGGAGCTCTGTTTACAATAGCAAAAAGCTGGGAGCAACCAAGGTGTCCATCAATGGATGAATGGGTAAATAAATTGTGGTATAGTCACACAATGGAATACTACGTATCGATAAAGAACAGTGATGAATCGGTGAAACATTTCATTACATGGAGGAACCTGGAAGGCATTATGCTGAGTGAAATTAGTCAGAGGCAAAAGGACAAATAGTGTATAAGACCACTATTATTAGATCTTGAGAAATAGTATAAACAGAGAAGAACACATACTTTTGTGGTTACGAGGGGGGGAGGGAGGGAGGGTGGGAGAGGGTTATTGACTGATTAGTTAGTAGATAAGAACTACTTTAGGTGAAGGGAAGGATAATACTTAATACATGGTAGGTCAGCTCAACTGGACTGGACTGGACCAAAAGCAAAGAAGTTTCCGGGATAAACTGAATGCTCCAAAGGTCAGTGGAGCAAGGGCGTGGGTTTGGGGACTATGGCTTCAGGGGACTTCTAAGTCAATTGGCAAAATAATTCTATTATGAAAACATTCTGCATCCCACTTTGGAATGTGGTGTCTGGGGTCCTAAATGCTAACAAGCGGCCATCTAAGATGCATCAATTGGTCTCAACCCGCCTGGATCAAAGGAGAATGAAGAACACCAAGGTCACACGATATCTCTGAGCACAAGAGACAGAAAGGGTCACATGAACCAGAGACTTACATCATCCTGAGACCAGAAGAACTAGATGGTGCCTGACCACAACCGATGACTGCCCTGACAGGGAGCACAACAGAGAACCCCTGAGGGAGCAGGAGATCAGTGGGATGCAGACCTCAAATTCTCATAAAAAGACCAGACTTAATGGTCTGACTGAGACTAGAGGAATCCCGGCAGCCATGGTCCCCAAACCTTCTGTTGGCCCAGGACAGGAACCATCCCCGAAGACAACTCATCAGACATGGAAGGGACTGGACAATGGGTAGGAGAGAGATGATGATGAAGAGTGAGCTACTTGTATCAGGTGGACACTTGAGACTGTGATGGCATCTCCTGTCTGGAGGGGAGATAGGAGGGTAGAGAGGGTTAGAAACTGGCAAAATTGTCACGAAAGGAGAGACTGGAAGGGCTGACTCATTAGGGTGAGAGTAAGTGGGAGTGTGGAGTAAGGTGTATATAAGCTTATACGTGACAGACTGAGTTGATTTGTAAACGTTCACTTAAAGCTCAATAAAAATTATTATAAAAAAAATTTTAAATCTACCATCAGTAAAAGGATTCGTTAAGAAAATTATAGTACATATGTACCCAGATTTATTATGTAACCATTTAAAATATTGAGGAGAATAGGAAGTAGAAAAAAAGCAGACTACTAAATGTTAGTCTTCCATTTTTGTAAAATATACATCTTTGGTAGGGAAGAAGGTGTTCTTTAAAGGCTTTCAGTATGTACCACTGGTTTAGTTATTAGTTTATTAGAGTAAAAGGGTTACTCTTAACAAATTACATTGGACTGAATGTTATTTTTACAGCCTTCACTCCAAATTTGGCAGGGGGTGCTAAAAATCATAATTCTTATACTCCTCATTTTTCTTCTTTGGCTTGAGAGTTCTTAGTTAAGAGGTTAATGTTAGTATACAGGATATTTCTTCTAGAAAGTTTACAAAAATGTTAAATAAATAAGAGATGAGGGAAAGGTGGGAAGCCGCCTCTGGGGGGTAGGTGTGGGTGCACGCTTTAATGATGGTTTTCATACTGCTCACTGTTTACAATCCATTCACATCCTCCGCATGCTTCCCCTCACAGTGTTACCTAACTGTAGGGCCTTCTCGATGTGGCTTTGAGTCAACGAAAGTACACCTAAGTGAGGAAATGGGAGGATGTCAATTGCAAGTGCGCAGGCAAAAACAAGGAGGTGTGTACCTCAAATCAAGCTCCTAGAACAAAGGGAGGCAGAACCTTTTATACCGTCCCTCACAAGGAAGAACATGCAAACATCATGGGCTATGTAGGGTATCATGGCATACAGGTACACTAAGATAAAATGAAATTTTTTTTTCTTAGTTTGTGTAGAAAATGGCAAATAAGTCCCACCCTAGGTGGAGATCTTAATATTCAATTTGGTCTTAACGAGAGTTAGGCTACTTTAGGACTTTTTTTTTTTGTACTTTAGTTGAAGGTTTACAGAACAAACTAGCCTCTCATTAAACATTAGTACACATATTGTTTTGTGACATTGGTTACCAACCCCATGACCTGTCAACACTCTCCCCTTCTCGACCTTGGGTTCCCTATTACCAGCTTTCCTGTCCCCTCCTGCCTTCTAGTCCTTGCCCCTTGGCTAGTATGCCCCTTTAGTATAGTTTTGTTTTATGGGCCTGTCTAATCTTTGGATGAAGAGGTGAACCTCAGGAGTGACTTCGTTACTGGGCTAAAAAGATGTCAGGAATCCATACTCTTTGGGTTTCTCCACTCTGTCAGGGCAGTAAGTCTGGTCTTTTTTCATGAGTTAGAATTTTGTTTTACATTTTTCTCCAGCTCTGTCTGGGACCCTCTATTGTGATCCCTGTCAGAGAAGTCCGTGGTGGTAAACTGGGTACCATCTACTTGAACTGGACTTAGTCTGGTGGAGGCTGTGGCAGTTGTGGTCCACTAGTCATTTCGGCTAATCTTTCCCTTGGATGTTTAGTTTTCTTCATTCTCCGTTGTTCCTGAAGGGGTGAGACCAGTGGAATATCTTAGATGGCCGCTCACAGGCTTTTAGGACCCCAGACCCTACTCACCAAAGTAGAATGTAGAATGTTTTCTTTATAAACTACGTTATGCCAATTGAGCTAGATGTTCCCCGAGACCATGGTCCCTACAGTCCTCAGTCCAGTAATTTGGTCCCTCAGGGAGTTTGGATGTGTCTATGGAGCTTTCATGACCTTGCCTTTTACAAGTTGTCTATTTAGTGTTTTTCCATCCCCGCCCTACCCTCCCTCGTAACCATCAGACTGTTTCTTTTTGTGTGTAAACCTTTTCATGATTTTTTTATAGTAGTGCTCTCATACAACATTTGTCCTTTTGTGATTGACTTCTTTCACTCAGCATAATGCCCTCCAGATTTATCCATGTTGTGAAATGTTTCACAGATTCATCACTGTTCTTTATCATTGCACAGTACTCCATTTGGTGTATGTACCACAGTTTTTTTTATCCATTCCTCTGTTGATGAGCATCTAGGTTGTTTCCATCTTTTTGAACAATGCTGCAATGAACATGGGTGTGCATATACCCATGTGTGTGACAGCTCTTATGTCCCTAGGTTATATTCCTAGGAGTGGGATTGCTGGATCATATGGTATTTCTATTTCTAGCTTTCTAAGGAAGCTCCATATCATTTTCCAAAATGGTTGTATAATTTTGCATTCCCACCAGCAGTGCTTAAGAGTTCCAATCTCTCTGCAGCCTCTTCAACATTCGGTATTTTGTTTCTTTGATTTGTGCCAGTAATGTTAGAGTGAGATGGTATCTCGTTGTGGTTTTGATTTGCATTTCTCTAATGGCTAGTAATCTCAAGCATTTCTTCATGTGTCTGTTAGTCTCTTGAATGTCTTCTTTGGTGAAGTGTCAGATCATTTCCTTTGCCCATGTTTTAATTGGATTATTTGTCTTTTTGTTGTAGAGGTGTTGGATTTTCCTGTAGATTTTAGAGATTAGACCTTTGTCTGATTTGTAATAGCCAAAAATTTTTCCCAGTCTGTAGGTTCTATTTTTATGCTTTTGGTGAAGTCTTTTGATGAGCACAAGTGTTTAATTTTTAGAAGATCCCAGTTACCTAGCTTCCTTCTGGAGCTTGTGTGTTGTTAGTTATGGTTTGTATCCTGTTAATGCCATGTATTAGGGCCTCTAGCGTTGATCCTACTTTTTCTTCTATGATCTTTATAGTTCTTGGTTTTATATTTAGGTCTTTGATCCATTTTGAATTAGTTTTGTTTATGGTGTGAAGTATGGGTCCTGTTTCATTTTTTTTTTTTTTTTTTTGCAGATGGACATCCAGTTTTGCCAGCACCGTTTGTTAAAATGATTGTCTTTTTCCCATTTGATAGACTTTGGGCCCTTGTCGAAGATCAGGTGATCGTAAGTGGATGGGTTAACATCTGGGTTGTCAATTCTGTTCCATTGGTCAACGTACGTGGTGGATTACACTGATTGATTTTCTAATGTTGAACAATTTTTGTATACCTGTTATGAATCCTACTTGGCCGTGGCATATTTTTTTTATGTTAATCTGAATTCTATTGGCTAGAATTTTGTTGAGAATTTTTGCATCAATATTCATGAAACATATTAGTCTGTAATTTTCTTTCTTTGTGATATCTTTACCTGGTTTTGGTATCAAGGTTATGCTGGCTTCATAAATGAATTTGGAAGTATCTCTTCCTTTTCTGTGTTCTGAAATAGTTTGAGTAGTACTGGTATAAGCTCTTCTCTGAATGGTAGAATTCTCCATTGAAGCCACCTGTGCCAGGACTTCTTTTTGTTGGGAGTTTTTTTTAGTACCTTTTCAATCTCTTCTCTTGTTATGTGTCTGTTCAGATTTTCAACTTCAGTTTGTGTTAGTTTTGGTAGGTAGTATGTTTCTAGAAATTTGTCCATTTCTTGTACGTTTTCAAATTAGTTGGAGTACAATTATTCATAGTACTCTGTTATGATCCTTTGTATTTCATTTGGGGTCTATTGTAATGTCTCCCGTTTCATTTCTTATTTCGGTTATTTTCATCCTCTCCTCTTTTTCTTTAGTGAATTTGGTCAGTGGTTTGTTGATTTTGTTGATCCCTTCAAAGAACCAACTTTTAGTTTTGTCGATTCTTTCTGTTGTTTTTCTATTCTCTATTTCATTTATTTCTGCTCTGTTCTTTATTATTTCCTTTCTTGTGGTGGCTGTGAGCTTCTTTTGCTGTTCTCTTTCTATTTGTTTGAGTTGTGTAGCTAATGCTTTCATCTTGCCCCCCCCCCTTTTTGATGTGTGCACCTATTGCAATAAACTGGCCTCTGACCACTGCCTTTGCTGTGTCCCAAGGGTTTTAGTATGATGTGTTTTCATTCTTGTTCAATTCTAGGAATTTTTTTATTCCAAATTTGATTTCTTCTACTACCTAGTGATTTTTAAGCAGGGTGTTATTCAGTTTCCATGTAATTGACTTTTTTTCCTTGTTCTTCCTGCTCTTAATTTGTACTTTGATGGCATTGTCATCAGAGAAGATACTTGGTGTTATTTCAATGTTTTGGATTTTGTTTCGGGTTGCTTTGGGGCCTAAGATGTTGTCTATTCTGGAGAACGTTCCATGTGTACTTTTGGATGCTCTTGAGGCTAGTAAACTGAGTTTGACTGGTTTAAGGCAGGAACTGAGCCATGCACAGGGACAAAGGACAGGAGAAGCAGGTCCCATTTGATAATGGATGGGCAGCTCCTAACTGAACCACTGGCACTTCTGGCTATCCACAGCTCTCTTGGATGGGCCTACTCTCCTTGCTGCCAGGGACTGCACTGCCACGGCAGGAAGCTGGGGTCCAACAAGCTGCCTGGGGCTCAGGGACTGGCCCAGGGGAGCTTAGTCTTCCGGGCTCCTCACCAGAAGCTCTGAACGTTCTTTTCCCACACTGGTGCACTGTACCTCAGCAGAGCCCCAGAGCCAACTCTTCTTCCCCACCTGCTGATAAAAAGAATAGGGGAGGCAATTCATCAATGCCTCTGCAGCTGTCATTGTTGCCTGCCTCTGAATCTGAGGAACGGAATGAGTACCAATCCCGTGGTCTCTTGGTGGTTACCAATCACAAAGGTAGGCATTTCCATTTAGGTAATTTTTTTTTTTTTTTTAATCCAGTAAGCAAAGACATTAAAGCCTGCCTCCTCAGCGTTCCTTCTTGAGGGAGCCATCTTCCCGCCACCTGGAGGGCTGTTTTAGGGTTTCTCTTGGGAATCGTCATTGGAAGAAAATGACTTTGTGGTAGCGAAAAGCTGTTCACTTTTCAAATCTTCCCAAAAGCGTTACTCCTTTAGGCACATTTAATCAATTCAAATACAAATCTCATGTATTATTACTTACATTGTTAGTGATTTCACAAGTATCTAATGTTCGTTTATATTGAAGCAATTCCTTTTCCCTCTCTGTATCAAAGGAGCCCTATTGAGGCCATGGTTAAGCACTGGGCTAATCACAAGGTCAAAGGTTTGACTCCATCAGCTGTTCTGCAGGAGAAAAGACCTGGTGACCTGCTCCCCGGTAAAGATTCCAGCCTAGGAAATCCTACGGGCCAGTTCCACTCTGTCCTATAGGGCCACTGTGAGTCTGAATTGACTCCATAGCATACAACAACAACAATTATGTATTAAGTCCAGCAGCCCTAAACCAGTGTGCTAGGGATTTTGAGTGCTTAACTAATACATAGTTATGGTAGAGAAGCCAATCAGTAGCTACCTTTGGAGAAATGCAATTAACAATTTCGAACTAAGGGGTAGTGATCATTTTTAACAGCTGTTGAGCCTAATGCAAGGCACTGTGCTGGGAGCTGTTAGGGATACTAAGAGTTGATTAACAGGTTCCTTCCTGGAGATGGCAAACCCTGGTGGCGAAGTGGTTAAGAGCTGGCTGCTAACCAAACGGTCCGCAGTTTGAATCCACCGGGCACTCCTTGGAATTCTGTGGGGCAGTTCTACTCTGTCCTATAGGGTCCCTATGAGTCGGAATCGATTCAGTGGCAACTGGTTTGGTCTCGAGATGAATGTAACTGTCTACCTAAAACTGTAACTTCTAAGGTAGCTGGGGTTAACTGCTGGAGGAGTGGTACGGACAACAGTGGTGTCACTGCGGGGTGCAGACAGCACCGGGTGACACCAGTGCCCCCTAGTGCGCGGCTTTCCTTGGCCCACACCCACCTCCACTGGTCCTCGCGGTCTGTCAGGTCTGCGGAGGAGAGGGCTCTGCTCGGTTTCCAGAGGGCGGCCCATAGCCCACCTCCGAGGCGCTGGCCCTACCTCAGCCCAGCGCTGGTCCGGCGAGGCTGCAGTGCGGCCGCGAGCTGCCCGCCAAGTGCGCAGGCGGAACTAGCACCCACGGTGAAGCCACCCACGCTCTGCCGGGCAGCGCAGCCTGTTCCTGAGCAGGGGGCGTTGCCCTGGCCTCTGGCCTGGTTGCCCAGCGTGGGAGGCAGTGCAGCTGCTCTGCTAGCCCCTGCAGTGGGATGTGACCATCCTGGCAAGCCAGTCACTGCCTTCTGCAAAGCTGGCCCATTGGGTCCCCAGTTTTAACCACAGGAAACTGTTAAGTGTAAATACATTTAAGCTGTGCGGATGATATTGTAATTAAAAAGTGCAATTTTAATTTTTCTAGTTGTTTATTATTGCCATTACACTCGGTGATATACAAATTACGATTTAAGAATAACAGTACAAAAAACATTGCTAAAGATTCTGTGTGGTCTGGTAGGGGAGAAGGTCCAAGGAGGGTGACATCACGAGTGACATTAGGAGTTACCACACTGGGTGACACTAACCCTAGTGAAGCCATTGTCAGGAAATGTCCCAAGTCTGAACTTCCACTCTTCCCATTCGAGGTTGGGCTTTTAGATTTGTCTGTGACAGGGACAAAAATAGGAAATTTGCTGCCACCTATGCTCAAATCTCTGCTCTCCCGGGAGAAGGAGACATCCATTCAGTGACATCCTGTCCCCCATGCGCCCAAAAGTCAAACGAAAAGGTCACTGGAGAGGAGGGGCCGCCCCCGCCGCCGGGGAGAACTTGGGGAGAGAGACCGGACCGCGTTCCTTGCGCTCCCTCAGCGAGGAGATCCTGCACAGTGGTCTCTGGAGCCTGAGGATGAACATCAGCGGCGCTGGGAGCCAACAGTACGTGGGGTCAGCTCTGTCCCCGCGGACACTTGCGGGGCTGTGCTGGTCAAGCCCAGATGCTGACTCGCCTCCGGGGTTCTGAGATCCGGGGTCCGGATCCGGGGAGCCAAGGTCTGTGCATCTCACAAGCCCGGGGCTAGGTCAACACGGCAGCTCCTGAAGCACCAGGAGCAAGCAGCCAGTTCTGCTTTAACAGAATCTTCCGTCCGGAATCTGCAAATACTTCGCCCCGAGTCCTCCGGTCGGGTGACTCGGCCTCTTCCTGGGGTGGACGCCTGAAGAACGGATAGGCTGGTCCCCATAGTACTGACCATCACAGGGACCCTCAGAATGTTGCACCGGGCTGAGCATCCCCTTGAACTGGGCCCCTCGAGCTGCCTAGTTTAAGGGTCTAGGGCGGGTCCTGAGCTCCAGTCTTACAAGCCCCAGGGGATTTTAACAGGCACCAGGGGTGAGAAGAAAGAACCTAGAACCCGCTGACCTGCGGGAATTTAGGGCTCCCTGACTTGGCTTAGTGCCTGTGGTAATCTTATCATGGTTATGCTCTTCTGAGTCTGCATCTGTAAGCATCATATTTTCAAGTACTGATGGATGAAATGATTTTGATGCCCTTAAAACGCTCTCAAGTACTCCAGAACAAAAAAGGTGTGGGGGAGGGGCAGGGGGAGGCTGAAAAAAGATTGGCAGAACCTTGATAATTTTTGAAATTGGATTCTGGTTTATAGAATCTGTTACACTAGTTTCTTTATTTTTAGGTATATTTTAATTTTTTTTAAAAATGTAAACTGGTTTTTTAAAATCACTAGTTTTAAAGAATCAATGATCAGGGACACCAGGTATTCATCTCTTAAAATCGGCTCCAAAACTCACACCTGACACCAAACAAAAGTAATTTTATATGGATGAAGAACTCAAACACAAATAAATAAATAAATAAAGCCAGTAATGTCCTGAGAGAAATATTGAATAAACCCAATGCCATCGATATTGAATAGTATGTAAAATAATATCAGTGTAACAAACATACTTCTAAGAATAAAGCCAAACATAACATAAAAGATTGATATATTCCAATATTTAAAAAAAAAATTAAAGTTCTACATGCCAAAGCATACCTTAAGCAAAGTCAAAAGGCAAAGTAGGAAAAAAAAATTACAATTCATAAAGAGCTAATTTGAAAGAGGCCCTATAAACTATAAGAAAAAGAGAAGAACCCCAAAGTGAAATGGACAGGACGTCTAGCCCTCCCCGAACGGTGTTCTTCCCTCCTATATAACTGCACCTGGAAAGGGGCTGCCCTGAGAGGACTGCCTGGGGTGGCCTAGAGGTGACCAAAAGGGCAGAGGGTGGGGAGGAGGTCAAAGATCTATGGAAAAAAACCACGGGAAGAGCCAAGTATTTGTGGAGAGAGCCAAGGATTGTGGGAGGGCAAAGGATGACAAAAACAGCCGAGTGTTCGCAAGGGCCAAGGGTTGTGGGAGGGGCCGAGAGACGACGAAAAAGACCAGGGTGGCAGGCGTACAGGAGCATGACAGAAAGAGCCAAAAGTTAGCTGAGACCGTTTGCCTGCAAGTGTGTGTGGATGGATATTTTTTCTCCTGGGTATATGCTTTTTTTTTTTTTTTTTATATGCTTAGGAGTGGAATTGCTAGATCATAGGCTAATACCATGTTTGCCCTGGAAGATCTGAGGTGCGAGAGGCACAGCCCTGTACTGGGGGTAATGAGATGGAGGCACATGTCCTACACAGGGAAGTCTGAGGAGGGGGGACCCAGCATTGCCCTAGAGGATATTTGTGGGAATAGGGTCAACCTGGCAGTCCCCTACTTCCCAGAATTCTTGGTGGGGGGCAGTGAGGAAACATAAACTCCTTTCAGTGGGACAGAACAGGTCCCAGTGAAAACCAGTGTGCTGTCCGAGCCCCCTCGGCTGTTCCTGTGGCCACTTGAGCCTGGCTTTGAGGCCCCTCAGCTGACCCTGTTGCAGGTCTCTGGTGTGTGTGGGCTGCCTCTTCTCCCTCTTCTACTTCAATAACTAGTAGCCACAGTCTACACACAAGGTGTCAGGGACATTCCTGTTTGTGGCTGCGTGAGCCAGTCCCTGACAGGCTTGACCAAGTATAGGCCATCTGTGACCCAACCTTCTGGCTGTAAGTGACCCTGACTGGAGCTGTGTCAACTACTGGCCAAGGAACACTCAGGGAAGGTGATCAGGTAAAGCCCAGATCAGGTCACCGTGGCCAGGTGGGTGTGGGCTGGATTAGCAGCCTTTAAACTGGCAATACCGGGGGGCACTGAGCCTCAGACACCCCTTCTCCCTGGGGGCACATCTGGGGCTGAGGGCAGGGTGGGAGCTGGAAAAGCCACTCTTCCCCCCACAGGGAAAAGTGAAGAGACAGAAAGTGAAGCAGAGGACAAAACTGGAGGGGCCAGTGGGTCTGCACCCTGCAGTCACAGGAGAGGGCCAGGAAAGGCTAGCAATTCACGCCGTGACCAGAAGAGACCATAAGTGTCCTAATGGGTGGACCACCTTCTCTAATTTCAGGCCCTGCCTCATGCTTCTGGTCTGCCCTCCCACTATCTCTGCACATAATTACTTAATAGTCTTCACTAACTGGCTCTGTTTTGTTAAGCTCGGATTTATTATAAAAGGAAAATTCGCTATTTAGTACTATACACGAAACTTCTATCATGTTCCAGAGTTGGAAGACAACCCTGAAAAAACCACAGTACCAGGGAGACTGGCTGTCAACTGTGTGACGGCTCTGAGTTCAGGCAATGAAGGCCGTGTGTCTCAAACTGAGGCTTTATGTCCCATTGTCAGAGCACTGAGGGAATAAGGAGAAATTTTGTCCTACTGGGATTTGATGTTGCTTAATGCCAGCTGGGCCTCTCTTGTATAGGATCCTGGACTTTGGAAAGTGTTGGGAGGGACAAGAGTGCAGAAAGGGCTTTGAAAACCAGAGATACAAGTGGCTTCCTGGTCTCTGAGTGGGCATTGGCCCCACACTCTTGTCAGCCCTTGTGACCCCACTGCCGTCTCCACTGTTCTATCATCTTTTAGATGTGTCCTGGCAGGCTCCCATCTGGGTTTGCCATGTTGGTGGTCCTGGCAGAGCCTTACCTGGGTCTGGCATGTTAGTGGTCTTGGCAGGGCCTCACCTGGGAGGGTCCCTCCCCTTCACTGGCCTTCGTTGGGTGATGAGGGCTCTGTACAGACTCCATGTACCCTGGGATGGCAAGAGCAGTGTGTCCCATTTCTCCCTCTGAGCAGTGGACTGGGAGCTCTGGGGGTGCCTGGAGCAGCCTTGACCATTTGGAGGTGAACCCTGTCCTTACTGACCCTGAGGATCCCCCCTTTCTTTTTGTAGGGCTTAGAGAAGGGGACCAGCAGATTAAAATGGACACGTGGATTTTTAGTAAAATGTAGCATCCATTCATTTGAACAACTTTTATCGGCGTCTGCTCTGTTCCTTATGACCCATTCTGAGGACTGAGTTCCTTCCTGCAGAGGGGGAAACAATACCCCATCCTGGAGTCCTGTTCTCTGCCCTACCTACCCCTTCCCCCTTGGACACCTCCACAGGGCAGACTCTGGATAAACTCCCAACCCCCGAGACCTCAGAGCTCCTCTTCTCCCTTCACCGGGACCTCCACTGACTGACCTTCCCATTGCAGGTGCAACTTCACATACCCCCGGGATCGTGGGCTCCCAAGAAGCCTCACCCAGTTCATCCATGCCCTGTGCCCCTGCAGGACTCTCCTGAGCTGGTCCCTCTGGCCTGACCCTCTCTCCAGTCCTGTACTACAGGTTCTGGGCACAGCTTCCCTCTGTCCTCTGGTCATGTGGACCCCAAGCACAATAGAAACAGGTGACAAACATACCCTTCCCCATTCTCTCTTGTTTTAAGGAATGATAGTTCCTCACTCATCATTCACAAATACCAATGCCAGAGTAAAAGAGCTAAGGCTGTAAACAAATTTCTAAAAATACTGGAAAATATAGGAAAACCAGTTAAAAACTTCCATGTGGTGAAGACTTTTGTAACTGAGGAGAACAGAGAAAGAAAAATAGAAGAAAACCTGGTGCTTGTAAGACAGCAAAGGCCCTGAGATCGGAGGATGCCTGTTTGGAGGAATAGCAAAGAGACTGGTGTGGTTAGAGAAGTAAGTAAAAGAGAAATAGGCTATACTATCAGGTAGGTAATAGGGGGTTGAGTGTGGAACCTAGGGACTTATTAAGACAAAGAACAGAGGAGCCCCCAAATCTGCAAACAAAGTAACAAGAAATGGGCCAGGGCACAGAAACAAAGCCATTCCCCAGAACAGTAGGGCAAGGTATCTAAAAATAGCTCCCAAACTTCTTTGAAGTTGCCTTTCAGAAGCACCTGGAGAAAACCAGGCCCAGGGACATGTGCAGAACATCCACCTGTGACTGCTGTGTGACCTTCCACCAGGGGCAGTGAGGGGCTACAGCCCCAGCCAGGGAATCGAACCTGGGGAGCGAGAGACTGCACAGGCGCACCACCCCGTAAGAAGTCCTGCTATGAATCCCAGAGGCCTCTGGGACAGCAGCCATCTTGGAAAGCTGCTGGCACACACCTTAGTTAACATATCCACGCCTGTGTCTGTGAATAAACATGAATCTTTTCCCACCCAAGAACTTTTAAAAACTCAGGCCTGTCTTTTGTTCTGTGAGATGGGGGTATGCATTGCTCTAGGCCCTCCTCGGCGCCGCTTGCAAGTCTCTTCGATAAAGCTTTGTTTGTGTGGAAAACTACGTGACTTAGGAGGATAATGTAGCACTGCAGACCAAGATGTAGATCTCCACAGTCACTTTGATCTTCCCCTTGGTGCTGTGGTATAAAGGGAGGAAGGTGACCTAGACACTGTAGAACATCAGCATACTGAAGGTCAGGAACTTACCTTCATTGAAGGTGTTGGAAAGGTTCCTGGCCAGGAAAGCCACAGTGAAGCTTCCCAGGGCCAAGGAGCCGAGGTATCCCAGGACACAGTAGAAAGCAGTGACCAAGCCCTCATTGCATATGAAGAGGACAAACCCAGGTTCAGAGCATGTTTGTGTCAGTGAAGGGGGAGAGAAAGCATATGGGTATGACAGAGTTAGGTGCTCCTGACACCAACCAACACCTCATCCTCTTGCCTGGTGCAGTGGCCTTGAAAGCCAGGACCACTGTGATGGTTTTGGCTAAGACAATGGAAACAACCACGGTAACATGACTCCAAACGTGATTTGTGGGAGGATGCAGGTAGCTGTGGTAGGATGTTCAATAAAGAGTAAGGAGCAGAGGAAGCACAGGGCAAGTGAGACGAGAAGGACGTAGCTGAGAGTCCAGTTATTGGCCCTGATGATGGGAGTGTCTCAGTGCTTTACAAAGATCCGAGGACTGAACTGTGAGGCTACAGAAGGAATGAGCAGTGCTGGCCAGAGCTGTCCCCAAAAGACTTCAAAAGCCAGGAAGTTCACAGCCTTCGGGAGGCAGCAGTCTCTCTTATTGTTTGGGTATTGATCATCTGAACACTTCACACACTGAATTGCATCTGATGAACACAGCAGAGACTCATTGTCTCAGATTCAGCAATCATTACCAATTCCCACCATCAAAATACAGTCACATTGGAAAGCTAGAACAGGTAGGTACACCCAGGCAGAGCTACAGGGAACCTCTCTCATGCGTAACTTAAGGATGACACTGCAACTCCCTTATGGTGTTATGGCAGAAAATTAGCATTTCCTGTTTTCCTTTTCAATGTTCAATGGAAACATTTATTTTCTTGTTTCTCACAAGAAAGCTATTATTGACTGGTAGGTAGTCTTGCAAACAACATTTCTCTTGGTTACGTCTTTGATGAACAGTCTTCCTCTGCCTTCTATGATTAATTGTTTTTTGGAAAACCTGAGTATTTGATGATATGTTGGAATTTTTGTTGATTTTTTTAAGTGCAATAATGGTATGTGGTTTTGTAGGAAACTGTCCTTATTTTTTTAGAGGTGCATGATGAAGTATTTAGAAGTGAAATATTGTGAGTTCTGTAATTTACAGTGTCTCACAAAACAAAAATATGAAGCAAATGTAACAAAATAGTAACAACTATTAAGTGTAAATGATGTGTTTATTTTCTTCATCGTGCCATTCCCTCTACTGTTTTTTTTGAAAGTTTTTAAATTAAGTCAAAAAATAAGAAAAAAATTATGCCTAAGGCAAATTTTCCTGAGTTGAAAATTTAATAACCTTCAGTGAGACAATATTCATTTCTTATGCTTCAAATGAATCCATATTTCATTTGAAACAACATAAAAGTCTAATAAAAAACAAGATTATTTAATTGTTAATGGTAGTGATTATAACCTGAGATAGAAGGCAGTTTCTCCTCATAAACTAGCAAATGCAGTGGCATGATATCCTTGTACATTCCTTTTCTCTGCCACCGATAGGGGTTTTGTGGTGGCACCAAAATCCTATAGGCACGGAGGCCAATTCTGCAGTATGGTTTGGGCATTGTTCCTAGAAGTTTATTCAGCTTCAAGCCCCTAGTCTACCCCTCCTAACAATTATCTGAGCTACCTAGCACCTCTTATAAAAAATAGACTAATTTTTCCGCTATTTAAAAAATCTGTGGTGGTTTTTCAGTCTCATTCAGCATATTTTTTAAGAGGCTTGACAGCCACTAGATTTCGTCTATCTTTCCCTAATTCAGAGGCTTTGAATGATCTTCAGCAAAATTTTGCTTGTGTGTGATATTAATAATATTGTTCTATAATTTCTGCATTCAGTTGGATCACCTTTCTTGGGAATAGGTATAAACATGGATTTCTTCCAGTCAGTTGACCAGGAAGCTGTCTTCCATATTTCTTGGTATAGATGAGTGAGCACTTCCAGCACTGCATCTGTTTGTTGAAACATCTCAGTTGATATTCCGTCAATTCCTGGAGCCTTGTTTTTCTCCAATGTGCTTAGTGCAGCTTGGACTTCTTCCTTCGGTACCATCCATTTCTGATCATACGCTACCTCCTAAAAAGATTGAACGTTGACTAATTCTTTTTGGTATAATGACTCTGTGTATTCCTTCCATCTTCTTTTGATGCTTCCTGCATTGTTTAATATTTTCCCCGTAGAATCCTTCACTATTGCTACTCAAGACTTGAATTTTTTCTTCAGTTCTTTCAGCTTAAGAAACGCAGAGCGTTTCTTCCCCTTTGGTTTTCTATCTCAGCCCTTTGCGCAAATCATTATAATACTTTGTTTTCTCGAGCCTCCCTTTGAAATCTTCCATTCAGTTCTTTTACTTCATTATTTCTTCCTTTTGCTTTAGCTGCTCAACATTCAAGAGCAAGTTTCAGAGTCTCCTCGGACATCCATCTTGGTCTTTTCTTTCTTTCCTGTATTTTCAATGACCTCTTGCTTCCTTCATATATGATGTCCTTGATGTCATTCCACAACTCGTCTGGTCTCCAGTCATTAGTGTTCAGTGCATCACATCTATTCTTGAGATAGTCTCTAAATTCAGGAGGGATATACTCAAGGTTGTATTTTGGCTCTTGTGGACTTGCTTTGATTTTCTCCAGTTTCAGCTTGAACTTGCATATGAGCCATTGATAGTTTGTTCCACAGTCGGCCCCTACCCTTATTCTGATTGATGATATTGAGCGTTTCCATTGTCTCTTTCCACTGATGTAGTCGATTTGATTCCTGTATATTTCATCTGGTGAGGCCCGTGTGTATGTTGTTGTTGTTGCTAGGTACCGTCGAGTCAGTTCTGACTCATAGCGACCCTATGCACAACAGAACGAAACACTGCCCGGTCCTGAGCCATCCTTACAATCGTTGTTATGCTTGAGCTCATTGTGGCAGCCACTGTGTCAATCCACCTCATTGAAGGTCTTCCTCTTTTCCGCTGACCCTGTACTCTGCCAACTATGATGTCCTTCTCCAGGGACTCATCCCTCCTGAAAATATGTCCAAAGTATGTAAGAGGCAGTTTCGCCATCCTTGCCTCTAAGGAGCATTCTGGCCGCACTTCTTCCAAGACAGATTTGTTCATTCTTTTGGCAGTCCATGGTATATTCAATATTCTTCGCCAACACCACAATTCAAAAGCGTCAACTCTTCTTCGGTCTTCCCTATTCATTGTCCAGCTTTCACATGCATATGATGTGATTGAAAATACCATGGCTTGGGTCAGGCACACCTTAGTCTTCAGGGTGACATCTTCGCTCTTCAACACTTTGAAGAGGTCCTTTACAGCAGATTTACCCAATGCAAAGCATCTTTTGATTTCTTGACTGCTGCTTCCATGGCTGTTGATTGTAGAGCCAAGTAAAATGAAATCCTTGACAACTTCAATCTTTTCTCCATTTATCACGATGTTGCTCATTGGTCCAGTTGTGAGGATTTTTGTTTTCTTTATGTTGAGGTGTAATCCATACTGAAGGCTGTGGTCTTTGATCCTCATCAGTAAGTGCTTCAGGTCTTCTTCGCTTTCAGCAAGCAAGGTTGTGTCATCGGCATAATGCAGGTTGTTAATGATTCTTCCTCCAATCCTGATGCCCTGTTCTTCTCCATATAGTCCAGCCTCTCTTATTATTTGCTCAGCATACAGATTAAACAGGTATGGTGAAAGAATACAACCCTGATGCACACCTTTCCTGACTTTAAAACAATCAGTATCCCCTTGTTCTGTCCGAACAACTGCCTCTTGATCTATGTAAAGGTTCCTCATGAGCACAATTCAGTGTTCTGGAATTCCCATTCTTTGCAGTGTTATCCATAGTTTGTTATGATCCACGCAGTCGAATGCCTTTGCGTAGTCAATAAAACACATCCTTCTGGTATTCTCTGCTTTCAGCCAGGATCCATCTGACATCAGCAATGATATCCCTGGTTCCACATCCTCTTCTGAAACCAGTCTGAATTTCTGGCAGTTCCCTGGCGGTATACTGCTGCAGCCGTTTTTGAATGATCTTCTGCAAAATTTTGCTTGTGTGTGATATTAATGATATTGTTCTATAATTTCCACATTAGGTTGGATCACCTCTCTTGGGAATAGGCACAAACATGGATCTCTTCCAGTCAGTTGGCCAGGAAGCTGTCTTCCATATTTCTTGGCATAGAAGAGTGAGCACCTCCAGCGCTGTATCTGTTTGTTGAAACAACTCAATTGATATTCCATCAATTCCTGGAGCCTTGTTTTTTGCCAATGCCTTTAGAGCAGCTTGGACTTCTTCCTTCAGTACCATTGGTTCCTGATCATATGCCACCTCTTGAAATGGTTGAATATCGACTAATTCTTTTTGGTAGAATGACTCTGTGTATTCCTTCCATTTTCTTTTGATGCTTCCTGCATCGTTTAATATTTTCCCCATGGAATCCTTCACTATTGCAACTCAAGGCTTGAATTTTTTCTTCAGTTCTTTCAGCTTGAGAAATGCCGAGTGTGTTCTTCCGTTTTGGTTTTCCCTCTCCAGCTCTTTGCACATGTCATTATAATACTTCACTTTGTCTTCTCGAGAGGCCCTTTGAAATCTTCTGTTCAGTTCTTTTGCTTCATCAATTTTTCCTTTTGCTTTAGCTGCTTGACGATCAAAAGCAAGTTTCAGAGTCTCCTTTGACATCCATCTTGGCCTTTTCTTTCTTTTCTGTCTTTTCAGTGACCTCTTGCTTTCTTCATGGATGATGTCCTTGATGTCATTCCACAACTCGTCTGGTTTTCGGTCACTAGTGTTCAATGCATCAAATCTGTTCTTCAGATGGTCTCTAAATTCAGGTGGGATATACTCAAGGTCATATTTTGGCTCTCGTGGACTAGCTCGGATTTTCTTCAGTTTCAGCTTGAACTTGCATAGGAGCATTTGATGGTCTTTTCCACAGTCAGCCCCTGGCCTTGTACTGACTGAAGATATTGAGCTTTTCCACCGTCTCTTTCAACAGATGTAGTCAATTTGATTTCTGTGTCTTCCATCTGGTGAGGTCCATGTGAAGAGTCGCCGTTCATGTTGGTGAAAGAAGGTATTTGCAATGAAGAAGTCGTTGGTCTTGCAAAATTCTATCATTCAATCTCTGGCATTGTTTCTATCACCAAGGCCATATTTTCCAACTAGTGATCCTTCTTCTTTGTTTCCAACTTTCGCATTCCAATCACCAGTAATTATCAATGTATCTTGATTGCATGTTGGATCAATTTCAGACTGCAGCAGCTGATAAAAATCTTCTACTTCTTCATCTTTGGCCTTAGTGGTTGGTGCGTAAATTTGAATAATAGTCGTATTAACTGGTCTTCCTTGTAAGCATATGGAAATCATCCTATCACTGACAGCATTGTACTTCAGGATAGATCTTGAAATGTTCTTTTTGACGATGAATGCAACACCATTCCTCTTCGAGTTGTCATTCCTAGCGTAGTAGACTATATGATTGTCCGATTCAAAACGGCCAATAGCAGTCCATTTCAGCTCACTAATGCCTAGGATATCTATGTTTATGTGCTCCATTTCATTTTTGATGATTTCCAATTTTCCTGTATTCATACTTCATACGTTCCAGGTTCTGATTATTAATGGATATTTGCAGCTGTTTCTTCTCATTTTGAGTCATGCCACATCAGCGAATGAAGGTCCTGAAGGTTTTACTCCATCCACATCATTAAGGTCGACTCTACTTTGAGGAGGCAGCTCTTCCCCAGTCGTCTTTTGAGTGCCTTCCAACCTGGGGGGCTCATCTTCCAGCACTATATCAGACAATGTTTCACTTCTATTCATAAGGTTTTCACTGGCTAATGCTTTTCAGAAGTAGACTGCCAGGTGCTTCTTCCTAGTCTGTCTTAGTCTGGAAGTTCAGCTGAAACTTGTCCTCCATACTGGTATCTGAATACCAGTGGCATAGCTTCCAGCATCATAGCAACACAAAAGCCCCCACAGTACGACAAACTAATAGACATGTGGGGGTCCATGTCTATAGTTGTCATTTATGTTGGTGAAAAATGGTAATTGCAATGAAGAAGTTGTTGGTGTTGCAAAATTCTATCATTTGATCTCCAGCATTGTTTCCATCACCAAGGCCATATTTTCCAACTACCGGTCCTTCTTTGTTTCCAACTTTCACATTGCAATCGCCATTAATTATCCATGTATCCTGATTGCATGTTTGATCAATTTCAGACTGTAGAAGCTGGTAAAAATCTTTAATTTCTCTACATTTGGCCTTAGCATTGGTGCATAAATTTGAATAATAGTGATATTAACTGGTCCCCACACTCGAGGAAAATTTTGCTGAAGATCGTTCAAAAGCGGCTGCAGCAATATATCGACAGGGAACTGCCGCAAATTCAGGCTGGATTCAGAAGAGGATGTGGAGCCAGAGATATCACTACTGATGTCAGATGGATCCTGGCTAAAAGCAGAGAATACCAGAAGGATGTTTACCTGTGTTTATTGACTATGCAAAGGCATTCAACTGTGTGGATCATAACAACTTATGGACAATATTGCGAAGAATAGGAATTCCATAACATCTAATTGTGCTCATAAGGAAACTGTATATGGATTAAGAGGCAGTTGCATGGACAGAAGAAGGGGATACTGAGTGGTTTAAAGTCAGGAAAGGTGTACGTCAGGGTTGTATCCTTTCACCATACCTATTCAATCTGTATGTTGAGGAAATAAGCTGAAAAGCTGGACTGTATGAAGAAGAATGGGGCATCAGGATTGGAGAAAGACTCACTAACAACCTGTGTTATGCAGATGACACAACCTTGCTTGCTGAAAGTGAAGAGGGCTTGAAGCAATTACTAATGAAGATGAAAGACCACAGCCTTCAATATGGATTACACCTCAACACAAAGAAAACAAAAATCCTCACAACTGGACCAATAAGCAATATCATGATAAACAGAGAAAAGATTGAAGTTGTCAAGGATTTCATTTTACTTGAATCCACAGTCAACAGCCATGGAAGCAGCAGTCAAGAAATCAAATGATGCATTGTATTGGGCAAATCTGCTGCAAAGGATCTCTTTAAAGTGTTGAAAAGCAAAGATGTCACCTTGAAGACTAAGGTGCACCTGACCCAAGCCATCGTATTTTCAATCACATCATATGCATGTGAAAGCTGGACAATGAATAAGGAAGAGCAGAGAAGAACCGACACCTTTGAATTGTGCTGTTGGTGAAGAATATCGAATACAGCATGGGTTGCCAAAAGAATGAACAAATTTGTCTTGGAAGAAGTACAACCAAAATGCTCCTTAGATGCAAGGATGGCAAGACTGCGTCTTACATACTTCGGACATGTTGATAGGAGGGATCAGTCCCCAGAGAGGGACATCATGCTTGGTAAAGTACAGGGTCAGCAGAAAAGAGGAAGACCCTCAGTGAGGTGGATTGACACGGTGGCTGCAACAATGGGCTCAAGCATAATAATGCTTGTAAGAATGGCACAGGACTGGGCAGTGTTTCATTCTGTTGAGCATAGGGTCACCATGAGTCAGAGCCAACTCAATGGCAGCTAACAACAACAACAACAAGAATTCAGAGACATCAGCACTCTGGAAACTCTTTTAGCATCATTTTAAACAGTAGTGATTTTTTAAATCAAATGAGCCTAGTTTATACAACTTTTTTCCATTTCCATGCTAAAAATCTTTGAGTAATAATTAATCAGGAAAGGTAGGTGACAAGGGCATTCCAAGATGGGTAGAAACTTTATTGATCATGTGCCCTTTGTCACTGAGTTGATTCTGACTCATGGCAACCCCAGGTATTACAGAGTAGAACTGAGCTCCATAGGGTTTCTTGTCTGAAATTTTTACAGAAGCAGATCACCAGGCCTTTATTTTGCAGTACCTCTGGGTGGATTCAAACTGCCAACCTTTCGGTAGTAGTAGAGTATAAACCATTTGTGCCAAATATATATATGTACATATGTGTGTGTATATATATGTATCTATCTATATAAATATATATTTGGCTAAATGATTGAATACATGATAAGTGAGTAGAGAAACATTACTTGTAATTCCATGACTCCCCTGGGAGACAGGGAAGGAATACATATAGTAGGGTGGGAAGTTGCTACAGGTTCCTACCTGTCTGGTTGGAATTCTCCTCATGTGGACAAACTTGAAATTAATAGCAGTAGGTGGGCTTCCCTTTTTGCAGGGTTTTCCTGAATCCAGGGCCACACCTCTGACTGCACACAGAATGGGAAGACTAAAAAATAACAGGAGATATGTTTTGCCAGAAGTATGAGCATTATTCACAACTGTTGTGGTATCCAATATTTAAAATGTTAATAACATAGTTTTTCTCTATACAAAAAAGAAGTCTTTTTCAGATCACCTGTAAGGATCACCCTCAATTTACAAATCAAGGGAATAAAAGCTTAATGAAATCAGAGTCTATGTTTGGAAGAATTAGTAAAGAACCATAAAATCTCAATGCTGTGTGAAATACAAATTGCAAGATTGACAACTGAAATTTCACATGGAAATTAATGGACAGTACACTGTATATTACCTTGCTAAATTCTCCAGCCCCATACTAACTGTTGAAAGATATTTCAAGTTTGAACTCTTATGTTTAGAAAATCTGTTTAATTAGTTGATTAAAAAAAGTCCTAATCTACCTTATGACTGGATCTGTATAACTACTTGAAAACACCTTCCTCCAGACAATGGACAAGTACTAAGGAAAACTTACATAATTATGCAAATGATTTATTATATTTATGGATATTGAAATGTTGCGAGGAAGTATAATTATTCTTATGCTAGAGCTCTGGACTTATGGTAAGTGTACATTCATTATTAAAATTGCACATAACCTCTATGGACTCAACAGCCCACTCTATCAACTCCTGCTAGAAGACAAATTCTTGACCCCATGGAGATGGAAGGACAAACTGTCTCACTTTCACAGGAATCTTCCCTTAGTTCAGAATATTATATCATGCCAGATATTTCCTTTTCTCATCCAAGGAAACGTGCTCCCCAGTACTCTTGTTAAATTTGCTGCTCCTCAGGTCAGGGTGGAGCTAAAAGAAATGCATCATTGTGTAATGGAAAGGTAACTCAATTTGAAAATTAAAACAGTTATAAAGAGAAACCCATTTCAAATATTTTAGATACTAGCTGTATGGAAAATTGCTTACATCCCTAATCCCAAAGTATAGGAATATTTGTATTGTGCAACAAAAAATTTAGTGAAGATCACAAAAGATAATATGAAACACTTGGTAAAATAAAACTTTATGTTTTAAAATGTTTGTGCTAATATATACAAATATTCATTTAATTTCCAGTTACTACTTGAAACTTGAAATCAAAAAGCTTAATAATACTCTTGAATGTGATGAGAATTGAGCAATATCTCAGTTCAAACCATGACTAACTGCTCCACAGACTCTGTAATCTTAGAATTACGTTTTTCATGTCTACTACAAGGATAGTAGAACTGTTTCTAGGTGATCCAGGATAAGTGAGATAAATTATGCAAATCACTCAGTAAAGTGTCCTGAAATAATGAGTCTCAAAGAGCTAAATCCTTTCCACAATCAAAGATGTCGAGGTTGTTGTTGTGTGCTGTCAAGTTGCTTGCTACTCACAGTGAAGCTGTATGACATAATAGAACTGTCCCATAGGGTTTCCCCATGGGGAGCAGACCACCAGGTCTTTTCTCCCATGGAACTGCTGGGGGGTTCGAATTGTGACCTTTCAGTTAGCAGCTGAGCACGTAACCATGTGGGTTAAACGGAAAAATAACCTACATTGTAAAGAAGTGTGGGCTAGTTGTTGAATACCCTTGTGCAGTGAATAGACTACTTTGAGCCCTGTCTCACGAAATGTTCCCACCAAAAGTGTCTTCTATTTGATTAAATTTTCTACAACATCTACTTGAAATTGAGACCTTTTATGTGTTTGAAACCTTCCAGATGGAAACAAGTATGGAAACATCCGTAATTCCTGTTACTTGAACACCTTTGGATCTTGTGAAGAAGTTATATTTGTGACCAGTAAGCCCAATAAATTACAGGATCTGTGGTCAGAAGGCATCCACTGAAGCCAGTGTAATCTAGAAGATTTACCTCCCAGGGTAGAAGACTTTGACTCTCTGCATTTCCCCCCAGACCCTGGGTCTGTTCTCACGAGAAGCATCTCATGGAGGGTATGGGCTACAGCATACACAGCATTGTAGACTGTGTAACTGGAGTCAGACATTGCCCTGTCACAAAGGTTCAATGGCATAACCTCTAAGAAAGCACCTGGGGAACATCCCTCCAAAATGTCACAGATTCAGAAAAGGAATAGCAAAATCAGAAAGTCCATATTTTCCTAAGTAAAACACCTTCTGTATAATTAGAGGTGTTAACTATCTGTAGAAACTGTTTAAAACCAGGAATTTCTTATCTCTGGTGTGAAAAGGCAAGTGTCCCATGGAAAGTGTCAAGAAATACGTCTTTCCCATGGATGGTGAAATCCCACCGCAAGGTTGGGGTCCACACCTTCGGTATGGATATAGCAGTCACTACAGCTTCTCCACGACTCAACAGGTAACTGGCGTGGCCATAAACGATAGTCACATTTGTCGGCGAATCTAAGATGCTGGTGAGGAACTTCTACTCTGAAAAAATGCTGGAATTGCTCACTGACAGACATTCCCTCTATAAAGGCTGCACAGATGTCTCCTCCCTCCATTTCTTCTCTCATCTCCCAGATGAGCTGCTCCCCTTTCATGTCATCTGAGACAAACAACCTCACCCAGGTCAGGCCAAAATGTAACAGTAACAGCACCATGCCTGAGGCCAGAGAAACATCTCTGGAGCCATCTGATACGGAGATGGAAACTGGCCCTTGTCATTCAGCAGAAGATCAAAAGGATCATATGTGATCTGAATGGGAAGAAAAAATCATGGTGTGTTTTATATTCATTATAAACAATGAATGGAGAATTCTTCTGTCAAATTTGCACAATCAACACCGCTTTCCTTCACCTTCCATTAATGAGAAATGCTCTTGATATTTAGAAATTTACTTCCTATAAGAATTTGGTAGAGAGGATTTTTTCACTGTATATCCCATTTTCAGCATCCTGCGAGTGCTACCGATAAAAAGTTGCTAAGAAACTATTTCTGGAACCTATTGAGGTTTACTTCTTCCAGTAAAGTCTTAATTTTCTTTAATCGTCATTGCCACCTCAAATAAAGATCACACCACACCACTTTGACAGATACTTAAGAACATTCTCTACCCTAATTTATTTTACTACCAGATTATGGCTCTGGAGAAGATACCTTTACAGCCCTGCCCCACTTCATCCTCATTCCCACCTGTGGGAACATGCAGAGTTCCAGCAGCATCCATATCTGTGAAGAAAATGCTGGTGTGGTTCCTGCAATGAACGCCATGGCTGTGTTCTGCTTCTCACAGCTGTAATTGCGGATGGTCTGACCTGGTCTTGACAGCCACATCAGGGAGCTCTCCAAAGTTCTTCGATTACTGTCATAGGTATTATTTAGATGTGATATCCTAAGGAAGTGTTGGGCAAGAGATGGGGGTTCCTACTGATCTCCTCAATGGCAAACACAAGGCCAGAACATGCATGCAGGTTTTAAATATCCGTTTGCAAACAGGAAAGAGCATTAGGGACCAACATATATTCATGGATTTGAGATTATCTCCTAAGCTAATCACAGGACTTCATTTGTTGCTTTGCTATCCAATAAGCTGCTATGACATGTGGCTATCTAATTTAAATTAATTTGAAGTAACTAAAATTAAAAATCCAGTTCTTCAGTCACAGTAGCCACATTTCAAGTGCTAGATAGCCACCTGGGAAGATAAAGAACTCTTCCTTCATTGTGGGAATTCTATTAAGAACCACTGGTAAGCTCAGGCAATTCCCTTAGTGTATGACATGAGCCATTTCTTGCTTGACTTGGGCTATGAATCAAAATGTTAGTGAGGTAACCAGGGATCAAGTAAGTAGTAAATTTTCTCCATGTTCTCTGAGGGGTCAAGTCCTATGCACAAAAATGTAAAATAATGTAAAGACTCAGTACTTTTGAGTTGTGTTTCAGCAAGGCTCTCTAAATAGAAGTATGTGGGTTTTTTTTTAAGCTGTTTTAAAGAAGACCCAATATTTACTTGCTGGATTGACTCAAATATTGATGTGAGGTAGAAAGTGAGTGCAGATAAGGGAGAATAAGTTAATGATTAATTGCCAAATTTAGTGAAGGCATGAATGACCAAAAATTGTAATTGCAGGATTCAATTATAATACATATAAACCATATAGAGAAAAGTGAAAAATCAGAAACCTCCAGATTAAATAAGGCAATTGCCAAAATCAAAATCCAATTCTCAGTTCCAGGTCGTTTCTATCTTTCAAGGAATAACCAATTTTTCTGCAGTGCAAATTAGTCCAAGCTGCATTAAGAGAAGTATGCAGTTTTCGGTCTTTATTTAACATTTACTAAATGCTGGTAACTGAACTTAGTACTTCACTCATGTAATGATGCCTAGAATCCTAAATATGGATAGTAATATTATCATCCTCATTTGATTTGTGAAGACAGTGAGGCATAGAAGGACTAAGTGACTTGCCCAGGATTATACAACCAGAAAGCAGTGGGCTGGAATTAAATTAAGATGTCCTTGCTCCCGAGGCCATGTGTTTAGCCACTCTGCACACTGTGTCTGTTATGAGACTAGAATTTAAATGAGAAAGGTGGGGTCCTTAAGTGAAATAAAAACAACTCTATTTCTTCCCCATACCCTCATTAGATTCAGTCAGGAAAATAGCAGTTTTCTATGCTTTAATTAACCTTGTACAGGCACCACTGATTTTCGACGGCAGTGGGTTGGGTTTTATCAGGTGATTCAGTGTCCTCTGGTCTTTTTAAAACACGCTAAGTACTACAAAGGCCAGGTCCAAAAGACACGTATGAGCAGGATGTGGCTAGGATCTTGGTCTCAGAGGCATCACTTTAACATGCGAAAAAAGTGAATGCGCTCATTTTCACTATGGTTATTTGATATCAATTTAATCAATGCTAACATGCCAGAAACCACAGTGATCAATAAGAGGAATATGATGTAGGAAGTAAATATCATCATTAAATGGTCATTTTTTTCTTTTTGCCTCAGAAAGCTACAGCTAAATCAACCCCCAAATTATCAGAACTAAGGGAAACCCTGGTGGTGTAGTGGTTAAGTGCTACGGCTGCCAACCAAAGGGTCAGCAGTTTGAATCTGCCAGGTGCTCCTTGGAAACTATGGGTTTCTACTCCGTCCTATAGGGTCACTATGAGTCGGAATCGACTCGACGGCACTGGGTTTGGTTTTGGTTTTAATGACAGCTGGTTTGATAGATATATAAATTAAATAGAATGAATATACTGCATTCACAATAAATACCTAACCTAATATAAAATATTCAGGACACCCATGAGAAAAAATACAAGTTTTCATTGATGACCATAATCAAGCTCCAATTACATGGAGATTAGTCTCACTTGTCTGGATATGGAGACTCTACATGGTAAAGATTCTAGGTGTCTCTAATACAATCACAAAATACTAGGAATTTCCTAACAAATGCTCACCAGTAACTTCTTTTAATGAGATAAAAACTTATAAATTAGAATCGATATATAATACAGAGCCAAGAAATACTTAATTTGAGGAATTAGGAAGGATGTGTTTTTCCAGATACACCAATTTAATAAATATCCTAAACAAAACCCAAATAAGAGTTGACATATGCATCTATGATTTAGAGCAGAGGTGAAAAAAAATCCAAGTAGATAATATATTCACACACACGCATGCACACAAACACACACACACTCGGATCTCTGTATCTGAGGGCTCCATATCTGCAGATTCAACCAATCACAGATGGAAAATAGCTGAAAAAAAAGAAAGTTCCAAAAAGCAAAACTTGAATTTGATGAACACCGAGAACTAAGCTGAATCCGCACAAATGAAGTGATGTGTAGGTGGGCCCTGTTGTAGCCTCCTGCCACTTCACAGATCCTTGGTCTCTCTCCAGCACTCTTTGCTTGTATACTGTTCACCTCACATCTTGTCATTAGTCCCTAAATAACACAGTATAACAACTGTTTACACAGCATTTACATTGCCTTAGGCATTACAAGTAATCTAGAGATGATTTAAAGTATGCTGGAATATGTGTGTAGGTTATGTGCAAATACTCTATATACATATATGTGTAAACAAAAGGTCCCTAGCTCGAATCCACCAGCCACTCCTTGGAAACCCTAAGGGGGAGTTCTACTCTGTCCTACAGGGCTGCTGAGTTGGAACTGACTCCATGGCAATGAGTTTTATTTTATTTTTTTTTAATATGTACTGCTGACTCCCCTGGCACGCCAGGCCACTAACTGAGTCTTATCTGAGAGGACAGACCTCTGGAGGGAAGACTGCAGGGGTTTGAGAGAGTCCTGGTCCCAGGTTCCTGCTGTTTCCACCCGCTATGTGTCCTTGGGCAAGGTACCTCCCCCCTCAGGCCTGGGCACAGTGGAGTCTCAACCTTTCCTAGCCTTGTCTTAGAGGCACTGGCAGTGCACACACTAGGGAGAGAGTTTGGTACAGCTCCAGTGCAAAGTGCCCCTGCTTTATGCCTTGCAAAGCACTGGACAGTATGCCCAGGGCCCTAACAGACACCACAGTGGCTTCTGAGTCAGTTCCAAAAGGAGGTTGTAAGCATGCCTTATATCTGTTCCATTTCACAGAAAGAGGAAATGGAGGCTCAGAAACATAAGCAAATGACCCGAAGTCACAAAGTTATTGACATCCTTCACTGTTATTTCAATTAAATAAGAGAAGAAAGTATTACTGGTATACCTGGTGTTAAACAATTGGGGAAAAAATTCAAGTTATATCAAAATTCTAGCCAATAGAATTCAACAACATATCAAAAAAATAATTCACCATGACCAAGTGGGATTCATATCAGGTATGCAGGGATCCTTCAACATTAGAAAAACAATTAATGTAATCCATCATAAAAATAAAACAAAAGAGAAGAATCACATGATTTTATCAATTGATGCAGAAAAGGCATTTGACAAAGTTCAACACCCATTCATGATAAAAACTCTCAGCAAAACAGGAACAGAATGAAAATCCCTCAACATAATACATGGCATGTATACAAAGCAAATAGCCAACAACATCCTAAATGGAGAGAGACTGAAAACATTCCCCTTGAGATTGGGAACCAAACAAGTATGCCCTTTATCACTGCTCTTATTCAACATTGTGCCGGAGGTCCTAGCCAGAACAATCAGGCACAATAAAGAAATAAAGAGCATCCAGATTGGCATGGAAGAAGTAAAAGTATGTCTATTTGCAGATGACATGATCATATACACAGAAAACCCTAAGGAATCCACCAGAGAACTACTGAAACTAATAGAAGAGTTCAGCAGAATATCGGGATACAAGAAAACACACAAAAATCAGTTGGATTCCTCTACACCAATAAAAAGAACATCGAAGAGGAAATTACCAAATCAATGCCATTTACAGTAGCACCCAAAAAGATAAAATACTTAGGAAGAAATTTTACCAGAGATTTAAAAGACTTACACAAAGAAAACTACAGTACACTTCTGCAAGAAAACAAAACAGACCTACATAAGTGGAAAAACACACCTTGCTCATGGATAGGAAGACTTAACATTATAAAAAAAAGTCTCTTCTACCAAAAGCGATCTATAGCTTTAATGCAATTCTGATCCCGATTTCAACAACATTTTTTAATGAGATGGAGAAACAAATCACCAACTTCATATGGAAGGGAAAGAGGCCCGGATAAATAAAGCATTACTGGAAAAATAACAAAGTAGGAGGCCTTACTCTACCTGATTTTAGAACCCATTATACTGCAACAGTACTCGGAACAGCCTGGTACTGGTACAACAGATATATAGACCAATGAAACAGAATTGAGAATCCAGACATAAACCCAACCACATATGAGCAAACGATATTTGACGAAGGCCTCAAAACAGTTAAATGGGGAAAAGACAGTCTTTTGAACATATGGTGCTGGCATAACTGGATGTCCATCTGCAAAAAAAAGGAAACAAGGCCCATACCTCACTCCATGCACAAAAACGAGCTCAAAATGGATCAAAGACCTAAATATAAAATCTAAAATGATAAAGATCTTGGAAGAAAAAATAGGCACAATGTTAGGAGTCCTAATACATGGCATAAACAGTATACAAAACATTACTAACAATGCAGAAGAAAAACTAGATCACTGGGAGCTCCTAAAAATCAAACACCTATGCTCATCCAAAGACTTCACCAAAAGAGTAAAAAGATGACCTAGAGACTGGGAAAAAGTTTTTAGCGATGACATTTCTGATCAGTGCCTGATCTCTAAAATCTACATGATACTGCAAAACCTCATCTACAAAAAGTCAGATAACCCAATTAAAAAGTGGGCAAAAGATATGAACAGGCACTTCACTAAAGAAGACATTCAGTTAGCTAACAGATACATGAGGAAATGCTCATGATCATTAGCCATTAGAGAAATGCAAAGAAAAACTACAATGAGATTTCATCTCACTCCAGCAAGGCTGGCGTTAATCCAAAAAACACAAAATAATAAATGTTGGAGAGGTTGTGGAGAGATTGGAACACTTATACACTGCTGGTGGGAATGTCAAATGGTACAACCACTTTGGAAATCTATTTGGTGCTTCCTTAAAAAGCTAGAAATACAACTACCATACGATCCAGCAATCCCACTCCTCGGAATATATCCTAGAGAAATAAGAGCCTTTGCACTAACAGATACAGGCACACCCATGTTCATTACAGCACTGTTTACAATAGCAAAAAGATGGAAGCAACCAAGGTGACCATCAACAGATGAATGGATAAATAAATTATGGTATATTCACACAGTGGAATACTATGTATTGATAAAGAACAGTGATGAATCTGTGAAACATTTCATAACATGGAGGAATCTGGAAGGCATTATGCTGAAATTAGTCAGTTGCAAAAGGACAAATATTGTAGAAGACCACTATTATAAGAACCCAAGAAATAGTTTAAATAGAGAAGAAAACATTCTTTGATGGTTATGAGAGTAGGGAAGGAGGGAGGGTGGAAGAAGGGTATTCACTAATTAGATAGTAGATAAGAACTACTTTAGGTGACAGGAAAGACAACACACAATATAGGTGAGGTCAGCACAACTGGACTAAAGCAAAAGCAAAGAAGTTTCCTGAATAAACTGAATGCTTCGAAGGCCAGTGTAGCAGGGGTGGGGGTTTGGGGACCGTGGTTTCAGGGGACATCTAAGTCAATTGGCATAATAAAATCTATTAACAAAACATTCTGTAACCCACTTTGGAGAGTGGCGTCTTGGGTCTTAAACGCTAGCAAGCGGCCATCTAAGAGGCATCAATTGGTCTCAACCCACTTGGATCAAAGGAGAATGAAGAACACCAAGGACACAAGGTAATTATGAGGCCAAGAGACAGAAAGGGCCACATAAACCAGAGACTACATCAGGCTGAGACCAAGAGAACTAGATGGTTCCCGGCTACAACCAATGACTACCCTGACAGGGAACACAACAGATAACCCCTCAGGGAGCAGGAGAACAGTGAGATGCAGACCCTAAATTCTCGTAAAAAAAAACCAGACCTTGAGGTTATCACCCAAGTATCTGGATTTGGATGTGTATTGCTGGAGTGGGGCGGGGAGTGGACAAGAAGGACGGGGAATGAACCTAGACGTCCACACAAATAAAACCTGTGAACAGTGTGAACAGGAAAAAAAAAAAAATAGACCAAACTTAATGGTCTGAGACTAGAAGGACGCTGGTGGTCATGGCCCCTAGACCTTCTGTTGGCCCAGGACAGAAGCCATTCCCAAAACCAACTCTTCAGACAGGGATTGGACTGGACAATGGGTTGGAGAGGGATGCTGGTGAGGAGTGAGCTTCTTGGATCAGGTGGACACTTGAGACTATGTTGGCATCTCCTGCCTGGAGGGGAGATGAGAGGGTAGAGGGGGTTAGAAGCTGGCGAAATAGACATGAAAAGAGATAGTGGAGGGAGGGAGCAAGTTGTCTTATTAGGGAAAGAGCAATTAGGAGTATGTAGCAAAAAAATTTTTTTTTTTTTAGCAAGGTGTATGTAAGTTTTTGTGTGAGAGACTGACTTGATTTGTAAACTTTCACTTAAAGCACAATAAATATTAAAAAAATTCAAATTATATCTCTGTGACAACAAAATAAATTTTAGAAGGATTGCAGAGTTAAAAGTAAAAAGTTTATACTATAAATGTTAAAAGTAACTATAGATATATGTTTGTTGTTTTAAAATAAAGATATAGGGTTTATGACATGGAAAGCAGAAAATATAACTGAACAGATAAGGAGAGAAACACCTACCTCAACACTGGCCTCAGGCAAGGGAGCTTTTTGACAAAGAGTGATGTGTGAGTCTCTCCCATTAGTATTCCCTGAGGAGAAAATGTAGGTCTCATCGGTGCTGCTGAAGGGCTGACAGAGTTTAGTGGAGATGTCCTGGACTACATATTCTCAGCCTTCCAGGAAATGAACAGACAGAAGAATTACTGATGAATATATTAGAGTAGGGAATGAAGGAAAGAAGTTGATATTACTTGTGTTTTTCTTTTGAAGGAAAATAAGTCAGTGGGAATGGAAGAAAAGAAGGTAATGGCCAGAAAAGTGGGTTCGGTATGGCTCATGAGAAGACAAGAGTGATTGAGATTTCTCAGTCCTATCTTTCCACTGCTCTGGTAGCACCTTCCATAAATACCAGGGAAGTTTAATATGTTTAAAGGAGCAAGGAATTACTGGTCAAAATGCACACTTTTAATAGGTTTGTGTTGAAAATATTTCCATTCCAAATCATCTTTCAGGGCTAACGTACAGATGAGGAAAAACTTGCCAATTACAAGGTCCCCATTTCTACAGAAAAGGGGATTTATTTTAAAGAAACAGATAAAATAAACTTCACGACCCACTGAGGGGAAGCTGCAGGAATAGAATGAGGAGAAACAAAGAAAATAGCACTGCCAGTGTCCCTAAATCTAAGGCAAACTGAGGAAGAGCACAAGCAGTCCACAGCCCCGGCCCCCTGCAGGGAGTAATCTCCTCTTCAAGCAGAAGCCCAATGTTGCACCTATACCCATTGTGGAGACACAGTGGGTATGATCAGGCCCATGTACAGGAAGCCCAGAAGTGGTATTTATTAAAGATTTCCAGCCCTAGAGATGACCTTCATTCACCTCACTTTCCTACCTTCGGTTGAACCCCCACACACCCCACCCCCTGGAAAACTCAGAGCCTCCCTTTCCCTGGGCCACATACCTGGGAACCTGTGCCTGAGAGAAAAGCAAACATGAAAGTAAGTTTGGAAAACATCTCATTCCACCCGGAGGCAATGAACTCCAGCCACAGAAGCAATTTCCAGAAACATCCTCTCCATGAAGCCGTCAACTAATAGGTTCTTGT
The DNA here is from genome assembly GCF_030014295.1 of Loxodonta africana. Classification (NCBI taxonomy): domain Eukaryota; kingdom Metazoa; phylum Chordata; class Mammalia; order Proboscidea; family Elephantidae; genus Loxodonta; species Loxodonta africana. The sequence continues at coordinate 29,333,043 of NC_087364.1, forward strand.
CAAGCAGGCTGGCGAGTTGTAGTAAGCCAGACAAAGGGTTGGAAGAACAGAAAGGTTTATTCACGGTTGCAAACTGGGAGGCAGGCAGGGTCTTGTGAACTAAGGCTGCCAGCTCTCTGAACCAGGGCAGATTTGCTCTTTTTATAAGGAGTGACATATACATGCGTGAACAGTGAGGGAAGGATCTTCAGTCTTGTGATGTGTGCGTAGCCTGCATAATTTCAGTGAATGGGTTTTTGTGCACAGCTCTAAAAATACTGCACACAGCCCTGAAAAAATGACGATGGCTTGCTACCGCCACCCCAGGAAGGCATATACTGGGTAGATTCCGAGCCAGTACGCCTGGGCCTCAGCCTTCTGCCAGGAGAAGACAAGAAACCTGGGGATTTGACCAATCATGGTGACGTGCTATAAAAGTTGTAACAAACATGTAGCAAGAGTAGACTTTTCTGAAAAGTAGCTATTATGGGATGGTTAATAACTCTTAATAACCCTTTCATGACTGCCTGCTTCATCCAGAGATAGGTTCCTCTCAGCCTGTGTCAATAATCCAGGTACAGGCAGTGAGCTGGCAGTTGTTGCATCAGAGGAAATCTGTGTGAAGTGACAGGGTTATAGAGTTTCAATCCTAGTGACAAGGGTCCTCAAAGTGCCTCTGAGCATCAGGACCAAATTGGAGAACACTACTACTCTGACTAGGCTGTGAGGGCCTGCAGTGGGTTGAACTGTTGGCGCCAAAAGTTATACCCAAATACTAATACCTGAAACCTGTGAATGTGACCTTATTTGGATTAAAAAAAAAACAAACAACTTTACAGATATAATTAGTTAAGGATCTTGAGATGATATCATTCTAGATATCTGGGTGTTCCCTAAATCCAATGAACAAAAAAAATTTTTTTTTAAGTTGCTACAAGCCAATTCCAACTTATGGTGACTCCATATATGTCAGAGTAGAACTGTGCTCCCTCCATAGGATTTTCAATGGTGAGTTTTCAGAAGTAGATCACCAAGCCTTCCTTCCAAGTCTCCTCTGGGCAGACTCAAATCAACAGCCTTTCAGTTAGCAGCAACCACATTAACCATTTGTACCACCCAATATCAAGTGTCCTCATAAGAGACACACGCATTAGAGATACATAGACAAGGGAAGGAGGTGATATAACCATAGAGGCAGAGATTGGAGTGATGTAGGCACAAGGCAAGGAATAGCAGAGACATCAGAAGCTGGAAGAGGCAAGGCAGGATCCTCCCCTAGAGCCTTCAGAGGGAGTGTGGCCCTGATGACACTTTGATTTCAAACTTCTGGCTGCTACCTGCTCATCACAGCTCAAGGTGTGTATTTGTATATACTCACTGCTGTTGAGTCGATTCTAACTCATAGCAACACTGTAGGAGAGAGTAGAACTGCCCCATAGGGTTTCCAAGGCTGTAATCTTTATGGAAACAGACTTTTCATATCCCCATATCTTTCTCCCATGGACTGACTGGCTGGCGGGTTTGAACTGCCAACCTCTCAGTTAGCAACGGAGTGCTTAACCACTGTGCCACCAGGGCTCCTGTATTTGTATACACCTTGATTCAATTGGTAGTTGCTTGCTTACTATGTGCAAGACCCTCTCCTGGTACTAGGTATATGGTCGTAACTGCAGACCAGGCTCCTGCCCTCCTGGATCTGACATTCTCATGCAGAATCAGACATAAGATGGAGCTCCTCTCTATGTATTTTAACCACTTTTCTACTGTTTCCATATCTTCTAAGTGTCTCTCAGTAGTGTATTCAAATTCACTATGCTTTCTTCACATATAAGCAGTTGTTCTAGTTGTTTACTGCTTCATAACAAATAACAAATGACAACCACAATCATTATTTCTCACAATTCTCTTTTTTAAAGAAGTAGTTGTATTTTACATTGGATCGACTGGGGTATTGGAATGGGTAGAACATCTAACATGGCCTCACTCACAAGGCTGACGGTGCTGGCCACAGTCTAGGAGCTCAGCTAGGGCTGTTGGACAAGGGCTTCAGTTCTCCTCCACTTGCTTTCTGCTTCCTCTTCCTGTCTGTCACTCCACTAGAGCTTCTTCACCAGGCAGCCAAAGTCTCTCCTGGCAACAGCAACTGATTCCAGTTTTTCACTTTTCTCATCATTTTACAAGCCTCATTGGACTCCCTTAGAGAAACTAACACAGCTGAACAGTGTTCCCTTCTCAGAGTACTAGGGCTCATCTTTCAAGTTGATTACTTTTCATATTCCCAACATTTGCCATTTTCGTCTCATCCCTAAGTAGAGGATGTATGCTACCTGTAGTTGCCATCTGTGAGGAGTTTTATTTTTGTTTTAAAAAGGAAAATTCTAACGACTGGACTAATAAATAACATCATGATAAATGGAGAAAAAAAAATGAAGGTGTCAATGATTTAACTCTATTTGGATCAACAGTCAGGGTCCATGGAAGCAGTAGTCAAGAAATCAAAAGATTGGGTGAATCTTCTGCAAAAGAACTCTTTAAAGTTTCAAAAAGCAAATACATCGCTTTGATGACTAAGGTGCACCTGACCTAAGCCATGGTCTTTTTAGTCATCTCATATACATGCAAAACCTAAAACCCAGAACCCAGTGCTGTTGAGTTGATTCTGAGTCAAAACCTGGACGATGAAAAAGAAGACAGAAGAATAACTGATGCATCTGAATTGTGGTATTGGTGAAAAATATCAAATATACTGCAGACTTCTAGAAAAATGAACAAATCAGTCTTAGAAGAAATACAACCAGAATGCGCCTTAGAAACGAGGATGGTGAGACTTCAGCTCACTTACTTTGGACACCTCATCAAGAAAGATGTATTACTAGAAAAGGACATCATTTGTAGAGGGTCATCAGAAATGAGGGAAACCCGTCAATGACATGGATGACACCATAGCCACAACAATGGATGCAAACATATGGAAAACCAAGAAGATGGCACAAGACTGGGCATCGTTTTGTTCTGTTATACATAAGGTTTCAAGAGTCAGAGCAGACAGCGAACAACAGTTACCACCTCAATGATATCTTAGATTTCCCTTATGCCTTTTCAGTTCTTCAATAGTTTTTATAACAAATTTTAATATTAAATTCTATTTGTTAGAAAATCTATTTGTTGATATAACTAGTGCGATTTCTTCCTTAGATGCTGACTGATACTGTGACTATCCTCCATTTCCCTTATGTACTACACAGCACCCACTACAACCAGATAACTCAATAGTATGAGCTTGGGAGAGACCCCACATCTCTCAGGCCAGACTTAAGAAGGTGAAGGTTAGGATGAGGGCTAGGGCCATGGTCAGAACTAGGTTCAGGGCCAGGACTAGGCTCAGGGCCAGAAAAAGGGCTAGGGTCAGAGCCAGGGCAGGAACCAGGATGGTACAAGGTCAGGGCAATGGTCAGGAGGAGCAGATGTGGATTGTCTGGCTGTTAAGACAACAAGCTACAGAGCTTTCTCCACGATAAAATAAGGAGGTCTCCAGAGTTCACTTGGGGGTTTTCCTGAAATGTGCTGATGTTGTCTAGCTCATAGCTATACTTGAATAGTTTGGTTGGCAGCCCCCAATATTAGAGGCAGTATTTAAAAAGGTTGACATCAGAAGTCAAAGCCAGGTTTTTTCCCACTCAGACAGTGACAGACTAGAGGGTCCAGCTCCTGGGACAAGTTCTATGCGGTTCAGGCCTTCCTAGAGAGAGGAGAATGTTCCATTGATTGCTACCTACTCAGCTATCCCGTGGCATAAGGTCAATCTTCTCTATACAGATCTCTTTCTGAGTGCGTGTTAGCATCATTCTGACATTTCCATGTTTGTGGGAGATTCTCCTTTAAAGACCAAGAAGCAAACTGGTTGGCAACAGTGCCAGATGAAGGGGTTGGATTTATGGGCAGCCACTCCGGGCGTGAGGCTTAGTGGGATGCCAAATTCAATGTGTCAAAAAATAATAATAATTTGACTATAATATTATCAAAACAAATAAATATCAAGAAGTAAGCATAAGTTTACGTAGATGTGCCCAAACAATGTGCCATGTTACACTGGTGTAAGTAGGCTGTGCGAAACACTGTTGTAGAAAATACTCTCATATTAAACCAATTACTGTTTTAATCTTACAGGAAAACTTCACCACTATGCTAGGATGATTCCAGATGACTTACAAGACCGGCATCACAAGTGGTAGCCCCAGAAGAAATTTTTCTTAGATCAATCTTATAAAAAGTTTGGAAGTAACATTTATTTATTTGTGCTTGTTTTATTGGTTTATTTTTATTGTATTTATTCATTTTAATATTTTAATTAATGTCATCAAATTTAAGACTATATTATTTTATTATATACTATATTGTGTTTAAATATTGTTATTTTATTTTGCATTTAATATTTAATTTAATGTATTTTATTTTCATTAATATTGCATTTAATATTTACTCTCATTTATTTTAGTTTAGTTTTCATTATATTTTATTTAATGTGTAATTTAAGTTTTTAAATTTTGTTTTATTTTATGTAACTTTTATTTTCAATTTATTTTCTTTAATTTTTGTTATATATTTGTGTAATATTTTATTTTACTTCATTGTATATAATATTTAATATAATTGAATTTAATTTTATACTTTTCATTTTGTTTAATAATTTGTTGTATTTTATTTTATATTTAATTGTATTAAATATATTTAATTTAATTTTATATGCAATTTCATTTTATTTAATTTCAATTTAATTATTTTAATTTTATTTTAGATAATACTTAAATTAATTGTAGTTAAAATTTAATTGATTTTAATATTTAATTTCTTTGAATATATTTAATTTTACACTTTAGTTTAATTTTATTTTGTTTTTTTTATTTCATATATTTAACTAATTTTTCAGTTTTATTTAACATTTAATTTAATTTTACATAATATTTTACTTTATAATTAATTTCGTGTCATTTAATATTTAATCTTATTTAGGTTTTTTGAATTTACTTATTAATTTGTTCGTTTACTTATTTATTAATACCAGTCCATTTGGGTCTTGCAAAAGACATTCCCATAAGCTGAAGTTAATTAAAAATTATATAAGATAGTCATTGGGTCATGAGAAAATGTCAAATATGGCAATACTCATTTTCAAATGAGTTCAGCTAAGTATATTAATAAAATACTATTGATGAATTAGCTTTCTTTAAAGCAGTAACAAGACTTTGAATACTCCTTTCAGAGTTGACATGGAAATAGTCTAGAAAATGAAAAGTGTCTGGGAGAAGCAGAATGCGGAGCTCCTGCTTCTGCAGTCTGGGCCATGCGTTTCTTACTGCTGACCGGGCACCGGTTTGGTCCCGAACCTGCCGCAGCTTCCTCCCTGGGGCGGTGGTTACCCCGGGAAGAAAATAGCTCCCACTCTCGCAGTGGGGGCCACACCCAAATCAGGCAAAAAATAAAACAAGACTAAATTGAATAAAATGAAATATTAAATTAAAAAATTTTTGGTTAGCAACCTGAGCTTTTAACCACTGTGCCACCAGGGCTCCAATTATATATATGAAAGGTAAAATAAATAAGATTAGATAAAATTCAATACAATCAAATCAAATATTAAATAAAACATAACATACAACACTATATGAAATGATAAAACAAAATAAAAAGCAATAACACTGGAAATTAAATTAAATATGAAATAAATTATATTAAACTAAATGAACAAAATAAGAGTAAATTAAAATTAAATATGAACTAAACTATACTATGGGAGTCCTGGTGTCACAGTGGTTAAGCACTGGGCTGCTAACCAAAAAGTTAGCAGTTTGAATCCACCAGCTGCTCCTTGGAAGCCCTATGGGGCAGTTCTACTCCGTCCTATAGGGTTGCTACGAGTTGGAATCAACTCGACAGCAAAGGGTTTGGTTTTTTTGGTTATACTACAATATAGAATGAAATAGTTAATACTAAATTAAATATAAAATGAAGTATAAAAATTTCACTTAATATTAAATAAAATGAATAAAATTAAGTTAAATATAAAATAAAATACAATTATTTTAAACAAAATGAAACGAGATATTAAATAATAATAAAATTAGATTTAATTAAATATTAAATTAAGATATGTAAGATGTAATACTAAATATTATAAACATGTTAAATTTAAAATAAAATTTTATCAAATATAAAATTAAATACTTCATTAAATTAAATAGTAAATAAAATTCAATGAAAGCAAACAAAATAAAATCAAATATAAATTTAGATTAAATATTAAATAAAATGACAAAATATAATACAGTACAATGCAATGCAATAAAATTATAGATTATTAATAACAAAATGTAGAATTATATTAAAATTAAATAAAATTGAGTTTACTAATATTAAATTAATTAAAAATAAATAAATATTATTCCCAAAGTCATGAGATTGTACTGCTTGAAACCATTTAAGATGAAATATCTACAGGACTCAAATTGTCAGAGTGTGTGAGAGCCAGGACAGCCCCTGTTTTTGTCAATCAGATGTCCAGAGCCCCAGCTCCGAGGCCGGCTCCCGGAAGTGGAGGCCTCCAGCGGGGACGGGAGCCTCTGTGGGGCCCTGACTAGTGACTGGACAGGAAGCTACTGGCCTGTGCAGTGTGGCCTGAGGTCAGCCGCCCTCCCCATACCCCCTGCAGGGTACCCGCAGGACGTGGGCTCAGGATGGGTTCCCAGTCAGCTCCCCTGCACCTGGAGCGGGATGGGCGCTGTGCTTCTCCATTTCCAGGGGTGAATGCCTGTGTGGGACCCGAGGTTACGGAAGAGGAGGGGTGGGGAAATCTGGCTACCGACCAGCTTGGACCGGCCGACAGGGCTGGAGGAGACACCTGGGCCACTGTCAGCCGGAACATGTGCGCTGGGTCTTCGTCCTCATACTGGCCTGGCCTGGAGTGCTGAATTCGAAGGGTGGCAGACCATCCGGCCGGCTGGGAGGCCTGTGAGTTTTCCAGGAAGGGCAGCAAAGGCAGCAGGGCGCTTGTGGTGTTTTTCTTATGAAACAAAGACAATTGGCAGCAGTTCTTTTGTTTTAGAAGCTCTGCCTATCATTTGCCTGTGAGTTGTCAGACCCTTGGCACCTGCTCACAGTGGACACAGCATCGGGTATTTCACAGACTCCCAGCCTACTGGTGTTTGGTTAGGTTCAGACAAAGGAAGACTGGCGGGGACTGGAGTGGGAAGAGGCCAGGGTGTCTGTTCCTCTCCTGCTGGGCTTAGGTGGCCTCTCTGCTACTGCTGATGGTCCTGCTGTTGGGTTCCATGAACTCCACCTCTGTGGACTATACTTGAGCCCTGGGAGGGAGCAACTTCCAGCTGGGCCAGTCACTATGTTGCCTCAACCTTCCCTCTGACTAAGTTACCCTGAGTGGATTCTTTTTCCTCTCTGGCCACTGACTGACAGAAAGGCACAGAAAATACATACAGACATACCTCGGAGATATTGCAGGTTTGGTTCCAGACCACCACAAAAAACCACAATAGAGTGAATATCACAATAAAGTGAGTCACACAATTTTTTTGGTTTCCCAGTGCATATAAAAGTTATGTTTACACTATACTGTAGTCTACTGAGTGTGCAATAGCATTATGTCTAAAAAAAAATGTAAATACCTTAATTAAAAAATACTTTATTGATAAAAAAGTGGTAATCATTATCTGAGCCTTCAGTGAGTTGTAATTTTTTTGCTGGTGGAGGGTCTGGCTGTTGATTGATCAAGGGTGGTGGTTGCTGAAGGTTTGGGTGGCTGTGGCAATTCCTTAAAATAAGACAATGAAGTTTGCTGCATCGATTGACTCTTCCTTTCACAAAAGATTTCTCTGTAGCATGGGATGCTGTTTGATGGCATTTTACCCACAACAGAACTTCTTTCAAAACTGGAATCAATCCTCTCAAACCCTGCTGCTGCTTAATCAACTAAGTTTATGTAATATTCTAAATCCTTTGTTGTCATTTCAACAATGTTCACAGCATCTTCACCAGGTGTAGATTCCATCTCAAGAAATCACTTTCTCTGCTTATCCATAGGAAGCAGCTCCCCATTTGTTAAAGTTTTATCATGAGATTGCAGCAATTCAGTCATAGCTTCAGGCTCTACTTCTAGTTCTCTTGCTGTTTCTACCACATCCGCAGTTACTTCCTCCACTTATGTCTTGAAGCCCTCAAAGCTATCTATAAGGGTTGGAATCAACTTCTTCCAAACTCCTGTTAATGTTGATATTTTGACCTCCTCCCATGAATCATGAATGTTCTTAATGACATCTAGAATGGTGAATCCTTTCCGAAAGGGTTTCATTTTACTTTGCCTAGATCCATCAGAAGAATCACTATCTATGGCAGCTATAGCCTTATGAAATGTATTTCATAAGAATAATACCTAAAGTTGAAATTACTCCTTGATCCATGGGTTGAAGAATGGATGTTGTATTAAACCCGTTGCTGCCAAGTTGATTCTGACTCATAGTGACCCTATAGGACAGAGTAGAACTGCACCATACAGTTTCCAAGGAGCACCTGGTGAATTTGAACTGCCAAGCTTTTTGGTTAGCAGATGTAGCTCTTAACCACTATGCCACCAGCGTTTCCGGATGTTGTATTAGCAGGCATGAAAAAAACATTAATCTCCTTGTACATCTCCATCAGAGCTCTTGGGTGACGAGGTACATTGTCAATGAGCTGTAATATTTTGAAAGGAATCTTTTTGTTTCAGAGCAGTAGGTCTCAAGAGTGGTTTACTTAAAATATTCAGTAAACCATGTTGTAAACAGATGTGCTGTCATCCGGGCTTTGTTGTTGCATTTTACAGCACAGGCAGAGTAGTTTTAGCATAATTCTTAAGGGTCCTAGGATTTTTGGAATTTTAGCAATTTGGCTTCAACTTAAAGTCACCAGCTGCATTAGCCCCTAACAAGAGAATCAGCCTGTCCTTTGAAGTTTTAAAGCCAGGCATTGACTTCTCTCTAGCTATCAAAGTCCTGGATGGCATCTTCTTCCAATACAAGGCTATTCTGTCTACATTGAAAATTTTTTGTTTAGTATAGCCACTGTCATCAGTTATCTTAGCTAGAATCTTCTGGATAACTTACTGCAGCTTCTACATCAGCACTTGCTGTTTCACCTTGCACTTTTATGTTACGGAGATGGCTTCTTTCCTTAAAATTCATGAACCAACCTCTGCTAGCTTCAAACTTTTTTTTCTGCAGCTTCCTTGCCTCTCTCAGCCTTCAGAGAATTGAAGAGAGCAATGGCTTTTCTCTAGATTAGGCTTTGGCTACAGGGAATGTTGTGGTTGTCTTGATCTTCTATCCAGACTGCTAAAACTTTCTCCACATCAGCAATAGGCTGTTTGCTTTTTTATCATCTGTGTGCCTACTGGAATAACACTTTTAATTTCCTTCAAGAACTTTTCCTTTGCATTCACAACTTGGCTGACTGTTTGGTGCAAGAGGCCTAGCTTTCTGCCTGTCTTGGCGTTAGACATGCCTTCCTCACTAAGCTTAATTATTTCTAGCTTTTGATTTAAAGTGAGAGACAAGCAACTCTTCTTTTGAGTTGAATACTTAGAGGTCACTGTAGGGTTGTTAACTGGCCTATCTTCAATATTGTCGTATCTCAGGGAATAGGAAGGCCTGAGGAGAAGGAAAGAGATGGTAGAGCAGTCAGAATACATACAACATTTATCGGTTAAGTTTGCTGTCTTATATGGGTGTGGTTCCTGGCACCCCAGAACAATTACAATAGTAACATTGAAGATCACTCATCACAGATTACCATAACAGATATAATGAAAAAGTTTGAAATATTACAAGAATTACCAAAATGTGACACAGAGACACGAAGTGAGCACATGTTGTTGGAAAAATGACACCAATAGACTTGCTCTACACAGGGCTGCCACAAGCCTTCAATTTGTAAAAAACACAACATCTGTGAAGCACAATAACAAGAAACACAATAAAACGAGGTATGCCTATATGTGTTTTGTAAGGAATGGTGTCTTGATTTTAATTATGATATGCAAAATTTCTGTGAAAGACCAGCCCATTTTCTTTTATTGTGAATATATTTATAGTTATGAAAATGTTTTATTTAAGGATGGATGATTGAGGTATAATTTATATAAGTTAAATGCATGCTTCTAGGAGTACAATTCTAGGAGTTTCGACAAATGTATAGTTGTGTAATGTTCCTGGGTGGGGTAAATGATTTTTCCTCAACTGCTAACCTAAAGGTTGATAGTTCTAAACAGTGGCATCATTAGGGTTGGTGTCACCCAGTGTGGTAGTGCATGGTGTCACCACCACCCCACCATGTAGATGGGGCTGACTGGTGGACCCCCCCCACCACCATGGGCAGAGCAGCTCCTCCCAGCCCCATCCCTGTGGCATCCCACAGCTCTTCCCCTCTGCCACTGGCCAACTTCCAAAACTATGAGATCCTTCTCTCTGCCCCAGGGTGGGCACAATGGCCCAGCTGCCTGCAGCCTCACTGGCAGGTGTGTGTGTGGGGTGTGGTAACGAGTTACTGCACTGGGTGACACCAACCCTAGTGACTGGGGTGAGGTGACTAGTTACCTCACTGGGTAATGGGTGACACCAACCTTAGTGATGCCACTGCCTTGGTGGCTTCTCTGCCAGCAGTGCCAGTCCACCTGCTGCCGCCACCATGGACACTGTGGTCATTTTCGTGTCACCCACTCTGACAATGTAGTCTGCACTCCCTGTACTTCCCTAGTGATGTCACTGGTTCTAACCCACCCAACAGTGATCTGCTTCCTTTAAAATACAGCAAAGAAAACTCTGTGGAGCAATGCTACTCTGTAACACATAGGGTTGCCATGAGTTGGGAACTGACTCCACAACAATTAACAACAACATACAGTCATGTACCCACTACCACAGTTTAGGCACAGAGATTTTCCATCATCCCAAAGATTTCCTTTCTGCCTCTTTTAAATTAATACCCTCTCCCCAACTTACACCCTGGGAACCACTTATCTAATTTCCATCTCTATATTTTTAAGTTTTACAGAATACCCTATACCTGGAATCATACAGGAGTCTCTGGGTGGCACTGGGCTACTAATCAAAAGGTTGGTAGTTGGAGCCCACCTACAGGTACCTTGGAAGAAAGGCCTGGCAATGGTTGAGAGCAACTGGTTGATTTTGGGTTGGAATCATACAGCACATAATTTTTTGAAGTTGGTTTTTTTCACTCAACCTAATGCCTTTCATATTCAACCATGCTGTTGTTTATATCAATTTCCAAACTTGTTTTTATCACTGAGTGGTATTCCGTTGTATAAATATGCCAGTTTGTTTTTCCATTCCTTAGTTTTTAGACATTTTGGTCATTTCCAACTTTGGAGATTATGGTATAACACTATACACATTTTATACATTCCCTTTTTTGGTGACGTAAAATTTTTATGTGTAAATATTTTAAACAGTCTGAAAATTATATATTTCACAATGATTTGCTCTTTAGGTTAAAAATTTTTATGCCATTTGTTTTAGTTATCTAGTGCTGCTATAATAGAAATACTACAAGTGAGAGAGGCTTTAACAAACAGAAATTTATTATTTCACAGTTTATAAGGCTAGAAGTCTGAATTCAGGGTGCCAGCTCTAGGGGAAGGCTTTCTCTCTCTGTTGACTCTGGAGGAAGATCCTTGTCTCTTCTTGAGTTTCTACTCCTGGGCAATCTTCATGTGGCTTGGCATCTCTCTTTCCCCATTTCTACTTTTTGCATGCTTGTTTAATCTCTTTTACATCTCAGGAGATTGACTCAAGATACACACTACGCTAATCCTGCCATATAACGAAGAAAACTCGTTCCCAGATGGGATTATACAGGCATAGAGATTAGGATTTACAACATAATTTTGGGGGGCACACAATTCAATCCATAACAGCATTTTAAATGAGCACTCAGAGTTTTACAAAACTCTTGGGAATGTACCAAAGAAAGAAAAAAAGACATTTGAAGACCACTGGTATATCACAAAATCCCAGAATTATCTCATGAAAGAAACTTGCAGCTTTAAATATCTGCCAAGACCACAGAATGTGATGGTATGAAATAGTCATATATAAACTTTCTGGATCCCTTATGTGATCTCATTCCTGATGCAATGATCCTGGCAGGGATAGCAGCTTTGAATTATAGAGGAGGAAAAGAATAGTGACTTGGTTACTTGCCTGACAACAAGACCCAGCTTGGGGTTTGGGGTAGTGCAAATATATGGCATGGACATATTAAATGCTGCTTGTATAGCATAAAGGAGTCCCTGGGTGGTGTAAACACTTTAGCGTTTGACTTACAACTGGTAGGTTGGCTGTTTGAAGCCACTCAGAGTCACCTCTGAAGAAAGGCCTGGTGATTTACTTCCAAAAGATCACAGCCATTGTAAACCCTACGGAGCCCAGTTCTACTCTGACACACATGGGGTTGCTGTGAGTTGGAATCAACTGGTTTTTGTATAACTATGAACCCAGTCTAATCATTAAAAAAGAAATCATCAGAGAAACCCCCCTGTAGAGACACCATAAAAAGTACCTGAGCATTATTTCTCAAACCTGTCCAGGTTATGAAAAAATAGGAAAGACTGAAAAAAAAAAAAAAGACAGAGCAGGCCCTGGGGAGACATGATGACTAAATGTAATGTTGCATTCTGGATGGGATCTTGGAACAACAACAACAAAAAGACATTCATGTTAAAACTGGTGAGATGGAATAAAGTTTGCAGTTTAGTTAATAGTAATGTATCAATGCAGGTTTCTTGGTTTTGACATATGTACCATAGAGTTATAAGATGTTAACCTTAGGGGAAACTGGTAAGGGTTGTATGGAAACTCTCTGCAGTATCTTTGCAAATTTTCTGCAAATCTAAAATTATCCCCAAAAGTCTAAAATTATTCCAAAATAAAATTTTACATTAAAAAATCGAGCTGTTATATATTGAAACTTTTATAATTTAATTACAAAGTTACATTAAATTATTTCATATGTTTGAGTTAATAAAAGGTCCCTGGGTGGAATCGGCTTGAAGGCAGCAGGGGAGGAGGGTAGCGGGTGGTGCAAACAGTTTTCATTTGACTACTAATCAAAAGGTTGGCAGTTCGAGTCCACCCATTATAAAAAAAAAAAAAAAATTTTTTTTTTTTTATTTTAATGGCCTGGTGACCTATTTCCATAAGATTATAGACACTGAAAACCCTAGAGAGTGCAGTTCTACTCTGATGCTCATGGGGTTGCCATGACTCAAATCAACTTAATGGCAAGGGGTTTGGTTTGCTTTGTTTTTTGAGGTAATACTTTTTTTTTTTTTTCTTTTTAAAGATGTCCATTTTGCTTCCTTGGGGATTTTGAAAGCAATAAACTCCTCATTGAACAAAATAGATTCATGTCTATTAAACTTGTTTCCACAAATTAGAAACCCCTGAGTCCACCCTAATACCTCTTGCATACCAACACTGCCAGTTAGCATTAAGACTTAACACAGAGCAATCTACCTTCTAAAGATCCCCCAAATCCATTCCATTTTTTTCCAGACATGTAATGTCTATTTAGGAAACCCTGGTGGCATAGTGGTGAAGTGCTACGGTTGCTAACCAAGAGGTTGGCAGTTCAAGTCCGCCAGGCGCTCCTTGGAAACTCTATGGGGCAGTTCTACTCTGTCCTATATGTCTATTTACTGTTTCCTTCTCACCTGCTGTCTATTTAAATATCAGCAGACATATCTTCCTTCTTGTTCTTTATGTCCCTGTGGTTCATTATTCTAATGTTTAACTGAAAATATTTTTAGTATGTTAATATTTCTCCAGTCCCTGGGTGGCACAATGGTTAAGTGTTCAGCTACTAATCAAGCTGTTGCATGTCAAATCTAACCAGTGGCATCTCAGAAGAAAGACCTGGTGATCTACTTCCAAAGGATTATAGCCATTGAAAATCCTATGGAGCACAGTTCTACTCTGACACACATGGGGTCACCATGCGTCAGAACTGACTTGACAGCAACTGGTTTTTTATTAATTTTTCTTTGTAAACATAATAGTATTTCAAGTGACCACCATTTCTCTTAGAATGTAAGGAACAATATTCAAAACCTGGCCTCCAATTCCGGCAAAAACTAAAACGTAATTTTCTCTCTAGCTTCACCCTGTGACACTTGCATGACAACACAGGCCACTGCCCCTACCCCAGGTTCTTGAAGGACCATTTATTTATGCTAGTCCCTTTTTATGGAGTGTCCTTTCAATCTCACGCCCAGTTAAATCTTGAGAACATTTAATATCTTAGACTGAAAGTTATACACTTGAAGACATTTCTAGTATCTCTGCAAAGTTTCAGAAAAAACTGTGTTATTATTGATTGGACTCTGAACTTCCCTGCTACATCCACTAATAAAACACAATTATATAAATATTTACATAATAATTTCATAATATTTTAGTTACTATTGCTATTTTTATTTACTATTTGTTTTTTTGAAAAGAATCTCTGTCTCACTCACCAATGTGCAATGAGACTGGCTCATAGCTATGCTTAAGATTCTGTGAACAATGAGTGTATAAATAACTGAAATCAGTGACAAAACAGACAATTTATATTTTTCTGATGAGATGAAGAAATTGTGTTTCCTTCTAGTGCACACACAACAGAACCTGGTTACACCAGAGTCATGACTAATGAGAATAAAGAAGCTGACAGTTGGGAAACACACATTTATTACAGCAGAAATATTCACCAGCTGCTGAACTGGATTATTAAAAACAGACAAAAAAAAAAAAAAAAAAAGGAAAGATGGGGGGAAAGGCGTAAAAAATATACAAAGGCACTTACCAGAACAAGGGTGGTTTGGGTGGCTCTGGTCTTGGGGGGACTCTGGGGGAGGTCTTGTTCTTATGAATGTGTTGGACCTGCTGCTTGTGTCTGTACAGGGTGAAAACTATGGAGCTGCTGGCCCAGATCACGAACCCTAAACATATATCAGGGAATGATAATAATACTGCATACAGCGAGACTGTGGTTTTGTCAAGACGAAAAGAACAGTATCCAAAATCTAATTTCTTTGTAATGGTTTTATTACTCCAATTGCCAATCATATAGTAGGAAACACTATATTTACCAGCACGTTCAATATCCAGCAGAGGATACTGGAGAGGCCAATGTACTTGCAGGATTTTACTTAAAGCTCTGCCTATCTGGAGTTTCAGGGGCTGATGGTGATGGCCTGGAAGATACTCAAGAGGTAGGTACTACTAATGGACACACCTCTGCCCACTCTGTAAACATAGAAAACAAGTTTGCATTCAAAATCACTGAGGGAATTTTTCCACACAAAAGCTGCCCTGGGATTCCTCTGAGAGAATGACAAGAGTACCATCAAGTGCCTGAGAATCAAGTCTGAGGGCCATGCCCTGCATCCACTCAAATATAGGAAGATACAGTGAAATAAGAATGAGATAGTCCCCAGGATTCCAACAACTGTCTGGAATAAGAAGATCACCCAGTTTTCAAATCCACAGAGGTCATTCTGTTATTTTCCAGGGCTCAATATCCACACTAACAAATAGACAATTCTGCATGGAAACATGAGTTGTGGACTACTTACTCATGGAAAATAAAATCCCAAAGTCTCTGTATACCATTACTTGCCTCTGAGATTTTTTTTCCTAAAATATATATTTCCTTTGTTAAGAAATTACCAATATTGATGTGTTTCCTTATTTAGCACTTACATTGTATGGCTGCTGCTATTAACACTTTACCTGTTCTAACTTATTTAATACTTACAATTCTGTAAGTTAGGACCTAATATTATTCCTCTTTTATAGACAAGAACAATTGAACTAAAAGGAAGTCAAGTCACTTATTTAAATATTGGTGAAGTCAGGGTTTGAACCTTGATAGCCTTGTTGCAATTACATTGTGTTATACTCTCATAGCTACATGGTTGTGTTCTTCAAAATATCCATTGTCATATTGGAATTTTTTATTTTATAAGTTTGTGTCAATTCCTCATTTCTGTGTAAATATTTATTCTATAGACCTATATTCCTTGTGAATGAAGATGCAAAGATCTTAATAAAATACAGATAGATGGAATAATTTTCCATGACCAAATTGGATTTACTGAGTATCGATCAGTATTAACCTAGCAACAAAAAGAATCATATCATTTTTTCAATGGTACCCACCATAGAACTTATTGTATAAAGTTGGGTTTTGCTATGGGATATGAAATTTATATAAGTAAACAAATATTTTAGGGTAGACACTAAATGATTCCTCATTATAGAGCATTTATTGTTATAGAAAAATTTACTGAAGCTCCAATTCATATGTGATTTGAGAAAAATACAGGTTTGCAAAAAATAATTTGGAGACATGAAAGATTGTTCACTGAATAAATTGAAATGAGAGAAACAGGAAGATTAGCCTAAAAATGACATTGAGATATTTTAAAGCAAAAAAAAAAAAAAAAATCACAAGACATATTTGAGCCTGAAAAATGAAATGCCGAAGTCATTAATATTTTTCGTAACCCCTGAAGTGTGAGTTAACTTTTCTTTAAATGTTCCTTCCCTAATTTCACAAAGAAAAATTGTTCCACCTTCAACAACAGATGACAGATACTTTGAGGAAAGACATAAATACCATCTCCATTAAACACATCAAACTTAAGGGAGAGAAAGAAAATAATTCTATTGCAGCAACTGCCACTCATTCACATTGTTTATACAGGGAAATGGATGGTCCAGTTAACTCCCTTAAACTTGTTATCACTGCACAGAACTTTCATTGAAATCAGTATACTAATCTTGAAAATTTTTGTTATTTCTGTACAGCAGATTGAATTAATTTCTAAATTACAGTCTTAAGACTCATAAAAACCAGACTTCATCACTACTTGGAACAAACTCTAACAAACATCTTCAGTGTGAGTTATATTAAAATGCATTAGGAGCAGTTAGAGATTGATGTAGGACTTTCACTCCCTCTCCACAAGCTTAGTGCCTCAGGAATTATTCCTCTTCCTGTGTGGCTTTCCTCAGAATGCCTGGACATCTAATTCTGAAAAATCAGCCATTGAAACCTGTATGACACACAGTTCTACCCTAGCACAATGGGGTTGCCAGGAGTCAGAAATCAACTTGACAGCAACTCATAATAATGAGTAGCTTTGGCACGGAAAACATTTCAACCTCAGAAGAATCCCTTTTCCAGACAAGAGTACCTATCCAGACCCTGATATTCCTCCTTTCCTTACACATTCTGCCTCTCAACCTGAAACAGAAAATACTCACCTGACTCCATCCTGCTGTCAGGGTCATAGGCTCGATGTGACAGCCATGATAGCCATTGGGTGTGTGGGAGTGACAGAGACAGACCCTGAGGTGAATGTTTGTGATTCTGTGACCTCATCTTTCCACAGAACTGCAATTATCACCTCACGTGTCAATGCAATGACACGTCACAATTGGGCAGTTGAGACTATGGAAAAACTCTCTCCCAGTTCCCAATTCTCAGAAAAAATTACAAACTTCTAGTAGCTCATATGCAACCCCCTACACACTCTAGGGGACAGGAACATGCCTTCTACCCAGGCACCCGGAGGCAACCATCAGGCCCCTGCCTTGCTCTGCACGTAGCCGTCTACTACAGCTAGACACCTGCACCTGCTCTAAATACCCCTACACAGCCCTGACCATCTAGAACTGTAGGTGAGAGCCTGCAACACACAACTGGTGACCAACAACCTGGACAATTGTGCTGCACTCACACAAGAACAGTGAACAGACTCCTGGGCTCATATGCCTAGTAACTGCTGTAACCACCTGAAGACAGGAGGCAAGAGCTTTAAAGATGCCAATAACCAAAGTAGCTCACATGCCCAGCCTACAAAACATACAAAAAGCTAGGACACAGTAAAACAACATATGAAAAATAAATATAATAGCTTATTGATGGCTAGGAGACAACAGTCAATATCAAACCACATAAAGAAGCAGGTCAAGACAACTCCAGAAAGTGACCAAAATAAAGAACCAGGAAATCTTCCAGAGGGAGATAAGGTCATGGAATTATCTGAGACAGAGCTCAAAAGATTAATATACAGAACTCATCAAGATATCAGGCAAAACTCAGACCAAGCCAAAGAACACAAAGACAAAGCAATTAGAGGAATTCAGGAAAATAATGTAAGAACAGAATGACAAATTTAGCTGTCTGCTAGAAACCATACAGACACAGCAACTAAAAATCCAAAAGATTAGCAATAAAATTTCAGACAACTCAACAGAAGGTCATAGAAGCAGAATTGAGGCAAAGGAAGTCAGAATTAGTGAGATTGAATATAAATTCCTTGACAACTTATTTGAGGAAAAATCAGAAAAAGGAATTTAAAAAATAAAATAAAATAAATGCCTAAGAATTATGTCAGGCACTATCAAGAGGAAAAACCTATGAGAGATCAGAGTATCAGAACAGGGCAGGATAACAGAAAACACAGACAGAATCACTGAAGATTTGCTGGCAGAAAACTTCTGTGATATCATGAAAGATGAGAAGATATCTATCCAAGAGGCTCAACAAACTACACACAGAGTAGATCCCAAAAGAAAGTCACCGAGACATATTATAATCAAACTTGCTGAAACCAAAGACAAAGATAGAGTCTTGTGAGCAGCTAGGGTTAAATGAAAAGTTATCCACAAAGGAGAACTATTAAGACTACGCTCTGACTACTCAGCAGAAACCATGCAGGCAAGAAGGCAATGGGATGACATATACAAAGCCTTGAAGGAAAAACATTTCCAGCCAAGAATTACATATCCAACACAACTGTCTCTCAAATATGATAGGGAAATTAGGTCGTTTCCAGATAAACAAAATTCAAGAGAATTTGTAAAAACCAAAATTACAAGAATATTAAAGGAAGTTCTCCAGTAAGAGAACCAACGATATCAGACAACAAACCAAGACTAGAACACAGAACAGAACAAACAGCTATCAACCCAGATAGGGAAGTAGCAAAAACAAGTAAAAGCTAATGGACTGAAAATAGGAAAACAGAGACGTCAATAGGTAAAAGATGACTACATCAAAACAAAAGAAGACAGAATAAATAGTGTGGTCATAGAACTTCCATATGGAAAGCAAGTTAAGACAATACCAGGAAAGAAAAGATTGGCTTAAACTTAGAAAAATAATGGTAAATTTTAAGAAAACTACAAAGGATGCTAACAAATTTATCCATCAAAATAAAAAAGAAGAAAAACATAAAGACTCAGCAACCACAAAATTGGTAATGAAAAAGATGAAAAGAAAATACATAAAGAAAAATGACTCAGCACAGAAAACTAAGAGGAACAAAGAAATTGTCAACAACATAAAAAAAAAAATCAAAATGACAGCAGTAAACCCATTAAAAAAAAAACCTATCAATAATTACACTGAATGTAAATGCACTAAATACACCAATAAAGCAGCAGAGAGTGGCAGAATGGATAAAAAAAACATAATCCAGCTACATGCTGCCTACAAGAGACACACCTTAGACTCAAAGACACAAACTAAAACTCAAAGGATGGAAAAAATACATCTGTATAAAGCAAATGACAACCAAAAAAGAGCAGAAGTGGCAATATTAATCTCTGACAAAATAGACTTAAAGCAAAATCCACTACAAAGGACAAAGAAGGACACTATAAAATGATTAAAGGGTCAGTACACCGCATAGTCATAGAAGGTATCGTTTTGGGTAAATGAATGAAAGTAGTGAGCTCTATCAGGAATCCAGTCATAGGAACCTCTACAGTACCTTTTCCTATCTGCTTTTACCATAAAGTTGAATATCACCTTATTCTTAAGGGAACAGAGTCCTTTCCTGGAAATTTTCCTAATGTCTATCATAACAGTTTTGACATGTTTTACACCAGGAGGAGATGACCATAATAAATACATACACACCCAATGACAGGGCTCAAAAATACAAAACAAACTCTAGTAGCATTTAAAAAAGAAATAGGCAGCTCCACAATAATAGAAGGAGACTTCAAACACCACTTTCAGGGAAGGACAGAACATCTAGAAAGAAACTCAGTAAAAACATGGAAGATCTAAATGCCTCATTCAATCAACTTGACCTCATAGACATATACAGAGCACTCCACCTAACAGCAGCCAAGTATACTTTCATTTCCAGTGCACATGGAACATTCTCCAGAATAGACCACATATTAGGTCATAAAGCAAGCCTTAACAGAATCCAAAACTTCAAAGTACTACAAAGTGTCTTTCTGGACCAAAGCCATAAGAGTAGAAATCATTAACAGAAAAAGCAAGGAAAAAAATAAATAAATAAAAGAATCAAATAATGGAAACTGAACAATACTTTGCTCGAAACCTACTGGGTTATAGAAAAAACCAAGGACAGAATAAAGAAATTTTAGAATCAAATAAGAATGAAAACACATCTTACCAGAACCTTTGGGACACAGCAAAAGCAGTGCTCAGAGTCAATTTATAGCAATAAATGCACACATTCAAAAAGAAGAAATGGCCAAAATCAAAACATTAACCCTACAACTCGAACAAATAGAAAGAGAGGATCAAAAGTAGCCTTCAGGCACGAGAGGAAAGAAAACAATAAAAATCAGAGCAGAAATAAATGAAATAGAGAATAGGAAAACAATTGAAAGAGTTAATAAGACCAAAAACTGGTTTTAGAAAAGATCAAGATAATTGATAAACCACTGGCCAAACTGACAAAACAAAAACAGAACAGGAAGCAAGTAACCTGAATAAGACATGAGATGTGCGATATGACAACAGACCCAACTAAAATTAAAACAATCATAACAGAATAATATGAAAAAACACTCTGACAAATTTGAAAACTTAGAAGAAATAGAAAAATTTCTAAGAACACACACCCTAGCTAAACTAACACAAACAGAGGTAGAACAACTAAATACCTACAATGAAAGAAGAGATTGAAGAAGTACTTAAAAATTTTCCAATAAAAAAAAAGTCCTGGGCCTGACTGCTTCACTGAAGAATTCTACCAAACTTTCAGAGAAGAGTAAACACTAATACTACTAAAGGTATTTCAAAGCATAGAAAAGGATGGAATATTCCCAAACTCATTCTATGAAGCCAGCATAACTCTGATACCAAAACCAGGTAAAGATACCACAAAAAAAAGAAAATTACAGACCAATATCCCTCATGAACATAGACATAAAAACTCTCAACAAAATTCTGGCCAATAGAATTCAACAACATATCAAAAAAAATCATTCACCGTGACCAAGCGGGATGCATACCAAGTATGTAGGGATGGTTCAACATTAGAAAAACAATCAATGTAATCCATCACATAAATAAAACAAAAAATAAGAACCACATGATTTTATCAATTGATGCAGAAAAAGCATTTGACAAAGACCAACACTGATTCCTGATAACAACTCTCAGCAAAATAGGACTAGAAGAGAAATTCCTTGACATAATAAAAGGCGTTTATACAAAACCAACAGTCAACATCATTTTAAACAGATAGAGACTGAAAGCATTCCCTTGAGAACAGGAACCAGACAAGGATGCCCTTTATCACCACTCTTATTCAACATTGTGCTAGAGGTCCTAGCCAGAGCAATAAAGCAAGAAAAAAGAAATAAAGGGCATCCAGATGCGTAAAGAAGTAAAAGTATCCCTATTCATAGATGATATGATGTTGTACACAGAAAACCCCAAAGAATGCATAAGAAAATTATTGGAACTAATGGAAGATTTCAGCAACGTATCAGGGTACAAGATAAACATAAATAATCAGTTAGATTCTTCTACATCAACAAAGAGAACTCTGAATAGGAAATCGCCAAATCAATACCATTTACAATAGCCCCCAAGAAGATAAATACTTAGTAATAAATCTAACAGAAACATAAAAGACCTATGCAAAGAAAACTACAAGACACTACTGTAAGAAGCCAAAAGAGACCTATATAAGTGAAAAAACATACCACGCTTATGAGATATGAAGACTCAATGGTGTGAAAATGTCAGTTCCACGAAAAACAATCTACAGATATAATGCAATTCTGATTCAAATTCCAATGGCATTTTTTACTGAAATGGAGAAACAAATTACCAACTTCATATGGAAAGGGAAGAGGCCTCGGATAAGTAAAGCATTACTGAAGAAGAACAAAGTGGGAGGCCTCACATTACCTGATCTTAGAAACTATTATATCACCACGGTAGTCAAAACAGACCGGTACGGGCACAACAACAGATACATAGACCAGTAGAACAGAATTGAGAATCCAGATGTAAATCCATCCACCTCTGAGCAGCTGATATGTTACAAAGTCTCAAAATCTGTTAAATGGGAAAAAGGCAGTCTTTTTAACAAGTAGTGCTGCCATAACTGGATATTCATCTGCTAAAATATGAAACAGGACCCATACCTCACACCAGGCACAAAAACTAATTCAAAATGGACCAAAGACCTAAATATAAAATCTAAAATGATAAAGATCATGGAAGAAAAAGTAGGGACAATGCTAGGAGCCCTAATACATGGCATACATAGTATACAAATCATAACTAACAATGCACAAACACCAGGAGAGAAACTAGATAACTGGAAGCTCCTAAAAATCAAACATTTGTGCTCATCAAAAGACTTCACCAAAAGAGTAAAAAGAGAACCTACAGACAGGGAAAAAAATTTTGGCTATGACATATCCAATAAGGGTCTAATCTCTAAAATCTGCGAGATACTCCAACACCTCAATAACAAAAAGACAAATAACCCAATTAAAAAATGGGCAAAGGATATGAACAGACACTTCACAAAAAAGACATTCCGGCAGCTAATAAACACATGAGGAAATGCTCACGATCGTTAGCCATTAGAAATGCAAATCAAAACTACAATGAGATATCATCTCACCCCAACTAGGCTAGCACTAATCCAAAAAAACACAAAATAATAAATGTTGGAGAGGTTGTGGAGATTGGAACACTTATACACTGCTTGTGGGAATGTAAAATGGTACAGTCACTTTGGAAAACGACTTGGTGCTTCCTTAAAAAGCTAGAAATAGAAGTACCGTACAATCCAGCAGTCCCACTCTTAGGCTGGGTTCTCTAGAGAAGCAAAACCAGTAAAGTGTATAAACATATATAGAGAGAGATTTATATCAAGGAAACAGCTCACATGATTGTAGAGGCTGGAAGTCCCAAGTTGGTGGATCAGAATAGAGGCGTCTCCCAATTCACGCAACTGCAGAAGCTGGCGAACCCAAGATCGGCAGGTCAGGGAGCAGGACTCTTGCTCAAAGGCTGTGAAGATCAATAAATCCCAAGATCGACAGGTAAGCTGCTAGCTTAAGTCCCAAGAATCAGAGGTCAGACAACAAGAGGCAGCTGCTGAATCCAGAACGAGCCAAAAACCCTGGCAAAGGCGAGCAGGAAGGAAGAAGGTGGAGATGAAGGCTGCGGGTGCAGTGAGCTGTCACAGGCCCTGCCCCCACCAGTACCACTCAGCAGAGTCTATCGTGGGAGTGATCACGTACCATATTTCAACAGGGAAGTGATTGCAATATTATACTAGAAAAATGAGAGCCATCACACAACACCCATGTTCATCGCAGCCCTGTTCATAATAGCAAAACAATGGAAACAACCTAGGTGCCATCGACAGATAAATAGATGAGCAAATTATGATGCATATACACAATAGAATACTATGCAACCATAAAGAAGGATGAATCTGCAAACATCTCACAACATGGATGAACCTGGGGGGCATTATGCTGTGTGAAATTAGTCAATCACAAAAGGACAAATGTATGAAAGCACTATTATAAGAGCTCAAGAAAAGATTTAAATAGAAAAAAACACTCTTCGATGGTTAACAGAGTGGAAAGGGAGGGGGAGGGGAATTCACTAACTAGACAGTAGACGAGGATCTACTTCGGTGAAGGAAAGGATAACACACAATACAGGAGAATTCAGCACAACCGTACCAAAGCAAAAGCTAAGAAGTTTCCTGGATGCATCCAAACACTTTGAGGGGCAGAGTAGCTGGGGCTCAGGCCTGGCAACTATAGTTTCAGGGGATATCTAGGTCAATTGACATAACAAAGTTCATTAAGAAAATGTTCTTTGGCCACAACCGAAGACTGCCCTGACAGGGAGCACAACAGAGAACCCCTGAGGGAGCAGGAGATCAGTGGGATGCAGACCTCAAATTCTCATAAAAAGACCAGACTTAATGGTCTGACTGAGACTAGAGGAACCCCGGCGGTCATGGTCCCCAAACCTTCTCTTGGCTCAGAACAGGAACCGTTCCTGAAGACAACTCATCAGACATGGAAGGGACTGGACAATGGGTTGGAGAGAGATGCTGACGAAGAGTGAGCTACTTGTATCAGATGGATGCTTGAGACTGTGTTGGCATCTCCTGTCTGGAGGGGAGATAGGAGGGTAGAGAGGGTTAGAGACTGGCAAGATTGTCACGAAAGGAGAGACTGGAAGGGCTGACTCATTAGGGGTAGAGTAAGTGGGAGTATGGAGTAAGGTGTATATAAGCTTATATGTGACAGACTGACTTGATTTGTAAACGTTCACTTAAAGCTCAATAAAAATTATTAAAAAAAAAAAAAAGAAAATGTTCTACATCCCACTTTGGTGAGTGACATACAGGGTCTCAAAATCTTGTGAGCAGCCATCTAAGATGCATCAATTTGTCCCATCCCACTTGGAGCAAAGGTGAATGAAGAACACCAAAGACACAAGGAAAATATTAGCCCAAGAAACTAAAGGACTACATAAAAAGTACTCCATCAGCCTGAGACCAGAAGAACTAGATGGTGCCCAGCTACCACCAATGGCCACCCTGACAGGGGACACAGAGAGTCCTGGACAGAGAGGGAGAAAAGTGTGGAGCAGAACTCAAATTCATGTAAAGACTAGACTTAATGATCTGACAGAGACTGGAGGAACCTCAATACTGTGGCCCCTGATGTTCTGTTAAACCAGAACTGAAACTATCCCAAAGCCCGCTCTTCAGACGAAGATTAGACAGCATTATAAAACAAAAAGTAATACATGTGAGGACTATGCTTCTTAGTTCAATCAGATACATGAGACCAAATGGGCAGCTTCTGTCCAGAGGCAGGATGAGAAGGCAGGAAGGGACAGGAACTGGTTGAATGGACACAGGGAACCTGGAGTGGAAAGGGGAAATGTGCTGTCACATTGTGGAGATTCCAACTAATGTCACAAAACAATATGTGTATAAATTTTTGTATGAGAAATTAACTTGAGCTGTAAATGTTTACCTTACGCACAACTGAAAAAACAAAAAAACAAAGGTTGTCCTGGCTATATGTCTCTGAGGGGACACAGACCTCCCCTCTCCAAGTGGCAATTTATCTATCTGTGATGATGATGAGCCCCACCACTCACCCACTCAGCTTTCCTGGCTCTGGGGTATGCTGGGCTGACATGGTGCCACTTGAACAGGACCGAGGTGATGCTGGAGCCTCTCCCTGACCCTGGACCTGGCTGCCTGCAACTGGTGGGAGAAGGTGAGGCTTCAAAGTTACCATTTAGGGGAGCCTCCTGGGGAAGGCGTTTCCTAAATCTGAGCCCTTCTGGAGTCTTCTCTGACACTGAAGCCTCAACTGGTTCAGGAGCTGCAGGAACCTGCAGGGAGCCCTGGTGGCTGGTACAAAACTCTGTAGAACTTAGGAGCTAGTTTATTTCTGTTGTCAACGGTAGGCGTAAGAAGTGCTTTGGCAGTGTTTTGGGTGTTAGGTATTTCTCTTATAGCCATAGCTAAGGAGTTTGCAACCAGCCCAGGAACCCCGCATAGGCCAGTGTGGGGAGCACTAGAATTAACCCAGCGGTAGATGAGTTTGTGATTTGGGCAGGGATGGTGATCAAACACTGACTGGGACAAAAACCAACGGAAAGGGAAAAGCTGGGACGTGTGTGCGAGGCACATATTGCAGGTATGGTACTGTCAGAGCAGCTCATTTCAGTCTGCCCCCCATTCTCTCACTTTTTACAGTTTGTGATGCTAATGCACAGTTTGGAGGGCCTGTGCTCTGGGGTTGACAGCCAGCATGGGCCCTGTGCCTGTTCCCTCCTCCCACCCCCTCTAGCACTGGATATCAGTGCAGTGCCCATGCCAGCACTGTGCCTGCTGCTGCCACGCAGCCACAGTGGGGGTTTTGGGGGAGGGGGGAACTGTACTTCGGGCATTGTCCATGGCTAGGTGCTCTTGACACTGTCTCCATCTGATCTGCAGAGGACCAGTGCGTGGCGCCCCCACGGGATCAGACACCCCCGCCCCCCCCCAACTCCGACTCCACTCCTCACATCCTCCAGCTGGGATCCTGCTACATTTCCAGCCAAGCCTGGCTCTATTTTATTTTATTTTTTTACAGTGCAGCCTCAGCAGCCGGATCAGGAGAGTCAGCGACCACAAAGAGGTTGTGAGCATGAAGGATGCACTAGCGAGGTGGGAGGGCGGGCCAGCGCCCTCTGGAGCTAGAGAGAAACCGCCACTGCCACTGCTGCCCGGGAGGACCAGCTGCGATTTGGCACTTGCTTGGGGATCACAAAAAAAAAGAAAAAAAATTTTTTTTTTGGCGGGGGGGATCAGCTGCACGCTGCGCGCTCAGCACCGCGGCCCAAAGGCAGGCAATGGTGGGTGGGCGCAGGGGTGGAGCGATGGCCTGGCATGGGGACAACTGTCTGCCGCCGCCTGAGCGCCACCCTCCACCCTTTCCTTTTTTTGGCACTCAAGCCAAGAGCCAGGGAAGCGGACACGTGTTAGGGGCTTTCAGAGCCACTTCTGCTGTTTAGAGCACCGCCCGAGTAGGCTTCGTTGAGTGAGAGACCCCCGCCCCCCATTCATCATAATCTCCAAACCAGGCGTTTGAGCATTTTGGATCCATCAATATTGGTGTATGTGTATATACACTGGGTCCTGGTGGTGCAGTGGTTAAGCGTTTGGCTTCTAACCAAAAAAAGGTCAGCAGTTCGAATCTACCGGTCACTCCTAGGAAATGAATGGGGCAGTTCTACTCTGACCTATAGGGTTGCTATGAGTCAGAATCACCTCTACGACAACTGGTTTGGTTTTAATATTGGTGTCAGGTGCCCCGGTGGCGCAGTGATTAAAGCGCTCTGCTGCTAACTGAAAGGTCCGCGATTGGAACTCACCAGCTGCTCCGTGAAAGATGTGGCAATCTGCTTTCGTAAAGACTGACAGCCTTGGAAACCCTATGGGGCAGTTACAATCTGTCCTATAAGGAAGCTAAAAGTCAGAATCGACTCCACCACAGAGTTTGGTTTGGATTTGGAGTATTTGTGTGTGTGTGTGTGTGTGTGTGTGTGTGTGTGTGTGTGTCTCCCAGGAGACCGCCTCAGACCTGCTATTTGCTCCCACAGCTGCCAACCTGGGTGTCACAAAGAAGTTTCCGCAAACAGGCGGAGGCGGGGGCTGGGGGGGGCGGTGAGGAGGCGGGGGAGGGAGTCGCTATCCTAGACGGCAAAGGGAGTTGGCCTCAGAGGACTCCAGAGCGTCAGATCCTCAGGCAATCCAGGCAGAAGCAGGGAAAGCTTCAATAGGTAAAAAAAAAAAAAAAAAAGGGGGGGGCGGGGGGAGTGTGCCAGGAAGAAGCAGCAGTCAGGGACTGGCAGGAGCTAGCCAAGAGAAAGAGGACTAACAGGGGAAGGAGGACACCAGGAGGTGGAGGCAGAGAGATGTATAAGGCACCTCTGGGCACTCTACATACCCTGACCATTTCCACTGGCCAGCAGGGCTTCTTATCTGCTATACAAAAACCCATTGCCTTGAGTTGATTAAGACTCATGGCGACCCTTTAGGACAGAGTAGAACTGCCCCATAGGGTTTCCAAGGAGCAGCTGATGGATTCGAACTGCCAACATTTTGGTTAGCAGCCGAACACTTAACCACCAGGACTCCAGCTGTCATATAAGCCCAAACCCATTGCAGTAGAGTCAATTCCAATTCATAGTGACCTTAGAAGGACAGAGTAGAACTGCCCCATAGTGTTTCCAAGGAGTGCCTGGTGGATTTGAACTGTAGACCTTTTGGTTAGCAGCCGAACTCTTAACCACTATGCCACCGGAGTTTCCAGCTGTCATATAGGTACTCAAATAACACTTGTTTTGGACTATTATTATAAAAATAATACCCCTAACTCAGTTGATCCATATAGTGGATCAACTGAGTTAGGGGTATTATTTCGCTCAGCATAATGCCTTCCAGGTTCCTCCATGTTATGAAATGTTTCACAGATTTGTCACTGTTCTTTATCGATGCGTAGTATTCCATTGTGTGAATATACCACAATTTATTTAACCGTTCATCCATTGATGGACACCTTGGTTGCTTCCAGATTTTGCTATTGTAAACAGAGCTGCAATAAACATGGGTGTGCATATATCTGTTTGTGTGAAGGCTCTTATTTCTCTAGGGTATATTCCGAGGAGTGGGATTTCTGGGTTGTATGGTAGTTCTATTTCTAACTGTTTAAGACAACGCCAGATAGATTTCCAAAGTGGTTGTACCATTTTACATTCCCACCAGCACTGTATAAGAGTTCCAGTCTCTCCGCAGCCTCTCCAACATTTATTATTTTGTGTTTTTTAGATTAATGCCAGCCTTGTTGGAGTGAGATGGAATCTCATCACAGTTTTAGTTTGCATTTCTCTAATGGCTAATGATCGAGAGCATTTTCTCATGTATCTGTTAGCTGCCTGAATATCTTCTTTAGTGAAGTGTGTGTTCATATCCTTTGCCCACTTCTTGATTGGGTTGTTTGTCTTCTTGTGGTTGAGTTTTGACAGAATCATATAGATTTTAGAGATCAGGCGCTGGTCTGAGATGTCATAGCTGAAAATTCTTTCCCAGTCTGTAGGTGGTCTTTTTACTCTATTGGTGAAGTCTTTAGATGAGCATAGGTGTTTGATTTTTAGGAGCTCCCAGTTATCTGGTTTCTCTTCGTCATTTTTGGTAATGTTTTGTATTCTGTTTATGCCTTGTATTAGGGCTCCTAAGGTTGTCCCTATTTTTTCTTCCATGATCTTTATCGTTTTAGTCTTTATGTTTAGGTCTTTGATCCAGTTGGAGTTAGTTTTTGTGCATGGTGTGAGGTATGGGTCCTGTTTCATTCTTTTGCAAATGGATATCCAGTTATGCCAGCACCACTTGTTAAAAAGACTATCTTTTCCCCAATTAACTGACGCTGGGCCTTTGTCAAATATCAGCTGCTCATATGTGGATGGATTTATATCTGGGTTCTCAATTCTGTTCCGTTGGTCTATGTGTCTGTTGTTGTACCAGTACCAGGCTGTTTTGACTACTGTGGCTGTATAATAGGTTCTGAAATCAGGTGGAGTGAGGCCTCCCACTTTCTTCTTCTTTTTCAGTAATGATTTGCTTATCCGAGGCTTCCTTCCCTTCCATATGAAGTTGGTGATTTGTTTCTCCATCACCTTAAAAAATGTCATTGGAATTTGGATCGGAAGTGCATTGTATGTATAGATGGCTTTTGGTAGAACAGACATTTTTACTATGTTAAGTCTTCCTATCCATGAGCAAGGTATGTTTTTCCACTTAAGTATGTCCTTTTGAATTTCTTGTAGTAGAGCTTTGTAGTTTTCTTTGTAAAGGTCTTTTACATCCTTGGTAAGATTTATTCCTAAGTATTTTATCTTCTTCGGGGCTAATGTGAATGATATTGATTTGGTGATTTCCTCTTTGATGTTCTTTTTGTTGATGTAGAGGAGTCCAAGTGATTTTTGTATGTTTATCTTATAACCTGAGACTCTGCCAAACTCTTCTATTAGTTTCAGTAGTTTTCTGGAGGATTCCTTGGGGTTTTCTGCGTATAAGATCATGTCATCTGTAAAAAGAGATAATTTTACTTCCTCTTTGCCAATCCGGATGCCCTTTATTTCTTTGTCTAACGGAATTGCTCTGGCTGGGACTTCTAGCACAATGTTGAATAAGAGCGGTGATAAAGGGCATCCTTGTCTGGTTCCCGTTCTCAAGGGAAATGCTTTCAGGCTCTCTCCATTTAGAGGGATGTTGGCTGTTGGCTTTGCATAGATGCCCTTTATTATGTTGAGGAATTTTCCTTCAATTCGTATTTTGGTGAGAGTTTTTATCATGAATGGGTGTTGGACTTTGTCAAATGCCTTTTCTGCATCAATTGATAAGATCATGTGGTTTTTGTCTTTTGTTTTATTTATGTGATGGATTACATTAATGGTTTTTCCAATATTAAACCAGCCTTGCATACCTGGTATAAATCCCACTTGGTTGTGGTCAATTATTTTTTTGATATGTTGTTGAATTCTATTGGCTAGAATTTTGTTGAGGATTTTTGCATCTATGTTCATGAGGGATATAGGTCTGTAATTTTCTTTTTTTGTGATGTCTTTACCTGGTTTTGGTATCAGGGAGATGGTGGCTTCCTAGAATGAGTTAGGTAGTATTCCGTCATTTTCTATGCTTTGAAATACCTTTAGTAGTAGTGGTGTTATCTCTTCTCTGAAAGTTTGGTAGAACTCTGCAGTATAGCCATTCGGGCCAGGGCTCTTTTTTGTTGGGAGTTTTTTGATTACCGTTTCAATCTCTTTTTTTGTTATGGGTCTATTTAGTTGTCCTACTTCTGATTGTGTTAGTTTAGGTAGGTAGTGTTTTTCCAGGAATTCATCCATTTCTTCTAGGTTTGCAAATTGGTTAGAGTACAATTTTTTGTAATAATCTGATATGATTCTTTTAATTTCAGTTGGGTCTGTTGTGATGTGGCCCTTCTCGTTTCTTATTTGGGTTATTTGTTTCCTTTCCTGTATTTCTTTAGTCAGTCTAGCCAATGGTTTATCGATTTTGTTAATTTTTTCAAAGAACCAGCTTTTGGCTTTGTTAATTCTTTCAATTGTTTTTCTGTTCTCTAATTCATTTAGTTCAGCTCTAATTTTTATTATTTGTTTTCTTCTGGTGCCTGATGGATTCTTTTGTTGCTCACTTTCTATTTGTTCAAGTTGTAGGGACAGTTCTCTGATTTTGGCTCTTTCTTCTTTTTGTATGTGTGCATTTATTGATATAAATTGGCCTCTGAGCACTGCTTTTGCTGTGTCCCAGAGGTTTTGATAGGAAGTACTTTCATTCACGTTGCATTCTATGAATTTCCTTATTCCCTCCTTGATGTCTTCTATAACCCAGTCTTTTTTCAGGAGGG
This sequence comes from Loxodonta africana, assembly GCF_030014295.1. Taxonomy (NCBI): domain Eukaryota; kingdom Metazoa; phylum Chordata; class Mammalia; order Proboscidea; family Elephantidae; genus Loxodonta; species Loxodonta africana. The sequence goes on from NC_087364.1 coordinate 29,364,395, forward strand.
TATTGTTCATTTTCCAAGTATTTGATTTCTTTTCCCTAGTTTTTCTGTTATTGATTTCTAGTTTTATTGCCTTGTGGTCTGAGAAGATGCTTTGTAATATTTCGATGTTTTGGATTCTGCAAAGGTTTGTTTTATGACCTAATATGTGGTCTATTCTAGAGAATGTTCCATATGCGCTAGAAAAAAAAGTATACTTTGCAGCAGTTGGGTGGAGAGTTCTGTATAAGTCAATGAGGTCAAGTTGGTTGATTGTTGTAAGTAGGTCTTCCGTGTCTCTATTGAGCTTCTTACTGGATGTCCTGTCCTTCTCCAAAAGTGGTGTGTTGAAGTCTCCTACTATAATTGTGGAGGTGTCTATCTCACTTTTCAATTCTGTTAAAATTTGATTTACGTATCTTGCAGCCCTGTCATTGGGTGCATAAATATTTAATATGGTTATGTCTTCCTGATCAATTGTCCCTTTTATCATTATGTAGTGTCCTTCTTTATCCTTTGTGGTGGATTTAAGTCTAAAGTCTATTTTGTCAGAAATTAATATTGCTACTCCTCTTCTTTTTTGCTTGTTGTTTGCTTGATATATTTTTTTCCATCCTTTGAGTTTTAGTTTGTTTGTGTCTCTAAGTCTAAGGTGTGTCTCTTGTAGGCAGCATATAGACGGATCGTGTTTCTTTATCCAGTCCGAGACTTTCTGTCTCTTTATTGGTGCATTTAGTCCATTTATATTCAGCGTAATTATAGATAAGTAAGTGTTTAGTGTTGTCATTTTGATGCCTTTTTATGCGTGTTGTTGACAATTTCATTTTTCCACTTACTTTTTTGTGCTGAGACGTTTTTCTTAGTAAATTGTGAGATCCTCATTTTCATAGTGTTTGACTTTATGTTTGTTGAGTCGTTACGTTTTTCTTGGGTTTCATTTTGAGTTATGGGGTTGTTATACCTCTTTGTGGTTACCTTAATATTTACCCCTATTTTTCTAAGTAAAAATCTAACTTGTATTGTCCTATGTTGCCTTGTATCCCTCTCCATATGGCAGTTCTATGCCACCTGTATTTAGTCCCTCTTTTTGATTATTGTGATCTTTTACATATTGACTTCAATGATTGCCTGTTTTGAGCATTTTTTTTTAATTAATCTTAATTTGTTTTTGTGATTTCCCTATTTGAGTTGATATCAGGATGTTCTGTTTTGTGACCTTGTGTTGTGCTGGTATCTGATATTATTGGTTTTCTGACCAAACAATTTCCTTTAGTATTTCTTGTAGCTTTGGTTTGGTTTTTGCAAATTCTCTAAGCTTGTGTTTATCTGTAAATATCTTAATTTTGCCTTCATATTTCAGAAAGAGTTTTGCTGGATATATGATCCTTGGCTGGCAGTTTTTCTGCTTCAGTGCTCTATATATGTCATCCCATTGCCTTCTTGCCTACTTGGTTTCTGCTGAGTAGTCTGAACTTATTCTTATTGATTCTCCCTTGAAGGAAACCTTTCTTTTCTCCCTGGCTGCTTTTAAAATTTTCTGTTTATATTTGGTTTTGGCGAGTTTGATGATAATATGTCTTGGTGTTTTTCTTTTTGGATCAATCTTAAATGGGGTTCGATGAGCATCTTGGATAGATACCCTTTCATCTTTCGTGATGTCAGGGAAGTTTTCTGTGAGCAGGTCTTCAACTATTTTCTCTGTGTTTTCTGTCCTCCCTCCCTGTTCTGGGACTCCAATCACACGCAAGTTATCCTTCTTGATAGAGTCCCACATGATTCTTAGGGTTTCTTCATTTTTTTTAATTCTTCTATCTGATTTTTTTTTTTAAGATATGTTGGTGTTGATGTTGGTGTTAATTCCCTGGTCCTCCAGATTTCCCACTCTGCATTCCAATTGCTCGAGTCTGCTCCTCTGACTTCCTGTTGTGTTGTCTAATTCTGTAATTTTATTGTTAATCTTTTGGATTTCTGCATGCTGTCTCTCTATGGATTCTTGCAACTTATTAATTTTTCCACTATGTTCTTGAATAATCTTTTTGAGTTCTTTAACTGTTTTATCAGTGTGTTCCTTGGCTTTTTCTGCAGTTTGCCTTATTTCATTTCTGAGGTAATCCCTGATGTCTTGAAGCATTCTGTAAATTAGTTTTTTATATTCTGCATCTGGCAATTCCAGGATTGTATCTTCATTTGGGAAAGATTTTGATTCTCTAGCTTGGGGGGTTGTAGAAGCTGTCATGGTCTGCTTCTTTATGTGGTTTGATATCAACTGCTGTCTCCGAGCCATCACTAAGATATAAAAAAAAAAAGTAGTGATTTATTCTATATTTGCTCACTGAGTCTTATCTTATTTTGTTTTCTTTCAATATACGTGGATGGGCTACTAGATTGTGCTGTCTTGTTTGTTGTAGCCCTTGACTTACTTATGACCTATTACCAGCTGGTTTGGGCTGTTGGCAGATATATATGCCTGAGTCTATTCACTATTCTTGAGTAGAATCTGATTTTGGGTCATCAAGTGTGTGCTGCACCCTTACACCTATCCACCTCGAGAAGTAGTGGTGATAGTTGTGTGCACCAGATTCTATTAGTAGCTGGGGTTCACACTCCAGGGGGGGGCAGGATGCTGACAGGCTTCCCCCAAGTGTCAGTGAGGTAGGTGTGTCTCTATTCCTATAGCACCTTGGTGGGAGGGCTCTGCAGCTGTACCTTAGACCCCCAATGCAAGTACCTCTACTGATTGGTAGGTGTCACCTTCCTTAGACCCGTAAGGCAAGAGGCTAGGTGGTCTGGGGGGAGCTTCAGCCCTCAGTTCCCTGTTGTGGGTCAGTTAGGGCTCTGTTGAATAAGCAGAGATATCAGACCTGGGAAACTTGTTTTTCCAGTAAATCTGCTAAAAAAATGCAGTCAGATCCCTATCAGAACTTCCTTTGGATTATAACCGCCACCTTGTTCCCTGTAAGGATGAAAGCCTGAGATTTGGATCATACATGCTTGGCTGTAGCTGGTTCTGTGTTTTTAGTCCAGTTAGGGAAGGATTTTTGGTCCCTGGGTTTTTTTGTGGTTGCGTGTTTTTTTTTTTTTTTTTTCTCTCAGGCCGGAAGAATGGGTTAGGAAAAGACCAAAAAAAAAAAAAAAAAGGGAAAAGCAAAGCCGCGGAGCCAGAGCCGTTCTCCGTCTGGCTCAGGAAATTCCAATGTTAATGAAGCCACCTGGGAAGGGGAGGGGAGGGTTCAGAAAAACAGCAGAGAGTAGCACCCTGGAATATAGCCAAAGTTGCTTACCTTGCTTGGGATGACTACTTTATCTGAGATTCCCGAGGGGCGTGTCGCCTATGTGTGCTGGCTGTGTGGAGATTGTCCCCAAGGGTCTGGCACGCTGAAGCCGCGGTCAGATCTTCCGCTGCCAGTCCAAAGCCCAGCGTCAAGGTTCCCCTGCTGGGACGCTGCACTCCCGGCTCCAAAATCAGTCGCTGCCTCCCGGGGGCTTTTCGCCCAGCCAGCTGTGTCGCCGCGCCACCTCCACGGACTGGCTGGGCCCCCTCCCAGGGTTAGTTCAGGGGAGTAGGGCTGCGCCCCATTTTTGCGCCGTGACCAGATGCCGCGTTCAGCTCCCCTGTGCCTAGTCCAAAGCCGGCGCGAAGGTTCCCCTGCTGGGATGCTGCACTCCTGGCTCCAAAACCAGTCACTGCCTCCCGGGGACTTCTCCTCCCACCAGCCGCGTGGCCGTGCCACCCGCGCGGACTGGCTGGGCCCCCTCCTGGGGCCAGTTCAGGGGGCTAGGGCTGCACCTCGTGTTTGCAACGTCACAGATGTCGTGTTCAGCTCCCCTGCGCCCAGTCCTAAGCCCGGCGCCAAGGTTTCCTGACTGGGACGCTGGCTCCAGGCTCCGAAAACAGTCGCTGCTTCCCCTTAGTTGTTCGTTCTCAGTCTCTGTCACTCAGGTCAACTCTTTAAATCTGTGTTTGTTGTTCAGTTCGTAGATTGTCATGTATGTGATCGATTCACTTGTTTTTCCAAGTCTTTCTTGCAAGAGGGATCCGAGGTAGCGTCTACGGAGTCAGCCATCTTGGCCCCCCTCTTTCCTGTATTTTTAATGACCTCTTGCTTTCTTCACATATGATTTCTTTGATGTCATTTCACAACTTGTCTGGTCTTCGGTCGTTAGTGTCCAACGTGTCAAATCTGTTCTTGAGATGGTCTCTAAATTCAGTTGAGATATACTCAAGGTCATATTTTTGCTCTGGTGGGCTTGCTCTGATTTTCTTCAACTTCAACTTGAACTTGCATATAAGCAATTGATGGTTTGTTCCACTGTCGGCCCTTTGGCTTGTACTAACTGATAATATTGAGCTTTTCCACCATCTCTTTCCACAGATCTAGTCGATTTTATTCCTGTGTACTGGGCTGGGTACCCCATCCAGCAACGTCCACATGTATGGTCATCGTTTATGTTGTTGAAAAAGGGTATTTGCAATGAAGAAGTCATTGGTCTTAAAAAAAATTCTATCATATTTTCCAACTACTGATCCTTCTTTGTTTCCAACTTTTGCGTTCAAGTAACCAGTAATTATCAATGCATCCTGATTGCATGTTTGCTCAATTTCAGACTGTAGAAGTTTGTAAAAATCTTTAGTTTCCTCATTTTTGGCCTTGTAGTTGGTGTGTTAATTTGAATAACAGTCATATTAACTGGTCTTCCTTGTAGGCATATGGATATTATTCTATGACTGTTAGCATTGTACTTTACGATAGATCTTGAAATGTTCTTTTTGAAAATGAATGCAACATCATTCTTCTTCAAATTACCATTCCCCAAATAGTAGATCATATGATTGTCTGATTCAAAATGTTCAAGACCAGTCCATTTCAGCTCACTAATGCCTAGGATATTGATGTTTATGCATTCCATTTCATTTTTGATGATTTCCAATTTTCCTAGATTCATACTTCCAATTATTAAAGCGTGTTTGCAGCTGTTTTTCTCATTTCAAGTTTTGCCACATCAGCAAATGAAGGTCCCAAAAGCTTGACTCCATTCACATCATTAAGGTTGACTCCACTTTGAGGAGGCAGCTCTCTCCCAGTCGTTATTTTGAGTTCCTTCCAACTTGAGGGTCTTATCTTCCCGTGTTATGTTAGACAATGTTCTGCTGCTATTCCTAAAGTTTTCACTGGTTAATTATTTTCAGAAGTAGACCACCAGGTCCTTCTTCCTACTCTGTCTCAGTCTGGAGGGTTAGCTGAAACCTGTCTGCTGTTGGTGACCCTGGTGGTATTTGAATACCGGTGGGATACCTTCCAGCATCACAGCAGCATGCAAGCCCCCACAGTATGACCAACTGACAGACATGTGGGGGAGAGTCAAGTTAGTATGCTTGAAAGGAAAACATTATTTAAGTGAAGATGCTTAAAAATTAGTTGCATTTAATAACAGGTGCTGTTGAGCAGGTTGATTGCATCTGTGATTTTTAAGGTTGTGTGTTACCTTGGCTGGGCCACAATTCCCAATGGATTGGCAGTTATGATGTAGCTGGGCAGTTGTACAATGATATATGAGTCGGCAACAGGTTTGGTTTCATTTCGTTTACAATGATGTAGTCACTTCCATGATGAGCTCTAACATAATGTGATCACCTCCATGATGGGATCTGCTGTGAATAGCCAATCAGTTGAAAGGAAGTTTCCATGAGGGTGTGGCCTGCATCCAATATAGTCAGACTTTCTGGCAAGGCTTGCTGGCTTTTGTTCTGCTCTGGATCCTGCATTTGGCTCATCAGCATCTGACCTCCAGCTCTTGGAAGTTGGGCCAGCAGCCTGCTGTCTTACCTACTGATCTTGGATTCATCAGCCTTTGTAGACATGAGCCAAAAGCCTGCCATGCGATCTGTGGATCTTGGGTTTGTCAACCCCACAACCACATGAGTCAGGAGAAGCCTCCAGCGTGATGTCTGACCCTGGAACTTGAGATTTACCAGCCTCTACGACCACATAAACCATTTCCTTGAGATAAATATATATATTTGTTGTTGTTAGGTGCTGTCAAGTCAGTTCTGACTCATAGGGACCCTGTGTACAACCAAACAAAACTCTGCCAGGTCCTGCACCATCCTCACAATTTTTGTTATGCTTGAGCCCATTCTTGCAGCCACTATGTCAGTCCATCCCGTTGAGGGTCTTCCTCTTTTTCACTGACCCTCTACTTTACCAAGCATGATGTCCTTCTCTAGGGAATGATCCCTCCTGATAACATGTCCAAAGTATGTGAGACAAAGTCTTATCATCCTTACTTCTAAGAAGCATTCTGTCTGTGCTTGAATACTGGCATTGGAATACTGGTGGCATAGCTTCCAGCATCACAGCAACTTGCAAGACCCCACAGTACAACAAAGTAACAGACACGTGGGATATATATATATATATGGGGTTGGAGCCCTGGTGGCACACTGTTGAAGAGTGACAACTGCCAACCAAAAGGTCAGCAGCTCAAGTTCACCAGCTGCTCCTTGGAAACTTTATGGGGCAGTTCTAGTCTGTTCTATAGGGTCTCTATGAGTCAAAATCAACTTGACAACAACAGGTTTGGTTTTGGTTATATATGTATGCTTCATTGGTTTTGCTTCTCTAGAGAACTCTGGTGACACAGTGGTTAAGAGCATGGGCTACTAACCAAAAGGTCGGCCATTTGAATCCACCAGCTGCTCCTTGGAAACCCTACAGTGCAGTTCTACTCTGTTCTGTAGGGTTGCTATGAGTTAGAATTGACTTGGTGGCAACATGTTTAGGTTTTTTTTCTCATTTTGGTTAGAGAGCCCAGCGTAAGATATTTGGTACCAGGAGTGGGGTACTGCTCTAACAGATACCTAAAATGTGGAAGCAGTTTTGCAACTGTGAATGGCTAGAGGCTGGAAGAGTTTTAAAGTGCCTCAGAGTAAAAGCTTAGATTGCCTTGAAGAGACTGTTGTGGAATTATGCACATCAGAGGCAATTCTGGCAAGGACTCAGAAGGAAGTGAGGAGAGATGTAACACATAGTTGGCACAGACAATGAGAAGAAGCAGCAGAGAAAAAGCAGCAGCAGAACCAGAAGACTGGCACGAACAAGACAGCTGAGTGCCTTCAGGCAGGAAGGCTTCTTGGTGGAGTGGGGTGTCTTTGGGTACTTATCAGGGGAGCTAGCCTTGTCGACCCCTGCAGCAAGAGAGTTGAGTGCCTTCCAGCTGAGGTTTATCAGAGTATTTCTGCTTTGTATGTGTGCATCAGATATTCTGTTTTCTTTACTTATAAGATGTAAATGGGGCTAGTGCGTTTTTGGTTTATGTATGTTAGCTGTATCATGTTAGGCACAAGTATAACTTTGTGACTGTGTTTATTCAGAGATTATGTATGGTTTGGGGAGATGTGTACAGATGCCAGGTTGACAAGGGATGGACTGTGATGGTTAAGATAAGATTGTGTGTCAATTTGGCTGGGCCATGATTCCTGTGTTTTGGCAGTTGTATAATGTGATCACTTCCCTGTTGAAATTTGATATGTGATCACCCCGTGATGGAATCTGCTGAGTGGCAGTGGTAGGGATGGGGACTGTGGCAGCTCACCACCCCCTCAGCCTTCGTCTCTCCACCTTCCACCACCTACTTCCTTCCTGCTTGCCTTGCAAAGGTTGTTGGCTTGTTCTGGGTTCAGCAGCTGTCTCTTGTTTGACCACTGGTTCTTGGGACTTGAGCTAGCAGCTTACCTGTCCATCTTGGGATTCACTGATCTCCACGGCCTGCAAGCAAGAATCCTTCTCCCTGACCTGCCTATCTTGGGTTCGCCAGCCCCTGCAGCTATGTGAATCAGGAGAAACCTTGTGATCTTGCCTGCTGACCTTGGGGGTTTCTTGACCTTCACAGAGTGTGAGTGGGAGCCCTACACTCCAACCTACTCATCTTGGGTTCACCAGCTTCTGTGGCTCTGTGAATTGGGAAAGGTCTCTATCCTGATCCAAGGACTTGGGACGTTCCAACTTCTACAATCACTTGAGCTATTTCGTTGATATAAATCTCCCTATATGTATTTATATGTTTTCCTGGTTTTGCTTCTCTAGAGAAGCCATTCTAAGACACAGAGTCAGCCCCAAACTGCTCTACTGTTACCGTAAATTGCGGGTTCGAGCTGTCTGCCACAAAGCCAATACTGAGACAGGAGGAGGTAAGCAGTAAGAGGGCTTTATTGAATACTGGTATTCAAGAGACAGAAGGGGTTAAATTTCTCCCATATTCTGTCTACCCTAAAGGGTTGATGGGAGGGTTGTATATGGGGAAGATCAGGGTTACCTAATGTTTTGAGCACATAGTCCACAGATGGTCTTATTTGTCACACAACAACTACAAAAAACTCTTTATTAAGCTAAAGATATGCATGCCAGACATCAGGACTCTAATCAGTATATTTGTAATAGGATGAAAAACTCACATAAGAATCTCTCGGCTAGTGGAACTGTTTTGCCAAGTCCGCTGTGGCTAAGATAGGGAGCAAGCAAGAAAGAAAGTTGCAGATTAAAAGTACCAGACAGCCTTCCAGTCGATTTGCAGGCTGAAGGCCATTTCTCAAGAGAACAAAAAAGAAGAAGAAAGACCAAGGCCACAGGAGCTGGGATAGCTCTGCACCCCTTTGGAAAGGGACCGGTGCAGCTGGTGCAATAAAAAAATGTTTAGAGCATCATTATGGCATTAGTCATGTCAAGTTCTCAATCACCAATTGTGAATAGGAGAAAACATGTTGTAAGGTATTAGGGTGTTTGTTAATAGTGGAACAGACTGCTTAGCCATATCTTGAACAGAACCTGCACCATTTTCTAAAGACTAGAGATTAATCACAGCTTATACAGTTATACTAAAACAAAGAAGAAAATATATTCTCACTAATATTAAAACACTGGAGAAAAACTATTTTCTCTACTTCATTATTTCCTAGACCTTCCTTCCTTACCACCAATTCAAATGGGCCCATTTCCTCTTAGCCAGCTCATTAATATGTGTTTCAGTAGATCTCCAAAGCATAATTGGTGATTATAACTTTGGATCCAAAGCCTGTTTTCCTCTAAATTTTTATTTATCTTTTGGCAACCTAAATATTTTTTCTTGTCCTGACATAGATGTCTTTTTTGTTTGTTTGGTTCTGGAGTTAAGAGATTTAGCCATGAGATTTGACAAGTGACAAGATTAGTTTTATTTTTATCTTGATCATCATTCAACATAATCAAATACAGATTTGAGGTTCAAATTCTTTTGTATGTCAAAGCCATTTCAAACATTTACTAGGAAAAAAAGGATCTTGTCTGAAATGTAGATATTTACCTGAGATTTTGCCTGGTTTCTTCAAGTTATGAAAAGAAATCTGATATTTGCCATCTGAGATATTGACTTATCTATATCTATCCATGTGTCAATTCATCTCTGTCTATGTCTGTCTCTTTCTTTCTGTGTGTTTGTATATATATTGATTGTTCTTTGCATTATTTATTCCAAAGATCAAAGACACCATATCATTTTTCTAGTGACCTTATTTCCTAAGTTCAATAGGGAGCCGAGCCCAGATATGATTTAGTTTTCTCCTAGGACATGAATGAGCTCTTACCCTACCCTACTCCACTATCAGGTTATACACCAAGGGCATATTTCCATCATTGGTAATATATCATATGCAAACTGAGTTTTTCTTTTCATTTCATTATTAATAATAGACATAATAGGAAAAACCTTACGAGCACAATGTCTTACATAAGAGAATGACTCAAAAGTGATTAGCTCAGCTTTTCTTTTCAAATGTGCTCTGAGAAAGAATGAAGTAAGAATTCATGCCTACATGAATTCTAGACTCTGGAATGCCCATTTCTTTGACAAATTCTTCCCTGGTAGTTATACCTGAGTAGGGGTTCTGTTCACACAATGCTCGCAGGGCATCCTTTTGACTCTGCTTGAAGTCCATCTTCTTTCATTGGAAGTGTATTTTGTTATGAGCCTGATGGAGATAAAAGGGGAAAAGGAGCATGAAGGACTTGATTATGTCCTAAAAGTGCAAGCTCCTACATGCCCACCATCTTTTCCAGGTTGAAAGCCTCACATTCAAATGATGACTCTGTGCCTTTACTTTAGGTATACACCCAATGCCATGCTAAGTGGAACACACATAGGCATGAACACAGAAAAGATGATAACCAACAACCTGGGTACCCAAACCAAGTCTTCATAGATAACAGACAAAATTTAAGTCAAACAAAATTGGGGGCAACACAAACAGAAACAGTTCATGAAAAAAACAAAATATTTTAAATTTAAATGAAGAATGAACCCAAGTTGGTGCTTTGGAATCAATAATATATTTCAATAAAATTAAGTAGAAAATGTTTGATGTTTCAAGAACTTTTTCCTCCATCTAAAGGGCCAACCTTACAACTGTGGTAGAGGTGGCATTTATGAGGACCCAGGTCAGACAATTTATTTTTAAATACTGTGACCCAATTTCAAAGCACACATCAAGCCCCTGACCAAACTTATCTCTGAAAAGAAGGTCTGCCCACAATCTGGCCCTCCCATCAGAGTTGCAATTTAGACTTTCATAAACTCTGGGCAATAAGCAAGGAATTCAGCATTGTCAACACACAGAGAGCAGAGATACTGATGTAAATTTATAACCTGAAGTACTGGTCAAATTCACATTAGCAAGAGCCACCTGGATTGCATGGAAACTGGGGGCAAATGAGCAGCTTCCAGAAACACAGACCCAGAATGCTTTTCAGGGGAATAGAAAGATCCTAAGCCCATTTTCTTAAATGCGTTTCCATTGTAGCCCTTCATAAAATATTTAAGACTTTGAGGAATCAGTTGAAGGTGAAGATGGCTTGTAAGTGGAAGTAGAGATTCTACCTGGGGATTTTGCATCTGTCGTTCTAACTTTTCCAAATACAACTTTGATTCTGTAATCTCTAGTTTATACAGATATGAATATTTTTGTTCTCTGCTATCTACAAGTAGTCTTTTAAAAAATTTTAAATTTATTTTGTTGTTGTTGAGAATATACACAGCAAAACATATGCCAATTCAAGTTTTTACACATGCATTTCAATGACATTGATAACATTCTTCTAGTTTTGCAGCCATTCTCACCCTCCGTTTCTGAGTTGTTCCTCCCCTGTTAACATAAACTCACTGCCCACTAAGGCTCCGATCTAATCTACTGAGCTGCTATTATCAATTTGATCCCTTGTAGATGGTTCTTAAAAGAACATAATGCTCAGGGCAGACATTTTTAACTAGTTAAGCTAGACTATTGTTTGCTTTTAAGAAGAATTCAGGGGATATTTTTGGTTTAAGGTTTAAAGATTATCTCAGGGCAATAGTTTCAGGTGTTCGTCCAGCCTCCATGGCTCCAGAAATCCTGAAGTCCTCTGCAAGTACTCTTGTTGCTTCATTGATATGGATGGCCATAGAGTTGGAATGATGGAGACCCTTACCTCATCTTGTACTTTCCATGTTTTCCTCAGCTTTTCCTAAAACATATATTGCTCCATCATAAAAAAAAAAAAATACAATGGTTTATTTAGGGGTGGCGACATCATGAGAAAATTATACAGGTGACTTGGTCTGAGGTAACAAGCTATGGGTGACACAAAGCCTTTCTGAATCCTAGAAAGATGACAAGTCATCTCTTTTTAATGCATATTTTGGTAAAGCAATGCCAGCTGAGAAAACCTGGAAGGCAGAAAAGAAGATACATTCCCTTCAACTTTGAAGGAAACAGAATATCAGTGACCTAACTGGCCAGCTTTTGCCTACTACTGTCAGGGTGTGTCACCAAGACATGAGCTCAGAAAAGGATCCAGTTGTTCATGAGGATAGGAGGGGTGGAAAAGATTAACAAGTACAAAGTAAGTCTTATATAATGAAAAGCAGATCTCTCTCTCATTTTAAATAAAAAAAAAGAACATGGCACAGAATAGCCAGATGCTTCTGGCAATCCCTCTTGCAACAAAGACCAAAAAAATCAAGTGAAATGCTTGTACTTTTGACAAGCTAGGAGCCCTGAATATCATAGACAAAGTTAGAAAACAGACTGAGTGGCAGGGGAAGAGAGAGGTGGTTCAGAAGCAGAGAGGAGTTGCTGGACCTGAATCTCTGGATCCCTCAGGCACTTTTCCTGGGAGCAGCTGTGGCAGGCCGGTAGTAGCGTTTGGCTGCAGTTTCCTCAGAAAGAAGCAGCCAGCTGCACAGATTACTCACACCTCTGGAACCAGAGAATAACGGTGTTCTCGGCAAAAGCTAAGTACTTGTGTATATTTTACCATGCCTCCCACTCCCAAGCCAGCTTCAGTGGCTGTTGTTTTCCCTGGGCCTGAGATAGGCCCATTTGAGCATCCAAAGCCATGTTCCCAGACTTGGAGAAGGAATAAATTCACATCAGGGGGAAAAGATAATTTGCCAGCTCCACTAACTGGGGGGACTCAGGATAGAAGCAGCTCCTGTCCAGGCATAAACGGACCATGGACTTTGAATACCTTTTCTGCCTGCATGGATCTGTGTGGGCCTATTTCAGGAGAACAGGTCCTTGCTGGCAGTCTGCAACTGTTCTAGCTGTGTGGTGGAAAGGTGGGTGCTCAATATTTGACATCGCTTTGTTCATTAAACAGGGTCCTCACCTACCCACATCAGGGGCCTAAGGACTGGTGGATCCATTCAGGTCATCCAGCCACCCAATACAGGGGTCCAAGGATAACTGGTACCAGAACTTACAACCAAAAGCATTGGGTGCCCATGGTCCATCTGCAGAACTCAACCCACCTGTATGCTCTAGGGACATGCTTTCCTCAGAGACACTAGGGGGATGGTTGTCAACCCCCTGCCTTGTTCAGAGAATGACCCCTTGCTGCAATCAGATACTGGTACCTACACCAAACAACCCTGCTCCTCTAAGACTTTATGACAGAGACTGTATCACACACTTGATGACCAGCTACCTGGACACCTGAGCTGAATCTACACAAGAAAAGTGAATGAATTCATAAGCTCATATACCTTAAAAAAGCTCTAGCCATCTGGTGACAGAATGTCAGAGATCCAAAGGTAAAAATAATCAAGATAGCTCACTCAAGCAACACATTTGGGAAAATCAAAACGAAACAAAGCAAGAAATTATGATACAATAAGCAAACATAAAATAAACTAATACAATAACTTACAGATGGCTTGGAGATAGTCAATATCAAACCACATAAAGCAACAGACCACGATTGCTTCAACAAGCTCTCAACACAGAGACTAAAAGGATCTTCTGGATGAAGGTGCCTTCCTGGAATTACTGGATGCAAAATACAAAAGATTAATATACAGAACTCTTCAAGACATCAGGAAGAAGATCAGGCAACATACAGAAAAAGCCAAGAAACACACAGATAAAAAAAGTTGAAGAAATTAAAAAGGATATTCAAGAACATAAGGAAAAATTTAATAAGCTGCAAGAATCCATACAGAGACAGCAATCAGATTTAGAAGATTAACAATAAAATTACAGAGTTAGACAACTCGATAGAAAGGCAGAGGAGCAGAATCAAGCAAGTGGAAGGCAGAATTAGTGACCATGAAAATAAAGCACTTGGCACCAACATAAGTGAAGAAAAACCAGAAAAAAAGAATTTAAAAAAATGAAGAAAACTTAAGAATCATGTGGGACTACATCAAGTGAAATAACCTACAAGTGATTGGAGTACCAGAGCAGGGAGAGATAACCAAAAATACAGAGAGAATTGTTGAAGATTTGCAGGCAGAAAACTTTCCTGGTATCGTGAAAGATGAGAAGATATCTATCCAAGATGCTCATCGAACTCCACGTAAGGCAGATTTTAAAGAAAGTCACCAGGACATATTATAATCAAACTGCCAAAACCAAAGATAAAGAGAGAATTTTAAGAGCAGCTAGGGATAAACCAAAAGTCACCTACAAAAGAGAGTCAGTAAGAATAACCTCGGACTACTTAAAAAAAAAAAAAATTTTTTTTTTTTTTACTTGGTAGAAACCATGCAGGCAAGAAGGCAACGGGATGACTTATATAAAGCACTGAATGAAAAAGACTGCCAGCCAAGAATCATACATCCAGCAAAACTGTCTCTCAAATATGAAGGTTAAATTAGGATATTTCCAGATAAACAGAAGCTTAGGGAATTCGTAAAAACCAAATCAAAACTACAAGAAATACTGAAGAGGGCTCTTTGGTTAGAAAGTCAATAATATCAAGTATCAACCCAAGACTAGAACACTGGATGGAGCAGTCAGATGTTAACCCACAGGGAAACCACAAAAATAAATCAAGATAAAAACACTCAAAACAGGGAAACAATGATGTTATTATGTAAAAGAAGACATTAAAATAATAAAGAATGACTAAAAAATGTAGTCATAGATCTTTCATATGGAGGGGAAGACAAGGTGATATAAACAAATAAAAGTTATGTTTAAACTTAGAAATACAGGGGTAAATATAAAGGTAACCACAAAGGAGACTAACTATCCTAGTCACCAAAATAAAATTCAAGAAAAAAATAGAGACTCAGTAGAAACAACATCAACAAGAACGAACAAGAGGAAAAGATAATATAAAAAGATAAACTACTCAGCACATAAAATTAAGTGGGAAAAAGAAACTGTCAACAACACACACAAAAAAGACAGCAAAATGACAGCACTAAACTCATAAAAAAAAAAAAACTCATACCTATCCATAATTTAAAATAAATAAATAAATAAATAATTTTAATCCATAATTACACTGAAGTAAATGGACTAAACGTACCAATAAAGAGACAGAGAGTGGTAGAATGGAATAAAAAACATGGTCTGTCTATATGCTGCCTGCAAGAGACATGCCTTAGACTTAGAGACACAAACACACTCAAACTCAAAGGGTGGAAAAAATATATCAAGCAAACAACAATCAAAAAAAGAGCAGGGGTGGCAATATTAATTTCTGACAAAATAGGCTTTAGAGTTAAATCTACCACAAAGGATAAGGAAGGACACTATATAATGATTAAAGGGACAATATACCAGGAGGATATAACCATATTAAATATTTATGCACCCAATGATTCATAAAACAAACTCTAACAGCATTGAAAAGCGAGATAGACAGCTTCACAATTATAGTAGGAGACTTCAACTCACCACTTTCAGTGAAGTAAAGGACATCCAGAAAGAAGCTCGATAAAGACACGGAAGATCTAAATGCCACAATCAATCAACTTGACCTCATAGACATGTACAGAACACTCCACCCAACAGCAACCAAGTATACTTTCTTTTCTAGTGCTCATGGAACATTTGCTAGAATAGATCACATGTTAGGTCATAAAGCAAGCCTTAGCAGAATCCAAAACATCAAAATATTACAAAGCATCTCCTCTGACCATAAGGCCAATAAAAATGGAAATCAATAGCAGAAAAAGCAGGGAAAAGAAATCAAACACTTGGAAACTGAACAATACCCTGCTCAAAAAAGACTGGATTATAGAAGACATTAAGGATGGAATAAAGAAATTCAGAGACCTGAATGAGAATGAAAACACTTCCTATAGAACCTCTGGGACTCAGAGAAAGCAGTGCTCAGAGGTCAGTTTATTAATTCACCATGACCAAATGGGATTCACACCAGGTATGCAGTAATGGTTCAACATTAGAAAAACAATTTAATCCGTCATATAAATAAAACAAAAGACAGGAACCACATGGTTTTATCAATCGATGCAGAAAAAGCATTTGACAAAGTTCAACACTCATTCATGATAAAAACCCTCAGCAAAACAGGAATAGAAGGAAAATTCCTCAACATAATAAAGGGCATTTATACAAAGCCAACATCATCCTAAATGGAGAGAGCCTGAAAACATTCCCCTTGAGATCAGGAACCAGACAAGAATGCCCTTTATCACCACTCTTATTCAACATTGTACTGGAGGTCCTAGCTAGAGCAATTAGGCTAGATAACAAAAGAAAGGGCATCCAGATTGATAAGGAAGAAGTAGAAGTTGAAGATGACATGATCTTATACACAGGATACCATAAAGGATCCTCAGGAAAACCACTGAAACTAAAAGAAGAGTTCAGCAGTGTATCAGGATACAAGATAAACATACAAAAATCATTTGGATTCCTCTACACCAACAAAAAGAACTTCGAATAGGAAATCGCCAAATCAATGCCATTTACTGTAGCCCCCAAGAAGATAAAATATGAATAAATCTTACCAGAGATGTAAAAGACCTACACATAGAAAACTACAAGACACTACTTACTGCAAGAAACCAAAAGAGACCTACATAAGTGGAAAAACATACCTTGCTTTTGGATAGGAAGACTTAACATTGTAAAAATGTCTATTCTACCAAAACAATGCAATTCCAATTCAAATTCCAACGACATTTTTTAATTTGCATTTTTAATGCAAATCACCAACTTCATAAAAAAAAAAATTAACTTCAAAAAAAAAATTCATAGGGAAGGGAAAAAGGCCCCGGATAAGTTAAAGCATTACTGAAAAAGAAGAACAAAGTGGGAGGCCTTACCCTACTTGATTTTAGAACCTGTTATACCACCACAGCATTTAAAACAGCCTGGTATTTGTACAACAACAGAAACATAAACCAATGGAACCGAATTGAGAGTCCAGACATAAACCTATCCACATATATGCGCAGCTGGTATTTGACGAAGGCCCAGAGTCAGTTAAATGGGGATAAGACAGTCTTTTTAACAAATGGTGCTGGCATAACTGGATATCCTTCTGCACAAAAATGAAACAAGACCCATAACTCACACCATGCCCAAAAATGAACTCAAAATGGATCAAAGACCTAAATATAAAACCTAAAACAATAAAGATCATGGAAGAAAAAGTAGGGACAAGGCTAGGAGCCCTAATACATGGCATAAACTGTATACAAAACATTACTAACAGTGCAGAAGAGAAATGAGATAACTGGGAGCTCCTAAAAATCAAACACCTATGCTCATGCAATGGAAACCCTGGTGACGTAGTGGTTAAGTGCTACAGCTGCTAACCAAGAGGTCGGCAGTTCAAATCTGCCAGGCGCTCCTCGGAAACTCTATGGAGCAGTTCTACTCTGTCCTATAGGGTCGCTATAGGGTCGCTATGAGTCAGAATCGACTTGATGGCAGTGGGTTTGGTTTTTTTTTTTTTTTTTTGGTATGCTCAGCCAAAGACTTCACCAAAAGAGTAAAAAGATAATCTACAGACTCGGAAAAAATTTTTAGTTATGACATTTCCGTTCAACGTCTGATCTCTAAAATCTACATGAGACAGCAAAAACTCAAAAACAAAAAGGCAAATAACCAAATTAAAAAATGGGCAAAGAATATGAAGAGACACTTCACTAAAGAAGACATTCAGGTAGCTAACAGACACATGAGGAAATGTTCATGATCATTAGCCATTAGAGAAATGCAAAAAAAAAAAAAACTACAGTGAGATTTCATCTCACACCAACAAGGCTGGCATTAATCCAAAAAACACAAAATAATAAATGTTGGAAAGGTTGTGGAGAGACTGGAACACTTATATACTGCTGGTGGGAACATAAATTGGTACAACCCTTTGGAAATCGATTTGGCGCTTTCTTAAAAAGCTAGAAATAGAACTACCATATGATCTAGGAATCCCACCTCTTGGAATATATCCTAGAGAAATAAGAGCCTTTACATGAACAGATATATGCACACCCATGTTCATTGCAACACTGTTTACAACAGCAAAATGTTGGAAGCAGCCAAGGTGCCCATCAATAGATGAATGGATAAATAAATTATGGTATGTTCACATAATGGAATATTACCCATCAATAAAGAACAGTGATGAATCCGTGAAACATTTCATAACATGGAGGAATCTGGAAGGTATTATGCTGAGTGAAATTAGTCAGTTGCAAAAGGACAAATATTGTATAAGACCACTATTATAAGAGCGTGAGAAATAGTTTAAACAGCGAAGAGAATATTTTTTGATGGTTACAAGAGGCAGGAGGGAAGGAGGGAGAGGGTTTTCACTAATTAGATAGTAGTTTTAAAAACTACTTTAGGTGAAGGGAAAGACAACACACAACGCAGGAGAGGTCAGCACAACTGGACAAAAGCAAAGTTTTCTGAATAAACTGAATACTTTGAAGGCCAGCGTAGCAGGGGTAGGGGCTTGGGGACCATGGTCTCAGGGAACATCTAAGTCAATTGGCATAATAAAATCTGTAAAGAAAACATTCTGCATCCCACTTTGGAGAGTTGTGTCTGGATTCTTAAATGCCATTTAAGATGCATCAATTGGTCTCAACCCACCTGGATCAAAGGAGAATGAAGAACACCAAAGACACAAGGTAATTATGGGCCCAAGAGACAGGAAGGTCCACATATACCGGAGACTATATCAGCCTGAGACCAGAAGAACTAGATGGCTCCTGGCTACAACCGATGACTGCCCTGACAGGGAACACAAGAGAGAACCCCTGAGGGAGCAGGAGAGCAGTGGGATGCAGACCCCAAATTCTCATAAAACGACCATTCTTAATGGTCTGACTGAGGCTAGAAGGACCCTGGAGGTCATGGTCCTCAGACCTTCTGTTAGCCCAGAACAGGAACCATTCCCAAGGCCAACTCTTTAGACAGGAATTGGACTGGACTATTTTTTTTTTTTTTTTTTTTTATGAGATAGGAAATTATACTGGGGAAGGATGAGCTTCTTGGATCAAGCAGACAAATGAGACTATGTTGGCATCTTCTGTCTGAAGGGGAGATGAGAGGGTAGAGGGGGTCAGGAGCTGGCCCAATGGACACAAAAAGAGAAAAGTGGAGGGAAGGATTGTGCTGTCTCATTAGGGGGAGAGCAATTAGGAGTATATAGCAAGGTGTTTATAAATTTTTGTATGAGAGCCCGACTTGATTTGTAAACTTTCACTTAAATCACAATTAAAAAAAAAAAAAAAAAGGA
Organism: Loxodonta africana; assembly: GCF_030014295.1. Classification (NCBI taxonomy): domain Eukaryota; kingdom Metazoa; phylum Chordata; class Mammalia; order Proboscidea; family Elephantidae; genus Loxodonta; species Loxodonta africana. The sequence goes on from NC_087364.1 coordinate 29,383,390, forward strand.
ACCTGAAGACCAGCTTTGTACACAGGAAAATGTATCAAAAAATATATAGCTTAGGTAGTGGCTTTACACCTGTGAATTAAAGCAATGATGACATGAAAATTGCTACCAATAAATCACTTGAGTTGCCTCTGTTGTTGTTAGGTGGCAGCCATTCGGTTTCAACTTATAGTGACCCTACGTACGACAGAGTGAAACACTGCCTGGTCTTGCGTCATCTTCATGATAGTGTTATACTTGAGCCCACTGTTCCAGCCACTGCATCAAGCCATCTTGTTGAGGGTCTTACTCTTTTTTGCTGGTCCTCTACTTTACAAAGCATGATGTCTTTCTCAAGGGACCGTTCCTCCTGATAACATGTCCAAAGTATGTAAGATGTAGTCTTGCCATCATTGCTTCTAAGGAGCATTCTGGCTATGCTTTTTCCTATGCAGATTTGTTGGTTCTTTTGTCAGTCTGTGGTATATTCTATAGTCTTTGCCAACACCATAATTCAAAGGCATCAATTCCTTTATATTTTCTTCATAGAATCCTTCACTATTGGAACTCGACGCTTGAATTTTTTCTTCACTTTTTTCAACTCAAGAAATGCCACGCCAAAATAATACTATTATGAAAACATTCTGCATCCCACTTTGAAATGTGGCATCTGGGGTCTTAAATGCTAACAAGCAGCCATCTAAGATGCATCAATTGGTCTCAACCCACCTGGATCAAAGGAGAATGAAGAACACCAAGGTCACACGACAACTATGAGCCCAAGAGACAGAAAGGGCCACATGAATCAGAGACTTACATCATCCTGAGACCAGAAGAACTAGATGGTGCCCGGCCACAACCGATGACGGCTCTGACAGGGAGCACAACACAGAACCCCTGAGGGAGCAGGAGATCAGTGGGATGCAGACCTCAAATTCTCATAAAAAGACCATACTTAATGGTCTGACTGAGACTAGAGGAATCCCGGCAGTCATGGTCCCCAAACCTTCTGTTGGCCCAGGACAGGAACCATTCCCGAAGACAGCTCATCAGACATGGAAGGGACTGGACAATGGGTTGGAGAGAGATGCTGACGAAGAGTGAGCTACTTGTATCAGATGGACACTTGAGACTGTGTTGGCATCTCATGTCTGGAGGGGAGATAGGAGAGTAGAGAGGGTTAGAGGCTGGCAAGATTGTCACGAAAGGAGAGACTGGAAAGGCTGACTCATTAGGGGTAGAGTAAGTGGGAGTATGGAGTAAGGTGTATATAAGCTTATATGTGACAGACTGACTTGATTTGTAAACGTTCACTTAAAGCTCAATAAAAATTATTAAAAAAAAGAAAGAAAGAAAGAAAGAAATGCCAAGCATGTTCTTCCCTTTGGTTTTCTAACTCCAGGTCTTCGCACATGTCATGTTAATACTTTGTCTTCTGAAGCTACCCGTTTAAATCTATTCAGCTCTTTTACATCATCATTTCTTCCTTTCACTTTAGCTATTCAATGTTCAAGAGCAAGTTCCAGAGTCTCTTTTGACATCCATTTTGGTCTTTTCTTTCTTTCCTGCCTTTTTAATGACCTCTTGCTTTCTTCATGTATGATGGCCTTCCACAACTTATCCAGTCTTTGGTCATTAGTTTAGCATTCAATGTGTCAAATCTATTCTTAAGATGCTCTCTCAATTCAGGTGGGATATACTCAAGGTCATACTTTGGCTCTCATGGACTTGTTTTAATTTTCTTCAGCTTCCACTTGAACTTGAGTATGAGTAATTAATGGATGGTTTGTTCTGAAGTTGGCCCCTGGCCTTATTCTGACTGATGATATTGAGCTTTTCCATTGTCTCTTTCCACAGATGTAGCCGATTTGATTCCTGTGTATTCCATCCAGCAAGGTCCATGTGTATGGCCACTGTTTATGTTGTTGAAAAGATATTTGAAATGAAGAAGTCATTGGTCTTGCAAAATTCTATCATGTGATCTCCAGCATTGTTTCTATCATCCAGGCCATATTTTCCAACTTCTTTGTTTCCAACTTTCACGTTCCAATCACCAGTATTTATCAATGCATTCCGATTATGTGTTCAATCAATTTCAGACTGCAGAAGTGGGTAAAAGTCTTCAATTTCTTCATCTTTTGCCTCAGTGGTTGGTGAGTAAATCTGAATAATAGTCATGTTAACTGGTCTTCCTTGTAGACATGTGGATATTATCCTATCATGGACAGTGCTGTACTTTAGGATAGATCTTGAGACGTTCTTTTTGATTATTAATGCAACACCATTTCTCTTCAAGTTATTATCCCCGGCAGAGTAGATCATATGATTGAATGATTCAAAATGGCCAATAACAGGCAATTTCAGCTCACTAATGTCTAGGATATTGATGTTTATGTGTTCCATTTCATTTGAAATGATTTCCAATTTTCCTAGAGTCATACGTTGTACATTCCGTGTTCTAATTATTAATGGATATTTGCAGATGTTTCTTCTCATTTTGAGTTGTGCCCCATCTGTCTGTCAGTTTGTTGAACTTTGGTGGCTTGCATGTTGCTGCAATGGTGGAAGCTGTGCCACCGGTATTCAAATACCAGTAGGATCTCTCATGATGGACAGGTTTCAGCTGAGCTTCCAGACTAAGATGGACTAGAAAGAAGGACCTGACAGTCTACTTCTGAAAAATTTAGTCAGTGAAAACGTTATGAATAACAGCAGAACATGAGCCCCTCAGGTTGGAAGTCACTCAAAAGACAAGTGGGGAAGAGGTGCCTCCTCAAAATGGAGTCGACCTTAATGATGTGGGTAGAGTCAATGAAATAATAAGTTAGCTTAATCAGTATACAATGTCTGCCTTGAGCTTGGTGCACTTTAAAAGAAAGACCTATATGGAATCAAACTGAAAGCAGCAAATTGAAAGGATAGATAGGAAGCTAAGGGGGTGGTCAGTTTATGTTAATGGAGGAGGAACACTTCAAAAAAGGAGGGTGAGAATGGCTGTACAACTGAAGAATGTAATCAATGTCACTAAATTGTATATGTAGAAATTGTTGAATTGGTGTATGTTTTGCTGTGGAGAAGGACTTATTAACAACCTGCATTATGCAGATGATACCTTGCTTGCTCAAAGTGAAGAGTACTGAAGAAGATCAAAGACAACAGCCTTCAGTATGGATTACACCTCAATGTAAAGAAAACAAAAATCCTCACAACTGGACCAGTAAGCAACATCATGATAAATGAAGAAAATATTGAAGTTGTCAAGGATTTCATTTTACTTGGATCTACAATCAACACCCACAGAAGCAGCAGTCAAGAAATCAAACAACGCATTCCATTGGGCAAATCTGCTGCAAAAGACCTCTTTTAAAGTGTTAAAAAGCAAATACGTCACTTTGAAGGTGCACCTGACCCAAGCAATGGTGTTTTCCATCACCTCATACGCATGTGAAAGCTGGACATTGAATAAGGAGGACAGAAGAAGAATTGATGCCTTTGAATTATGATGCTGGGAAGAATATTGAATATACCATGGACTGCCAAAAGAACCAACAAATATCTTGGAAGAAGCACAGCCAGAATGCTCCTTAGAAACAAAGATGGTGAGACTACGTCTTACATACTTTGGACATGTTATCAGGAGGAACCAGACCCTTGAGAAGGACATCATACTTGGTAGAGGGTCAGCAAAAAAGAGGAAGACTCTCAACAAGGTGGATTGATGCAGTGGCTACAAAGGTAGGCTCAAGCATAACAATGATCTTCAGGATGGCGCAGGACTGGGCAGTGTTTCATTCTGCTGTATACAGGGTGGCTATGAATCATGGCTGACTTGATGGTACCTAACAATAACAACACTGTTGATCTTAAATAATTTTTAAATAACTCCAGGATACTGAAATATCTACGGGAAGACTTCTCTGTGAGTGGTGTTGATTAAATAAATACAACAAAACAAACATAAACTAAATTAAATATTAAATGAAATAAAATAAAAGGAACTAAAATATAAAATATTAGATAAAATAAATTAAATACTGTATAACATAAAGTAAAATGAAACTAGAAAAAACTAAATTGCATATTCAATACAATTAAATTAAAACAAATAAAATAAGGTACAAGATAAAAATAAAATAGATACTATATAAAATATTAAATTATATAGATTAAATACAATTAAATATTAAATAAATTTTTATAAACTTGCAACTAAATATTATATATAATATAGAACAACTCTAAAAATAAAAATGAAACAAATAATATTTAATTAACTATTTAAAATTTATATATTCAATAAAATAATGGTAAGTATAAAATAAATTAAATACTAAATTAAATAATATATAAGAAAGAACAAAAAACTGAATGGAATCAAATTAAACATTAAATAAAAATAAATTTATGGTTCAATAATACTAAATTAAATTATATGAGATAAAGATTAAATATAATTCAACACAATAAAGTCAAATACATTAAATATTAAATAAAATATTAGTCTAAAGAAAATAATAAAAGATCAACCATTAATTAAATTAATGTAATTATTACATAAAACAAAATGTTACAGAAATAAACTGAAATTCAAAACTAAGTAAAAGTACATTAAGTATAAATTAAAATAAAAAAGAAAATAATACGATATTAAATATTAGTTTAAATTATCATTAAATATGAAATAAATTACTTTTTAAAAAGAAACTACATTAAAGTGTATATAAAATAAAATGAAATATTAATAAACGACATAAAATTAAATATATATAAAATTAAATTTAACATAACATATCTAATTCAAAAGTAAATAAAGCTAAATAATAAATAAAATACGTTAAAATTATATTAAATAAAATGAAGCAAAACAAAATGAAGAACCCAAGCCCACTGCTGTTCAGTCTGACTCCTAGCAATCATACGGGACAGAGTAAAACTGCCCCATAGGGTTTCCAAAGAGCCACCTGTGAATTCAAACTGCGTACCTTTTGGTTAGCAGCCGAGCTCTTAACCACTTCACCACCAGGGCTCCCAAACAAAAAACAATAAGATAAAATAATACTAAATAAATGAAATTATTTTAAATTAAATTAAAATATATAAAAACACAATATTCAATAAAATAAACTTTAAATAAAATTATATCAGACATAAATTATGAGCATATTAAATATTATACACAATTCAATGAAACTAAATAAAATTAAATCCAATTAAATTAATTATAAATAAAAATTAAATTAAATATTAAAGAAAATATCTAATATAATACTACACAATTACAAAAAGTATTAAAAAATAAGATTAAATTATAAATAAATAAAGATTTTTTCCAAACTTCGTATAATTGTACTAAAAGAAATTCTTGAATCATCATGATGATGATTTTTAATACCAGCTGTTGCCTGATGCTGGAAGCCATTTATGATGAAATCTCTACGGGACCTCGATTGTCATATTTAAGAGCCAGGAAAGTCGCTGCTTTTGTCAATCAGATCTGCCCAGCCACAGCCCTGAGGTCACCTCCTGGGAGTGGAGGCCTCCAGACAGGATGGGAACTTCTGTGGGGGCATGAATGTCGAGTGGACAGGAAGCCACTGGCCTGTGCAGTATGGCAGGACGTCAGCCGCCCCCTCCCTGTCCTGTCCCCCTGCACCCTCCCCACTAGGGCGGGGGCTTGGCGCAGGGCCGAGGTTCCGTGCGGCTTGCAACATCTGGAGCGGGACCGCCGCTGTGCTCCTCCGTGTCCGGGAAGAGCGAGTGGATACCCACATAGGATAGAAAGGGAGGCAAAGAGAAGGGAGGGGAGGGAAGAGCTGGCCAGTGGCTAGCTTGGACTGATGGACAGAGCTGGAGGAGACACTTGGGCCAGTGACCGGCGGAAGCACATGGTTTGGGTTTTGGTTCTCGCCCTGGCCTTGTCAAGAGCGCGGAAATTCTCAGGGCAGCAGGAGGGTCCCAGCGGGGCTGGGTGGCTTGGAGATTCTGAGGAAGGGCAACGGGGCGCTGCCGGTTCCAGCTTCCCGCCTGCCTTTCTATCGCTTGCTTTGGCAAAGGCCTGATCAGTACCAGCATCTTCAACTGCAGCTTGGTTGGGGCAGTTGCAGGGGTGGCTTTTGTGGCAGACTGCAGCAGCTGCTGACATTTAAAGCTATACCACCCTGAACACGCCCGATCTCTTCCGATCTCAGAAGCTAAGTAGAGTGGGTCCTGCTTAGTACTTGGAGAGGAGGCACCAAAGCTACCCTTCACAGCTCTCTCACCGGTAGATGCCTGCTGTGCGGCTGAGGGGCATCACCTACATACTTAAGCCCTCAATCTGATTCTTCTATCCTCTGGAAGATTCCATTCCCCCTTTGCTTTCTGAGGAGACACAGTGCCTTTAAGTTTGGGGGGTCTCAAGATGAGAGGGATGATTCCAACTTGCAAACCTGTCAAATTGTCAGGCCTTCATAAACAGCTTGTTTTACAAAACTGCCATCTTGTGGTCCTATATATTTATTGATCAGATAAATACTGGATGTCCTGGTGGTCCAGTGGTTAAGCTCTAGGTTGTTAACCAAAAGGTCAACAGTTCGAATCCACCAGCTGCTCCTTGGAAAACCTATGGAGCAGATCTGCTCTGTCCTATAGGGTCCCTATGAGTGATTCAATTTGATGGCAAAGGGTTTCTTTTTGGTATTCTTTTTGCCCCCTCCCTACAGCTGTCTTTTTTTTGTACCACCAATGGCCAGAACAAGTAACTCGGGAACCGTGGGGCACGTCCCTTCCACTGTCCTCCAGAAACCAGTAAGTGTCTGAAGTCACGGCGGGATGGTCAGGCAGAGAGAGGAAACTCAAGCATAGAAGAGAAACACACTACCTGGTCCCAGGGACCCACCCAGCGCCCTTACGAGGGTGCGAGCCTCTACGAGGGTGCGAGCCGCACTGAGTGACACCATCAGAGGGGGTGAGACCAGTGCCGCCCAGTGCGCGGCCTTGCCTGGCCCACACCCACCTCTGCTGATCCTTGAGGCCTGTCAGGGCTGGGGAGTTCGGAGGGCTGCCCATCGCCCAACTCCGTGGCGCTGTCTCTACTGTATCCCAGCGCTGGCCAGGCAAGGTGGCGGCGCCCACGCGAGCGCAAGCTGCGGGACGCGGATGGAGGCTAAGCTGACACCCGCCGCGAATCTGCGGGAGCTCCGCTGGGTGGAGCAGTCTGCCCCTCAGCAGGTGGTGTTGCCCTGGCCGCTGGATTGGGTGCGGGAGGCAGTGCAGCTGTCCCGCCAGCCCCTGCAGCGAGATGTGACGTCCTGGCAAGCCAGCTACCGCCTTCCGCAAAGCTGGCCCCACTCCCTCCCCCACTTAACCACATGAAACTATGTAAATGTAAATACGTGTAAGCTGTGCGTATGATCTTGTAATTTCAAAGTGCAATTTTTATTCTGCTAGTTTGTCACTGCTGCTGCCATTACAATGGTAGGCAACAAATACGATTTACAAGGAACATTAGTACAAAAAACATTACTAAGGGTTCTGTATGGTCTGGTATAGGAAGAAGTCCATGGGGTGGGGGTGACACCATGAATTACCACACTGGGTGACGCCAATCCTAGTGAAGCCACTGGCCAGCGGCCCTCCTATACCATGGGACCTACGGGAACAGGAGCAAACAGTGCCCCCTGAGACCGTCTGTGCTTCTTGGTACCCTAGGCTGACTTCCAGCTCTGGGCCTTGTAGTCCTGGCCTGGAGGGAGCAGGTCCTCCCTGTGATGTGGGATGCTCTCCTGTTGCCAGAGCCTCTCTGTCCAGAGCTCTATCTTTGTCCTGTTGTAATCGACAGGGTTAAACTGTTCTCCTTCTGAAATGAAACCCACAGAGTTAAACTATTCCCCCCTCCTCCTCCCATCCTAGCCAGGCTCTCTGAGTTTCTGATAAGACATTTCTGTGCTGTCTAGGTAACAACACAAGGTCATCTTACTGCTGCTTCTCTGCTCAAGGCCACTTGGATACTCACCAATTGTCCCACCTCCATTCGGACATAAGCAATAAGCTGTAAAGCTGGCCTTGGATAAAGTTCATGTGTCATACCCTGCAGCCATCATATTGCACCCCCATACATGTTAATTATTTCCTGAAATTGCCCACCAATTCCCAGAAACTTCCGGAATCATGCATAAGTTCCCTATCCCAGGACACTATACCAAAACCAAACCCAGTGCCATCAAACTGATTCGGACTCATAGTGACCCTATAGGACAGAGTAGAACTGCCCCACAGAGTTTCCAAGAGCGCTTGGCAGATTTGCACTGCAGACTCTTCGGTTAGCACTTAACCACTATGCCACCAGGGTTTCCCAGGACACTATAACTGCTCTAAAATCCCCAACTTCAGGGAACTTGATTTGAGACTTAATTTCAGAGTTCCTTGCTTGACCAGCTTGCAATAAAGTCCACTTCTCTTTCTCAGGAGCCTGGTGTCTCTCAATTGACTCGAGGGGTCCCAGTGGGTGGAATCCATTACCATTGGGTTACACTGTGGGGACACCTGCTTCCGTCTTGATCACCCCCCACCTGGCTCAGAGAATCCTCTTGGGCAACCACCTGTCTCCACCCCACCTGTCAATGACCCTGTTTCCCTTTTTTCCTAAGACTCAGCTGACCAGTCTGTTCTCTACAGGCCTGCTGCAGGCCAGGATCACTTCTCCAGGATGGGAGGAGGGAAGACCCAGGATGGGCCTCTTGCCCTAAGTGAGCTTCCTGTCTCCTGGAGGCAGAAAGCAGAACACTCAGCCCAGCAGCCAGCATTTCTGTCAGGTGGCAAGGTTGGCACAAAGATCTTGTGCTTAGGAGGACCGGGGAGCTTCCCACAGGGTAGCCCGCCTCCCAGGGGATCCCCCAGCTTGCCTCAACTCTGTGTAGAAGACTCAGAAAGAGGACAGTGCTCATGGCCCTGGGGCAGATCTTAAGGGGAAGCCTTGGCATGGCAAGCCGACTTCCTGGGTTGAGTTCACTGGGGAGCCAGATGGGGTCGTGCCAGGTGAAGTACGGGGCCTGGCAGGCATGGGAGGGTCACATGTCCTCCAGAAGGTGACTCTGCATGGCCAGGACTGGCTGCCCGCAGCCAGTGTGGCGGGAGGTGTGGGTGGTGTAAGGTCACCATCTCTATCAATGACCCTACCCCTGCCTCTCCTGGAAAAGCACAGGTGTGAGCTGGGCTGTGGCTCCCTGGACAGGTGCAGCTTGAGATAAATCCCTGCTCCACCCCTGGTCCCTGTGTTTCTTCCCAGGCCTTGTGCCATCAGCCATCCTGGGTACGGAGTGAGGGGAAATTTTCCTGCTCAGTCAGGACCTTGGTTCTACTTCCAATATGAGAACAGGAGATTTTATTCCCTCAGAGCTCACCACTTGAAGGAGCCACAGCATGTCTGGAAGCAAACCAATGCTCAGCCAATATTAAGAAAAAACTTTGCTTTTCACGGCCCAAACTTCAGAAGAAGGAGCTTTGCCTCAGCTTCTCCCAGAGTTTTCTTAAATAGTGAGCATAGAACCATTCATTTTCTAGAGTGTATCCATGGAAAAGGAGCCCTGGTGGTGCAGTGGTTAAAACACTCGGCTGCGGAATGAAAGGTCTCTGGTTTGAACCCACCAGCTGCTCTGTGGAAGAAAGATGTGGCAGTCTGCTTCTGTAAAGATAAGAGCCATGGAGCCAGTTAGTTCTACTCTGTCCTATAGGGTCACTATGAGTCGGAATTAATTAGATGGCAGTGTGTTTGGTTAGGTTTTATCCACGAAGACTTTAAAAGTAGGCTATCCAGAGTCACATTGTTTAAAATTTAAATTCCGAAACCAGAATTTATTATACTTGTACTTCCCTAAATTTAAAAGAGGGTGCCCTGATTAAGAGCTCAGCTGCTAACTAAAAGATTGGCAGTTCAAATCCACCAGCCACTGCTTGGGAATCCTATGGGGCAGTTCTACTCTGTCCTATAGGGTTGCTATGGGTCAGAATTGACTAGGCATCAATGGTTTTGGTTTTTGGTTTAAATTTAAAAGAAGCAAAGCCATCAATAATATTTTATAAATACATTTCTTACCCATCTCATTTGAAAATGAGAATATTGCCCCATTTGACATTTTTGCATTACACAGTGATGATCTAAAATAACTTGTTAATTTCAGCTTCCTAAAGTGTGTTTTATTGAACCACGCCATGACAGGTGTAAATAAATAAATGAATGAATAAATACAATGAAACACTGGAGGCAGGACAAGACAGCAGAATAGAAAGACACTTCCTGCCATCCCTCTGACAACAAAGGCTCAAAAAAACAAGTGAATTGATTATATATGACAACCTAGGAACCCTAATCATCAGAGACAAAGCTGAAGAATCAGACTGCATGACAGTTAGAAGGAGAGACAATTATAGCAGAGAAGTACAGATCACGAGATTGCCAATGCCCTCCTAGCTCAGTCTGCCCAGAGTACACGGGCAAGTACAACATCCAAAGACAAGCCCCATCACATTGGGTGCAGCTAAGCAGCAAAGAATCTACACACACCTCCAGAACCAAGTAGGAGTGACATCAGCCCTGCGAAGTTGTGCAAGTTTCTATCCTACCGCATGCAGCGGCAAAATAACCCCTCCGCCTCCCAGAGTTTCACAGTGGAGAATTGCTTCCTTCCCCTCACCCACTCCCCATCCCACTCTGCTCCGACACCAGTCTGGCAGTATTCCACAAATGCCACACCCTCCCAAGCCGGGAACTCAGGGCAGGTCAGCAGGCCCTACCTCTTTGCCCAGCCACTGGCATAAGGGGTCCATGGACTTGCAGCACCCATCATCTGTGCCTTGACCTGTGTGGGCCGATTCAACACTGCATGCCCTCATTAGCATAAAAGAAGAGAGCATACACCTGAAGCCCATTTTCAACTGCAGCAGTTAAGATGGAGCTGCAAATTTGTGACTTTTGGCATCGCCGTATCCCTTAAAAAGGAGCCACACCCACCCACACCGGGGGCCTAAGAGCTGGTGGTACCACCCACTCCATCTAGCCACCCATGACAGGCATCTTAGAATAACTGGAGCCTCTAGCCAGCAGCACTGGGTGCTCAAGGTCTGGCTGCAATATTCACCCCCCCCCCACTATGCACTCTAGGAGAGAGACACACCTTCAACCCAGGCACCTGGGGGCAGCTGCCAGCCCCTTGCCTTGCTCCACACATAGCTGCCTACTGCAGCCAGATAGCTGTGCCTGCTCCAAACACCCCTATGCAGCCCTGCCCCTTTAGGACTGTAGGTGAGAGTCTGCACCACACACTCAGTGACCGATAACCTGGACACCTGTGCCGCACTCCCACAAGAAAAGGGAACAGATTCCTGGGCTCACATACCTAGTAGCTGCTCTAAACACCTGGAGACAGGACATGAGAGCTTCAAAGATGCCAATAATCAAAGTAGTGCACACACACAGCCTACCTGGACATATCAAAACAAAACAAAAAGCTAGGACACGGTAAACAAATACAAAATAAATAAATATAATACGTTATTGATGCCTTGGAGACAACAGTCAATATCAAATCACATAAGGAAGCAGGTCAAGATGGCTCTAGCAAGTGACCAAAATAAAGAACTAGGACACCTTCTGAGGAAGATAAGGTCATGGAACTACCTGAGATAGAATTCAAAAGACTAACATACAGAGCTCTTGAAGAGACTGGGAAGGAGATCAGGCAAAACTCAGACCAAGCCAAGGAACACACAGATAAAGCAACAGAGGAATTCAGGAGAACAATACAAGAACAGAAAGGCAAATTTAACAGGTTAGTAGAACATACACAGAGACAGCAACTAGAAATCCAAAAGATTAACAATAAAATTTCAGAAGTAGACAATTCAACAGAAAGTCACAGGAGCAGAATTGAGGCAATGAAAGTCAGAATTAATGAGATTGAAGATAAATCCCTTGACACCAATTATGTGAGGAAAAATTAGAAAAAAGAATTAAAAAAAAATGAAGAAAACCTAAAAATTGTGTAGGACACTGCAAGATGAAAAACCTACAAGTGATTGGAGTACCAGAAAAGTGGGGATAACAGAAAACACAAGAGAGAATTGTTGAAGATTGGCAAAAACCTTCCCTGATATCAAGAAAGATGAGAAAATATCTACCCAGGAAGCTCAAGGAATCCCACACAGGGTAGATCACAAAAGAAAGTCAGCGAGAACATGTTGTAATCAAACTTGCCAAAACCAAAGACAAAGAATCTTGAGAGCAGCTAGGAATAAACAAAAAGTCACCTACAAAGGAGAATCAATAAGACTAAGCTCTGATTACTCAGCAGAAATCATGTAGGCAAGAAGGTAATGGGATGACATATATAAAGCCTTGAAGGAAAAAAACTGCCAGCCAAGAATTATATATCCAGCAAAACTCTCTCTCAAATATGATGGCAAAATTAGGTCATTTCCAGATAAACAGAAGTTGAGGAAATTTGCAAAACCAAAACAAAAATTACAAGAAATATTAAAGGGAGTCCTTCAGGTAGAGAACCAACAATTTCAGACAACAATCCAAGACTAGAACAGAGGACAGTTCAACCAATTATCAACCCAGATATGGAATTCACAAAAGCAAATCATAGCTAAAAGACTGAAAATAGGGAATCAGAGATGTCAGTATATAAAAAATGACAAAATCAAAATAAAAGAGGGAAGAGTGTACTCATAGAACTTTCATATGGAGAAGAAGTTAAGGGAATATCAAGAAATAAAAGATTTGTCTAAACTTCGAAAAATAAAAGTAAATTTCAAGGAAACCACAAAGGAAGCTAACAAACCTACTCATAAAAAGAAAGAGAAAAAAAACATAAAGACTCAGCAAACACAAAATCAACAATGAAAAAGATAAAAAGAAAATACATAAAGAAAAAGAACTCAGCACAGAAAATTAAGTGGAACAAAGAAACTGTCAACACCACAGAAGAAAATTACATCAAAATGACAGCAGTAAACATATCTATCAATAATGACACTGAATGTAAATGGCCTATATGCACCAATAAAGAAACAGAGAGTGGTAGAATGGGTTAAAAAATACAATCTGTCTATATGGCTGTCTAAAAGAGACACACCTTAGATACAAAAACACAAACTGAATAAAACTCAAGGGATGGAAAAAACTATATCAAGCAAACAACCACCAAAAAAGAGCAGAAGTGGCAATATTAACCTCTGACAAAATACACTTTAAAGCAAAATCCACCACAAAGAAAAAGAACATCTAGAAAGAAACTCAATAGAGACATGGACGATCTAAATGCCACAATTAAACAACCTGACCTCATAAACATATACAGAACACTCCTTCCAACAGCAGCCAAGTGTACGTTCTTTTCCAACGCACATGGAACATCCTCCACAACAGACCAAATATTAGGCCACAAAGCAAGACTTAACAGAATCCAGAACATTGAAATATGCAAAGCACCTTTTCTGACCATAAAGCCATAAAAGTAGAAATCAGTAACAGAAAAAGTAAGGAAAAAAATCAAATACATGAAAACTGATTAACACCTTGCTCAAAAACTACTGGGTTATAGAAGAAATCAAGAACAGAATAAAGAAATTCACAGAATCAAACAACAATAAAAACACATCTTACCAGAATCTTTGGGACACAGGAAAAGCAGTGCTCAGAAGTCAATTTATAGCAATAAATACACACACCCAAAAAGAAGAGAGGGCCAAAAACTTTAACCCTACAACTTGAACAAATAGAGAGCAGCAAGAGAAGCCTTAGGCACCAGAAGAAAAGATATAATAAAGATTAAAACAGAAATAAATGAAATAGAGAATAGAAAAAAAATAGAAAGAGTTAATAAGACCAAGGGCTGGTTCTCTGAAAAGATCAAAGAAATTGATAAATCATTAGCCAAACTGACAAAAGAAAAACACTAGAGGAAGGAAATAACCTGAATAAGAAATGAGATGGGTGATATTCCAGCAGACTCAACCTAAATAAAAAGGATCATAACAGAATACTATGAAAAACAGTACTCCAACAAATTTGAAAACGTAGAGGAAACGGACAAATTTATAGAAACACACCACCTACCTAAACTAACAGAAACCAAGGTAGAACGACTAAATAAATCTATAACAAAAGAAGAGATTGAAGAGATGATTTAAAAAAAAACTCCCAGAGGAGGAGCCAAGATGGTGGAATAGACAAATGCTTCTGGCGAGCACTCTTCAACAGAGACCAGAAAAAACAAGTGAAACGAGTATATTTGAACCAAGCTGGGAGCCCTGAGCATCAAAGGCAAAATTAGACAATGAACTGAGGGGCAGAGGGAGGAAGAGACCGTTCAGAAGCAGAGAGGAGTTACCGGACCTGAATTGTGGGGAGCCCTCAGGCACTATTCCCAGAGCGGCAGAGGCGGCGGCGGGCTGATACTAGCGTTCGGCCGCAGTTTACTCACGGAGCAGCAGCCAGCCATACAGCCCACTCACACCTCCAGAACCTGAGGAGAACGGTGCTCCCAGCAAAAGCTAAGTACTAGTGTATATTTTACTGTGCTTCCCCCACCCCCAAGCCGGCTTCAGGGGCTGAATCCCTGGGCCTGAGATAGACCCTGGTGAGCACCTAGAGCCATCTTCCCGGCCTTGGGGAAGGAAAAAATTTGCAACTGGGGGGAAAAGACAATTTGCTAGCTCCATTAACCAGGAGCTCAGGACAGAAGTGGCTCCTGTCCAGGCATACACCATCTGTGGACCTTGATCACCTATCCCTTCTGCGTGGACCTGTGTGGGCCTATTTCGGGAGAATATGCCCTTGTTGGCAAACTCCAACCATTTCAGCAGTGTGGTGGAGAGGTGGGTGTTTGATGTTTGACATTGTTTTGCCTATTAAACAAGGTTCTCACCTACCCACATCAGGGACCTAAGGACTGGTAGCTCCACTCAGGTCACCCAGCCACCCGTGACAGGGGTCCAAAGATAACTGGTTCCTCCCAGTCCTTACAACCAAAAACTTTGGGTGCCCATGGTCCCTCTGGAGAACCCACCCACCAGCACGCTCTAGGGAACAGAGACACATTTTCCTCAGAGACACTTAGGGGGTGGTTCTCAGCCCCCTGCCTTGTTCAGAGTGTGATCCCCTGCTGCAATCAGATACCGCTATATACACTATCACCCCTGCCCCCCTAAGACTGTAGGACAGAGCCTGTACCACACACTTGATGATCAGCTACCTGGAAACCTGAGCTGAATTCATACAAGAAAACTGAATGTGATATACATGATAACAGCTCTAGCCAGCTGGGGACAGGACACCAGAGCTCCAAAGGCAAAAATAATCAAGCTGGCTCACTCAAGCAACCCATAGGGGTATACCAAAACAAAACAAAGCAAGCAGCTATGACACAGTAAGCAAGCATAAACTAATGCAATAACTTATAGATGGCTCGGAGACAACAGTCAACATCAAGTCACATAAAGAAACAGACCATGATCCCCTCAACAGGCTCTCAAAGAATCCAGGGATCTTCTAGATGAAAATGCATTCCTGGAATTACCAGATGCAGGATACAAAAGTTTAATATACAGAATCCTTCAAGACATCAGGAAGGAAATGAGGCAATATGCAGAATAAGCCAAGGAACACACAGATAAAGAAACTGAAGAAATTAGAAAGATTATTCAGGAACATAATAAAAAGTTTAATAAGCTGGAAAAATCCATAGACAGACACCAATCAAAAATTCAGAAGATTAACAATAAAATTACAAAATTAGACAACTCAATAGAAAGTCAGAGGAGCAGAATTGAGCAAGTAGAATCTAGAATTTCTGAACTCGAAGATAAATCACTTGGCACTAATATATGTGAAGAAAAATCAGATAAAAAAATTAAAAAAAAAATGAAGAAACCTTAAGAATCATGTGGGACTCTATCAAGAGAAATAACCTACGAGTGATTGGAGTACCAGAACAGGGAGGGATAACAGAAAATACAGAGAAAATTGTTGAGGATTTGTTGGCGGAAAACTTCCCTGATATTGTGAAAGATGAGAAGATATCTATCCAAGATGCTCATTGAACTCCACACAGGGTAGATGTTAAAAGAAAGTCACCCTAGAATAGACCACATATTAGGTCATAAAACAAACCTTTGCAGAGTCCAAAACATCGAAATATTACAAAGCATCTTCTCAGACCACAAGGCAATAAAACTAGAGATCAATAACAGAAAAACGAGGGAAAAGAAATCAAATACTTGGAAAATGAACAATACCCTCCTGAAAAAAGACTGGGTTATAGAAGACATCAAGGAGGGAATAAGGAAATTCATAGAAAGCAACGAGAATGAAAATACTTCCTATCAAAACCTCTGGGACACAGCAAAAGCAGTGCTCAGAGGCCAATTAATATCGATAAATGCACACATACAAAAAGAAGAAAGAGCCAAAATCAGAGAACTGTCCCTACAACTTGAACAAATAGAAACTGAGCAACAAAAGAATCCATCAGGCACCAGAAGAAAACAAATAATAAAAATTAGAGCTGAACTAAATGAATTAGAGAACAGAAAAACAATCGAAAGAATTAACAAAGCCAAAAGCTGGTTCTTTGAAAAAATTAACAAAATTGATAAACCATTGGCTAGACTGACTAAAGAAATACAGGAAAGGAAACAAATAACCCGAATAAGAAATGAGAAGGACCACATCACAACAGAACCAAATGAAATTAAAAGAATCATTTCAGATTATTATGAAAAATTGTACTCTAACAAATTTGAAAACCTAGAAGAAATGGATGAATTCCTGGAAAAACACTACCTACCTAAACTAACACATTCAGAAGTAGAACAACTAAATAGACCCATAACAAAAAAAGAGATTGAAACGGTAATCAAAAAACTCCCAACAAAAAAAAGTCCTGGCCCGGACGGCTTCACTGCAGAGTTCTACCAAATTTTCAGAGAAGAGTTAACACCACTACTACTAAAGGTATTCCAAAGCATAGAAAATGACGGAATACTACCCAACTCATTCTATGAAGCCACCATCTCCCTGATACCAAAACCAGGTAAAGACATTACAAAAAAAGAAAATTATAGACCTATATCCCTCATGAACATTGATGCAAAAATCCTCAACAAAATTCTAGCCAATAGAATCCAACAACACGTCAAAAAAATAATTCACCCTGATCAAGTGGGATTTATACCAGGTATGCAAGGCTGGTTTAATATCAGAAAAACCATTAATGTAATCCATCACATAAATAAAACAAAAGACAAAAACCACATGATCTTATCAATTGATGCAGAAAAGGCATTTGACAAAGTCCAACACCCATTCATGATAAAAACTCTTACCAAAATAGGAATTGAAGGAAAATTCCTCAACATAATAAAGGGCATCTATGCAAAGCCAACAGCCAATATCACTCTATATGGAGAGAACCTGAAAGCATTTCCCTTGAGAACGGGAACCAGACAAGGATGCCCTTTATCACCACTCTTATTCAACATCGTGTTGGAAGTCTTAGCCAGGGCAATCAGGCTAGACAAAGAAATAAAAGGTATCCGGATTGGCAAGGAAGAAGTAAAGTTATCACTATTTGCAGATGACATGATTATATACACAGAAAACCCTAAGGAATCCTCCAGAAAACTACTGAAACTAATAGAAGAGTTTGGCAGAGTCTCAGGGTATAAAATAAACATACAAAAATCACTTGGATTCCTCTACATCAACAAAAAGAACACCGAAGAGGAAATCACCAAATCAATACCATTCACATTAGCCCCGAAGAAGATAAAATACTTAGGAATAAATCTTACCAAGGATGTAAAAGACCTTTACAAAGAAAACTACAAAGCTCTACTACAAGAAATTCAAAAGGACATACTTAAGTGGAAAAACATACCTTGCTCATGGATAGGAAGACTTAACATAGTAAAAATGTCTATTCTACCAAAAGCCATCTATACATTTAACGCACTTCCGATCCAAATTCCAATGTCATATTTTAAGGGGATAGAGAAACAAATCACCAATTTCATATGGAAGGGAAAGAAGCCCCGGATAAGCAAAGCACTACTGAAAAAGAAGAAGAAAGTGGGAGGCCTCACCTTACCTGACTTCAGAACCTATTATACAGCCACAGTAGTCAAAACAGCCTGGTATTGGTACAACAACAGACACATAGACCAATGGAACAGAATTGAGAACCCAGACATAGATCCATCCACGTATGAGCAGCTGACATTTGACAAAGGACCAGTGTCAATTAACTGGGGAAAAGACAGCCTTTTTAACAAATGGTGCTGGCATAACTGGATATCCATTTGTAAAAAAATGAAACAGGACCCATATCTCACACCATGCACAAAAACTAACTCCAAGTGGATCAAAGACCTAAACATAAAGACTAAAACGATAAAGATCATGGAAGAAAAAATTGGGACAACCCTAGGAGCCCTAATACAAGGTATAAACAGAATACAAAACATTACCAAAAATGATGAAGAGAAACCCGATAACTGGGAGCTCCTAAAAATCAAACACCTATGCTCATCTAAAGACTTCACCAAAAGAGTAAAAAGACCACCTACAGATTGGGAAAGAATTTTCAGCTATGACATCTCCGACCAGCGCCTGATCTCTAAAATCTACATGATTCTGTCAAAACTCAACCACAAAAAGACAAACAACCCAATCAAGAAGTGGGCAAAGGATATGAACACACATTTCTCTAAAGAAGATATTCAGGCAGCCAACAGATACATGAGAAAATGCTCTCGATCATTAGCCATTAGAGAAATGCAAATTAAAACTACGATGAGATTCCATCTCACACCAGCAAGGCTGGCATTAATCCAAAAAACACAAAATAATAAATGTTGGAGAGGCTGCGGAGAGATTGGAACTCTCATACACTGCTGGTGGGAATGTAAAATGGTACAACCACTTTGGAAATCTATCTGGCGTTATCTTAAACAGTTAGAAATAGAACTACCATACAACCCAGAAATCCCACTCCTAGGAATATACCCTAGAGATACAAGAGCCTTCATACAAACAGATATATGCACACCCATGTTTATTGCAGCTCTGTTTACAATAGCAAAAAGTTGGAAGCAACCAAGGTGTCCATCAACGGATGAATGGTTAAATAAATTGTGGTATATTCACACAATGGAATACTACGCATCGATAAAGAACAGTGACGAATCTCTGAAACATTTCATAACATGGAGGAACCTGGAAGGCATTATGCTGAGCGAAATTAGTCAGAGGCAAAAGGACAAATATTGTATAAGACCACTATTATAAGATCTTGAGAAATAGTAAACCTGAAAAGAACACATACTTTTGTGGTTACGAGGGGGGGAGGGAGGGAGGGTGGGAGAGGGTTTTTTTATTGATTAATCAGTAGATAAGAACTGCTTTAGGTGAAGGGAAAGACAACACTCAATACATGGAAGGTCAGCTCAATTGGACTGGACCAAAAGCAAAGAAGTTTCCGGGATAAAATGAATGCTTCAAAGGTCAGCGGAGCAAGCGCGGGGGTCTGGGGAGCATGGTTTGCGGGGACTTCTAAGTCAATTGGCAAAATAATTCTATTTTGAAATCATTCTGCATCCCACTTTGAAATGTGGCGTCTGGGGTCTTAAATGCTAACAAGCAGCCATCTAAGATGCAGCAATTCGTCTCAACCCACCTGGAGCAAAGGAAAATGAAGAACACCAAGCCCACATGACAACTAAGAGCCCAAGAGACAGAAAGGGCCACATGAACCAGAGACCTACATCATCCTGAGACCAGAAGAACTAGTTGGTGCCCGGCCACAATTGATGACTGCCCTGACAGGGAGCTCAGCAGAGGATCCCTGAGGGAGCAGGAGATCAGTGGGATGCAGACCCCAAATTCTTATAAGAAGACCAAACTTAATGGTCTGACTGAGACTGGAGGAATCCCGGCGGCCATGCTCCCCAGACCTTCAGTTGACACAGGACAGGAACCATCCCCGAAGACAACTCATCAGAAATGAAAGGGACTGGTCAGCGGGTGGGAGAGAGATGCTGATGAAGAGTGAGCTAATTATATCAGGTGGACACTTGAGATTGTGTTGGCAACTCTTGTCTGGAGGGGGGATGGGAGGATAGAGAGAGAGGGAAGCCGGCAAAATTGTCAAGAAAGGAGAGACTGAAAGGGCTGACTCAAGACGGGGAGTGTAAGTGGGAGTAGGGAGTGAGATGTATGTAAACTTATATGTGACAGACTGATTGGATTTGTAAACGTTCACTTGAAGCTTAATAAAAGTTATTATAAAAAAAAAAAAAGAAAGTCACCAAGACTTGTAATCAAACTTGCCAAAACCAAAGATAAAGAGAGAATTACAGGAGCAGCGAGGGATAAATGAAAAGTCACCTACAAAGGCGAGCCAATAAGAATAAGCTCAGATAACTCGGCAGAAACCATGGAGGCAAGAAGGCAATGGGATGACATATTTAAAAAATTGAAGGAAAAAACTGCCTGCCAAGAATCATATATGCATTAACACTGTCTCTTAAATATGAAGGTGAAATTAAGACATTTCCAGACAAACACAAGTTTAGGGAATTCATAAAAACCACACCAAAACTAGAAAAATACTAAAGGGAGTTCTTTGGTTAGAAAATCAATATCAGGTCTCAACCCAAGACTAGAACACTGGGCAGAGCAACCAGAAGTCAACCCAGACAGGGAAATCCAAAAAAACAAAGATTATTAAAAAAAAAAAAAAAGCCCAAAACAGAGTAACAGCAATGTCATTATATAAAAGATGACAATAGTAAAATAATAAAGAGGGACTAAGAAATGTAATCATACACCTTCCATATGGAGTGGAAGATACAGTGATACAAAGAAATAAAAGTTAGTTTTAAATTAAATTCAGAAAAAAAGGAGACAAACTATCCTACTCATCAAAATAAAGTACAACGGAAAAATACAGGCTCAGCAGAAACAAAATCAACAACAACAAATATGAGGAAAGGACAATATATAAAGAAAATCTACTCAGCCCATAAAATCAAGTGGGAAAAAGAAACTGTCAACAACACACAAAAAAAGACATCAAAATGATAGCACTAAATTCATACCTATCCATAATTACCCTGAATGTAAATGGACTAAATGCATCAATAAAGAGACAGAGAGTGGCAGAAGGGATTAAACAACAAGATCCATCTGTATGCTGCCTACAAGAGATGCACCTTAGACTTAGAGACACAAACAAACTAAAACTCAAAGGATGGACAAAAATATATCAAGCAAACAACAATCACAAAAGAGCAGGAGTGGCAATATTAATTTCTGACAAAATAGACTTTAAAGTTAAATCCATCAGAAAGGATAAGGAAGGACACTACATAATGATTAAAGGGACAATACACCAAGAAGATATAACCATATTAAATATTTATGCACCCAATGACAGGGCTGCAAGATATATAGAACAAACTCTATCAGCATTGAAAAGTGAGATAGACAGCCCCACAATAATAGTAGGAGACTTAAATACACCACTTTCGGTGAAGGACAGGACATCCAGAAAGAAGCTCAATAAAGACACGGAAGATCTAAATGCCACAATCAACCAACTTGACCTCGTAGACATATACAGAACACTCCACCCAATAGCAACCAAGTATACTTTCTTTTCTAGTGCACATGGAACATTCTCTACAATAGACCACGTTAGGTCATAAAACAAGCCTTAGCAGAATCCAAAACATGAAATATGACAAAGCATCTTCTCTGACCATAAGGCCATAAAACTGGAAATCAATAACAGGAAAAGCAGGGAAAAGAAATCAAACACTTGGAAACTGAACAATACCCTGCTCAAAACAGACTGGACTGCAGAAGACATTAAGCATGGAATAAAGAAATTCATAGAATCCAATGAGAATGAAAACACTTCCTATCAGAATCTTTGGGACACAGCAAAAGCAGTGCTCAGAGGCCAATTTTTATCAATAAACGCACATATCCAAAAAGAACAAAGGGCCAAAATCAAAGAATTATTCCTACAACTTGAACAAATAGAAAGAGAGCAACAAAAGAAACCCACAGGCACCAGAAAAAAACAAATAATAAAAATTAGAGCTGAACAAAATGAAATAGAAAACAGAAAAACAATGGAAAGAATTAACAAGACCCAAAGCTGGTTCTTTGAAAAAATCAACAAAATTGATAAACCACTGGCCAAACTGACAAAAGAAAAACAGGAGGAAGCAAATAACCCAAATAAGAAATGAGATGGGCAATATTACAACAGACCCAACTGAAATTAAAAGGATCATATTAGATTACTATGAAAAACTATACTCAAATTTGAAAACCTAGAAAAAATGGATGAATTCCTAGAAATACACTACCTACGTAAACTAACACAAACAGAGGAGTAGAACAACTAAATCGACCCATAACAAAAGAAGAGATTGAAAAAAAAATTTAAAAACTCCAACAAAACAAGCCCTGGTCTGGATGGTTTCAGTGCAGAGTTCTACCAAACTTTCAGAGAAGAGTTAACACCACTACTACTAAAGGTATTTCAGAGCATAGAAAAGGACAGAATACTACTAAACTCATTCTATGAAGCCACCATATCCTTGATACCACAACCAGGTAAACACACCACAAGAAAAGAAAATTATACACCTATACGCCTCGTGAATAATAATAAAAAAAAAGAATGTAGATGCAAAAATCCTCAACAAAATTCTAGCCAATAGAATTCAACAACATATCAAAAAAATAATTCAGGAGGCAGGGCCAAGATGGCGGACTAGGTGGACGTTACCGCGGATCCCTCTTGCAACAAAGACTCGGAAAAACAAGTGAATCAATCACATACATAACAATCTACGAACCCAGAACAACAAACACAGATTTAGAGATGGAGAACGAACAAATACGGGGAGGCAGCGATTGTTTTCAGAGCCTGGAGCCAGCGTACCAGTCAGGTGACCTTCGACGCCCGATTTGGGGCAGAGCCCAGGGGGGCAGATGGCACAAACAAGGGGCCCAGCCCTGACCCCCGAACTCATTCTGGGAGGGGGCCCAGCCGGTTCGCGCAGGCGGCGTGGCGGCGCAGCCGGTGGGAGAAGTCCCTGGGAGGCAGTGACTGGTCTTGGAGTGGGGAGAGCAGCGTCCCAGCCGGGGAGCCATCCTGCTGGGATTTTGGCGGGCCCCGGGCACAGCATCAGAGCGGGGAGCAGCTCTATCTCCCTGAACTGACCCCGGGGGGGGGGCCAGCCAGTTGGCGCGGGCGGCGTGGTGGCGTAGCTGGTGGGAGAAGTCCCCGGGAGACAGTGACGGGTCTTGGAGCGGGGAGAGCAGCGTCCCAGCCAGGGAACCATCCCGCCCGAATTTTGACTGAGCGCAGGCGCGGAGAGCTGCTTCACCCCCCTGAACTAGCGCCGGGGGGGCCCAGCTGGTTCGCGCGGGCGGCGTGGCGACATGGCTGGTGGGGGAGGTCCCCCGGGGGCAGCGACTAGTCTTGGAGCGGGGAGAGCGGCGTCCCAGCCAGGACGCGCGGTCGTGGCGCAGGCGCAGGGAGCTGCTCCGCTCGCCTGAGCTGACCCCGGGGGGGGGGGCCCAGCTGGTTCACGGAGGCGGCGCGGCGACGCGGCTGGCGGGACGGGGAGTCCCCGGGAGGCAGCGACTGATTTTGGAGTTGGGAGTGCACCGTCCCAGTAGGGCAACCTTGATACTGGGTGTGGGGCTGCCAGCGGAGGATCTGATCGTGACTCCAGCGGGCTAGACCTCCCGGGGGGAATCTCCACACAGCCAGCACACATAGGCGACGCGCCCCATGGAAATCTCAGATATAATAGTCATTTTTTATTCAAGCAAGACAAGCCACTCTGGCTATATTCTGAGGTGCTACTCTCCTAACTCTCTGACCCCTCCCCCACCCTCCCCAGGCGGCTTCATTAACATCCGAATAGCCTGAGCCAGAGGGAGAACTCTGATAGGGATCTGACTGCATTTTTTTTTAGAGGATTTTCTGGAAAAACTAGTTTCCCAGTGATGGCTCGGAGACAGCAGTCCATATCAAACCACATAAAGAAGCAGACCATGACAGCTTCTCCAACCCCCCAAACAAAAGAATCAAAATCTTTCCCAAATGAAGATACAATCCTGGAATTATCAGATACAGAATATAAAAAACTAATTTACAGAATGCTTCAAGACATCACAAACGAAATAAGGCAAACTGCAGAAAAAGCCAAGGAACACACCGATAAAACTGTTGAAGAACTCAAAAAGATTATTCAAGAACATAGTGGAAAAATTAATAAGTTGCAAGGATCCATAGAGAGACAGCATGTAGAAATCCAAAAGATTAACAATAAAATTACAGAATTAGACAACGCAATAGGAAGTCAGAGGAGCAGACTCGAGCAATTAGAATGCAGACTGGGACATCTGGAGGACCAGGGAATCAACACCAACATAGCTGAAAAAAAATCAGGTAAAAGAATTAAAAAAAATGAAGAAACCCTAAGAATCATGTGGGACTCTATCAAGAAGGATAACTTGCAGGTGATTGGAGTCCCTGAACAGGGAGGGGGGACAGAAAACACAGAGAAAATAGTTGAAGAACTCCTGACACAAAACTTCCCTGACATCATGAAAGACGAAAGGATATCTATCCAAGATGCTCATCGAACCCCATTTAAGATTGATCCAAAAAGAAAAACACCAAGACATATTATCATCAAACTCGCCAAAACCAAATATAAACAGAAAATTTTAAAAGCAGCCAGGGAGAAAAGAAAGGTTTCCTTCAAGGGAGAATCAATAAGAATATGTTCTGACTACTCAGCAGAAACCATGCAGGCAAGAAGGGAACGGGACGACATATACAGAACACTGAAGGAGAAAAACTTCCAGCCAAGGATCATATATCCAACAAAACTCTCTCTGAAATATGCAGGTGAAATTAAGATATTTACAGATAAACACAAGTTTAGAGAATTTGCAAAAACCAAACCAAAGCTACAAGAAATACGAAAGGATATTGTTTGGTCAGAAAACCAATAATATCAGATACCAGCACAATACAAGGTCACAAAACAGAACGTCCTGATATCAACTCAAATAGGGAAATCACAAAAACAAACAAATTAAGATTAATTAAAAAATAATAATAATACACATAACAGGGAACCATGAAAGTCAATAGGTAAAAGATCACAATAATCAAAAAGAGGGACTGAATACAGGAGGCACTGAACTGCCAGATGGAGAGTGATACAAGGCCATATAGAATGATACAAGTTAGGTTTTTACTTAGAAAAATAGGGGTAAATAATACGGTAACCACAAAAAGGTATAACAACTCCATAACTCAAGATAAAAGCCAAGAAAAACGTAACGACTCAACTAACATAAAGTCAAACACTATGAAAATGAGGATCTCACAATTTACTAAGAAAAACGTCTCAGCACAAAAAAGTATGTGGAAAAACGAAATTGCCAACAACACACATGAAAAGGCATCAAAATGACAGCACTAAAAACTTATTTATCTATAATTACGCTGAATGTAAATGGACTAAATGCACCAATAAAGAGACAGAGAGTCACGGACTAGATAAAGAAACACGATCCGTCTATATGCTGCCTACAAGAGACACACCTTAGACTTAGAGACACAAACAAACTAAACTCAAAGGATGGAAAAAAAAATATCAAGCAAACAATAAGCAAAAAAGAAGAGGAGTAGCAATATTAATTTCTGACAAAATAGACTTTAGACTTAAATCCACCACAAAGGATAAAGAAGGACACTACATAATGATAAAAGGGACAATTGATCAGGAAGACATAACCATATTAAATATTTATGCACCCAATGACAGGGCTGCAAGATATGTAAATCAAATTTTAACAGAATTGAAAAGTGAGATAGACACCTCCACAATTATAGTAGGAGACTTCAACAGACCACTTTCGGAGAAGGACAGGACATCCGGTAAGAAGCTCAATAGAGACACGGAAGACCTACTTACAACAATCAACCAACTTGACCTCATTGACTTATACAGAACTCTCCACCCAACTGCTGCAAAGTATACTTTTTTTTCTAGCACACATGGAACATTCTCTAGAATAGACCACATATTAGGTCATAAAACAAACCTTTGCAGAATCCAAAACATCGAAATATTACAAAGCATCTTCTCAGACCACAAGGCAATAAAACTAGAAATCAATAACGGAAAAACTAGGGAAAAGAAATCAAATACTTGGAAAATGAACAATACCCTCCTGAAAAAGACTGGGTTATAGAAGACATCAAGGAGGGAATAAGGAAATTCATAGACTGCAACGAGAATGAAAATACTTCCTATCAAAACCTCTGGGACACAGCAAAAGCAGTGCTCAGAGGCCAATTTATATCGATAAATGCATACATACAAAAAGAAGAAAGAGCCAAAAGCAGAGAACTGTCCCTACAACTTGAACAAATAGAAAGTGAGCAACAAAAGAACCCATCAGGCACCAGAAGAAAACAAATAATAAAAATTAGAGCTGAACTAAATTAGAGAACAGAAAAACAATTGAAAGAATTAACAAAGCCAAAAGCTGGTTCTTTGAAAAAATTAACAAAATTGATAAACCGTTGGCTAGGCTGACTAAAGAAATACAGGAAAGGAAACAAATAACCTGAATAAGAAACGAGAAGGACCACATCACAACAGAACCAAATGAAATTAAAAGAATCATTTCAGATTACTACGAAAAATTGTACTCTAACAAATTTGAAAACCTAGAAGAAATGGATGGATTCTTGGAAAAACACTACCTACCTAAACTAACACATTCAGAAGTAGAACAACTAAATAGACCCATAACAAAAAAAGAGATTGAAACGGTAATCAAAAAACTTCCAACAAAAAAAAGCCCTGGCCCGGACGGCTTCACTGCAGAGTTCTACCAAACTTTCAGAGAAGAGTTAACACCACTACTACTAAAGGTATTTCAAAGCATAGAAAATGACGGAATACTACCCAACTCATTCTATGAAGCCACCATCTCTCTGATACCAAAACCAGGTAAAGACATTACAAAAAAGAAAATTATAGACCTATATCCCTCATGAACATAGATGCAAAAATCCTCAACAAAATTCTAGCCAATAGAATCCAACAACACATCAAAAAAATAATTCACCATGATCGAGTGGGATTTATACCAGGTATGCAAGGCTGGTTTAATATCAGAAAAACCATTAATGTAATCCATCACATAAATAAAACAAAAGATAAAAACCACATGATCTTATCAATTGATGCAGAAAAGGCATTTGACAAAGTCCAACACTCATTTATGATACAAACTCTTACCAAAATAGGAATTGAAGGAAAATTCCTCAACATAATAAAGGGCATCTATGCAAAGCCAACAGCCAATATCACTCTATATGGAGAGAACCTGAAAGCATTTCCCTTGAGAACGGGAACCAGACAAGGACGCCCTTTATCACCGCTCTTATTCAACATCGTACTTGAAGTCCTAGCCAGGGCAATTAGGCTAGACAAAGAAATAAAGGGTATCCGGATTGGCAAGGAGGAAGTAAAGTTATCACTATTTGCAGATGACATGATCTTATACACAGAAAACCCTAAGGAATCCTCCAGAAAACTAGTGAAACTAATAGAAGAGTTTGGCAGAGTCTCAGGTTATAAAATAAACATACAAAAATCACTTGGACTCCTCTACATCAACAAAAAGAACACCGAAGAGGAAATCACCAAATCAATACCATTCACATTAGCCCCGAAGAAGATAAAATACTTAGGAATAAATCTTACCAAGGATGTAAAAGACCTATACAAAGAAAACTACAAAGCTCTACTACAAGAAATTCAAAAGGACATACTTAAGTGGAAAAACATACCTTGCTCATGGATAGGAAGACTTAACATAGTAAAAATGTCTATTCTACCAAAAGCCATCTATACATATAACGCACTTCCGATCCAAATACCAATGTCATATTTTAAGGGGATAGAGAAACAAATCACCAATTTCATATGGAAGAGAAAGAAGCCGTGGATAAGCAAAGCATTACTGAAAAAGGAGAAGAAAGTGGGAGGCCTCACTCTCTCTACCTGATTTCAGAACCTATTATACAGCCACAGTAGTCAAAACAGCCTGGTACTGGTACAACAACAGGCACATAGACCAATGGGACAGAATTGAGAACCCAGATATAAATCCATTCACGTATGAGCAGCTGATACTTGACAAAGGCCCAGTGTCAGTTTATTGGGGAAAAGACAGTCTTTTTAACAAATGGTGCTGGCATAACTGGATATCCATTTGCAAAAGAATGAAACAGGACCCATACCTCACACCATGCACAAAAACTAACTCCAACTGGATCAAAGACCTAAACATAAAGACTAAAACGATAAAGATCATGGAAGAAAAAATAGGGACAACCTTAGGAGCCCTAATACAAGGCATAAACAGAATACAAAACATTACTAAAAATGATGAAGAGAAACCCGATAACTGGGAGCTCCTAAAAATCAAACACCTATGCTCATCCAAAGACTTCACCAAAAGAGTAAAAAGACAACCTACAGACTGGGAAAGAATTTTCAGCTATGACATCTCCGACCAGCGCCTGATCTCTAAAATCTACATGATTCTGTCAAAACTCAACCACAAAAAGACAAACAACCCAATCAAAAAGTGGGCAAAGGATATGAACACACATTTCACTAAAGAAGATATTCAGGCAGCCAACAGATACATGAGAAAATGTTCTCGATCATTAGCCATTAGAGAAATGCAAATTAAAACTACGATGAGATTCCATCTCGCACCAACAAGGCTGGCATTAGTCCAATAAACACAAAATAATAAATGTTGGAGAGGCTGCGGAGAGACTGGAACTCTTATACACTGCTGGTGGGAATGTAAAATGGTACAACCACTTTGGAAATCTATCTGGCGTTTTCTTAAAAAGTTAGAAATAGAACTACCATATAACCCAGAAATCCCACTCCTCAGAATATACCCTAGAGATACAAGAGCCTTCACACAAACAGATATATGCACACCCATGTTTATTGCAGCTCTGTTTACAATAGCAGAAAGCTGGAAGCAACCAAGGTGTCCATCAACGGATGAATGGGTAAATAAATTGTGGTATATTCACACAATGGAATACTACGCATGAATAAAGAACAGTAACGAATCTGTGAAACATTTCATAACATGGAGGAACCTGGAAGGCATTATGCTGAGTGAAATCAGTCAGTTGCAAAAGGACAAATATTGTATAAGACCACTATTATAAGAACTTCAGAAATAGTTTAAACTGAGAAGAAACCATTCTTTTGTGGTTACGAGAGGGGGAAGGGAGGGAGGGGGCAGAGGGACATGTATAATTAGACAGTAAACAAGAACTACTTTAGGTGAAGGGAAAGAGAACACACAATACAGGGGAGGTCAGCACAATTGGACTAAACCAAAAGCAAAGAAGTTTCCTGAATAAATTGAATGCTTTGAAGGCCAGCGTAGAAGGGGCAGGGGTCTGGGGACCATGGTTTCAGGGGACATCTAAGTCAATTGGCATAATAAAATCTATTAGGAAAACATTCTGCATCCCACTTTGAAGAGTGGCGTCTGGGGTCTTAAACACTAGCGAGCAGCTATCTAAGATGCATCAATTGGTCTCAAGCCACCTGGATCAAAAGAGAATGAAGAACACCAAGGACACAATGTGATTATGAGCCCAAGAGACAGAAAGGGCCACATGAACCAGAGACTACATTATCCTGAGGCCAGAAGAACTAGATGGTGCCCAGCTACACCCAATGACTGCCCTGACAGGGAAGGCAACAGAGAACCCCTGAGGGAGCAGGAGATCAGTGGGATACAGACCCCAAATTCTCAGAAGACCAGACTTAATGGTCTGACTGAGACTGGAAGGACCTTGGTGGTCATGGTCCCCAGACCTTCTGTTGGCCCAGGACAGGAACCATTCCCAAAGCCAACTCATCAGACATGGATTGGACTGGACAATGGGTTGGAGAGGGAAGCTGCTGAGGAGTGAGGTTCTTGGATCAGGTGGACACTTGAGACTATGTCGGCATCTCCTGCCTGGAGGGGAGATGAGAGGGTGGAGAGGGTTAGAAGCTGGCAAAATGGACATGAAAAGAGAGAGTGGAGGGAGAGAACAGGCTGTCTCATTAGGGGGAGAGTAATTGGGAATGTGTAGTAAGGTGTATATGGGTTTTTGTGTGAGGGATTGACTTGATTTGTAAACTTTCACTTAAAGCACAATAAAAATTATATATAAAAAAAAAAGAAAACTCCCAATAACAACAACAAAAAGCCCTGGCCTGGGCGGCTTCACTGGAGAATTCTACTGAACATTCAGAGAAGGGTTAACACTTATACTACTAAAGGTATTTTAGAGCACAGAAAAAGGAACGAATACTCCCGAACTCATTCTATGAAGCCAGCATAATCCTGATACCAAAACCAGGTAAAGACACCAGAAAAAAAAAAAAAAAAAAATTACAGACCAATATCCCTCATGAACATAGATGCAAAAATCCTCAGCAGAATTCTAGCCAACAGAATTCTACAGCATATCAAAAAAAAAAAAAAAAAAATTCATCACGACCAAGTGGGATTCATTCCATGTATACAGGGATGGTTCAACATTAGAAAATCAATTAAT
This sequence comes from Loxodonta africana, assembly GCF_030014295.1. Classification (NCBI taxonomy): domain Eukaryota; kingdom Metazoa; phylum Chordata; class Mammalia; order Proboscidea; family Elephantidae; genus Loxodonta; species Loxodonta africana. The sequence continues at coordinate 29,414,130 of NC_087364.1, forward strand.
GTAATTCATCACATAAATAAAACAAAAGATAAGAACCACTTGATCATATCAATTGATGCAGAAAAGGCATTTGACAAAGTCCAATACCCATTCATGATAAAAACTCTCGACAAAATAGGAACAGAAGGGAAATTTCTTGATATGCTAAAAGGCATTTATAGAAAGCCAACAGCCAACATCATTCTAAACAGAGAGAGACTAAAAGCATTCCCCTTGAGAACGGGAAACAGACAAGGATGCCCATTTATCACCACTATTATTCAATATTGTCCTGAAAGGCCTAGCCAGAGCAATAAGGTGAGAAAAAGAAATAAAAGGCATCCCAACTGGTAAGGAAGAAGTAATAGTATCCCTATTTGCAGATGATATGATCTTATACACAAAAAACCCAAAGAATCCCCAAGGAAACTACTGGAACTAATAGAAGATGTTAGCAAATTATCAGGATACAAGACAAATGTACAAATATTAGTTGGATTTCTCTACACCAACAAAGAAAACCTCGAAAAGGAAATCATCAAATCAATACCATTTACAATAGTCCCAAGAAGATACTTAGGAATAAATCTAATCAGAGTTGTAAAAGACCTATACAAAGAAAACTACAATATACTACTGTCAGAAACGAAAAGAGACCTACATACGTGGAAAAACATACCATACTTACAGATAGGAAGAATCAATAATGTGAAAATATCAATTCTACTCAAAGGGATCTGTAGATACAATGCAATCCCGATCCAAATTCTGAAGGCATTTTTTAATGAGATGGAGAAACAAATACGAATTTTATGTGGAAGGGGAAGAGACCCCAGATAAGTAAAGCATTACTGAAGAAGAACAAAGTAGGAGGTTTCACACTACCTGATTTTAGAACCTATTACACGGCCGCAGTAGTTGAAACAGCCTGGTACTGGCACAACAACAGACAGATGGACCAATGGAACAGAATTGAGAACCCAGACATCAGTCTATCCACCTATGTGCGGCTGGTATTTGGCAAAGGCCCAAAGTCCATGGGAAAAGACAATCTCTTTAATAAATGGTGCTTGCATAACTGGGTATCCATCTGTAAAAAAATGAAACAGGACCCATACCTCACACCACACACAAAAACTAACTCAAAATAGATCAAAGACCTAAATATAAAATCTAAAATAATAAAGATCATGGAATAAAAAATAGAGACAATGCTAGTGGTCCTAATACATGGTATAAATAGTATACAAACCATAACTAACAATGCATAAACATCAGAAGAGGAACTAGATAATTGGGAGCTCCTGAAAATTAAACACTTACGCTCACTGAAAGCCTTCACCAAAAGAGTAAAAAGAGAACCTCCAGCCTGGGAAAAAAATTTTGGATACGACATATCGATAAGGGACTAATATCTAAAATCTACAAGATACTGCAATCCCTCAACAAAGATAAGGCATATAACCCAATTAAAAAATGGGCAAAGGATATGAACAGGCTCTTCACTAAAGAAGACATTCAGGCGGCTAACAGACACATGAGGAAATGCTCAAGATCATTAACTGTTAGAAAAATGCAAATCAAAACTATCATGAGATAGCATCTCACCCCAACAAAGCTGGCACAAATCCAAAACACACAACAAATGTTGGCGAGGTTGTGGGGAGACAAACTGTTATGCACTGTTGGTGGGAATCTAAAATGGTACAACCACTTTCAAAATGATATGATGCTTTCTAAATAAGCTACAAATAGAAATACCATAGGATCCAGCAAGCCCATTCCTGGGAATATACCAGAAAGAAGTAAGAGCTGTCACCGGAATAGACATATGCTTACTGCAGCACTATTCACCATAGCAAAAAGATAGAAACAACCTAAATGCCCATCAACAGATGAATGGATAAACAAATTTTGGTACAAACACACGATGGAATACTATGCAACTATAAAGAACAATGATGAATCTTCAAAACATCTTACACCATGGATGAATCTGGAGGGCATTACGCTGAGTGAAATAAGTCAGTTACTAAAGGACAAACATTGGGTGAGACCATTATTATAAGAACTCAAGAAAAGATTTAAACACAGAAAAAAGCATTCTTTGATGGTTATGAGTGTGGGAAGGGAGGAGGAGGGGAAATCACTAACTAAATAGTAGACAAGGGTCAACTTCGGTGAAGGGAAGGACAACACACAATACAGGGGAATTTGGCACAATTGGACCAAAGCAAAAGCAAAAAAGTTTTCTAGACACATCCAAACACTTGAAGGGACAGAGTAGCTGGGACTGGAGCCTGGAGAACATCATTTCTGGGGACATCTAGGTCAACTGGTATAACATAGTTTATAAAGAAAATGTTCTAGTTGCCACTTTAGTGAGTAGCATTTGGGTTCTTAAAAGTTCTGCGAGTGGCCATCTAAGATACCTCTATTAGTCCCATCCTATTCAGAGCAAAGGAAAATGAAGAAAACCAAAGACACCAGGAAAATACTAGCCCAAAGGACTAAAGGACCAAATGAACCAGAGACTCCAGTGGCCTGAGACCTGAAGAGCTAGATGGTGCCTGGCGGCCTGACAGGGAACACAACAGGGAATCCCAGTCAGAACAGAAGAAAAACGTAGAACAGAATTCAAATTCATGTACAAGAGACCAGACTTAATGGTTTGACAGAGACTGGAGGAACCCCTGGTACTATTGCCCCCAGACGCTCTGTTAAGCCAGAAATGAAAACATTCCCGAATCCCATTCTTCCGATAAAGATTAGACAGGACTATAAAACAAAAAATACTACACTTGAGGAACGTGCTCCTTAGTTCAATCAGATCAAGGAGACAAAATGGGCCGCTCCTGTCCAAAAGCAGTATGAGAAGGCAGGTAGGGACAGGAAGGGGACAAATGAACACAGGTAACTGGGGGTGGAAAAGTGGAAGGTACTGTCACATTGTGGGGACTACAACCAATGTCACAAAACAATATGTGCGTAAATTTCTGAATGAGAAATTAACTTGAGTTGTAAACTTTCACTTAAGCACAAAAAAATAAAAAATGCGATGTTTGAAAAAAAAACCTAAGCAAAATTCAATTAAATAAAATTAAATACTAAATAAAACAAATTAAATTAATTTAAATATCAAATAAAATTAACTAAAATATAAAATGAAATAAAATTAATATAAATTAAATTAAATATTAACATAAAAGATATTAAATAAAATATTGAATAATATATTATACAAATTATATACAATACAATAAAGTAAGATAGTAAATTATACAAAACCAAAGTAAAATAAATTGCTTATTTAAAATTTGAATTAAATATTTAAAAATTACACTAAATGTAAAATATAACAAAATAAATATTTTATAAAACAAGGCTAAACAAAGTTAAATTAAAAGTTAAAAGTATATTAAATGTTAGCTATTAAATTACATGTTAAATAAAATGTAAAATTAAATATAGATATAATAAAATAAATTAAAACATTAAATAAAAAATCATCAGTAAAATAAAATAAATTTAATAACATCAAAAATAAAGTACATTATATTATATTATATAACCTGGAGTCGATTCCGACTCATAGCGACCCAATAGGATAGAGTAGAACTGCCCCATAGAGTTTCCAAGGAGCGCCTGGCGGATTCGAACTGCCGACCCTTTGGTTAGCAGCCGTAGCACTTAACCACTACGCCACCAGGGTTTCCATATTATATAAAGTACATTATATAAATATATAATAAAGTACATTATAGTAATTAATACTATATTCAACATTAAATTAAATATTAAATTATATAAATTAAACCTAAGTTAGATAATAAAGGTAAATTAAGTATAAATTCAATAAATATTAAGTGAAATTAATTATTATATTACATTAAAGTAAGAATTTTATGAAATAAAATAAAGCACACCAATGTGGACAACTTAATTTTTAAATTCCATGATTCAATTTCAAAGCACCCTTCAAGCCCTATATTCAATTTATCACTGAAAAACTGCTCTGCTCACAATCTGCCCCATCATCAAAGTAGCAATTTAGACTTTCATGAACTCTGGCAACTAAGCGACGGAATTGGCATTGTCAACAGAGAAGATATTGACAGGAACTTGTCACTCGAAGGGCTGGTCAAATCGAGAGTGGCGACACTAGGGTTAGTGCGGCAACACATGGTGTCACCGCTCCCCCCGGCCCCGCACAGACCTCCTCCTGCACCAGACCATATAGAATCCTTAGTAATATTTTTTAGCACAGTTACTAGTTAATGGTAAATTTCCATATATATACTGTTCAAGTGTTTGAAACCCCTGCAGTGCTGAGATTAGATGCTTCTGAATTTTATGGCTTGTCTTCCTTTCTGAGAAAACACCTGCAACGATTAAAACAACGGTTCGGGTGTGCTTCTAGCGTGGGCAGAGGAAACCACCTGATTCCAATCATAATTATAATTGAGTAATAATGACAGCTCTGGGTGGGGGACTAGAAGATTCAAAAAGTAAATGAGCGTGTAGTTTTAGCCTTGTAGGTGTGTTGATACTTGTAAGCTGGGCCTATGAAAAATGTTTTGTTGTTATAACTAACTTCAGGGATTTTTTATAAAAAATTATAAGTTCTGCTGAAACACTGCACAAAAATTTTAGTCATTTTGGTGTCACCCCCTCTTACAGTGTCACCCAGTGTGGCCCGAATCCCACCTCCCCCCCCCCCCCCCCGCAAATCCTCATGGATAAGAGTCACCTTGTGGTTGAAAACCCAGAATGCTTTGCGCAAGAACAGACAACCTAAGCGGCATTTCTTAAGTATCTTTTCGTTGTAGCCCTTCCTTAAATATTTAAGACCTTTAGGAGACCCTATGTGTTAGTTGGGAAACCCTGGTGGAGTAGTGGTTAAGAGCTATGGCTGCTAACCAAAAGGTCTGCAGCTGGAATCCACCAGGTGCTCCTTGGAAACCGTATGGCGGCAGTTCTACTGTGTCCTATAGGGTCACTACGAGTCAGAATCCACTGGAAGGCAATGGGTTTGGGGTTTTTTTTTTTGTTTTATGGGTTAGTGCTACTCTATCTTATAGTGTCGCTATGAGTCAGAATCCACTTGAAGGCAAGGGGTTTGGTTTGGTTTTTGGTTTTGAAGAGGAATTTGACTTTTAAGTGCAAGTAGAGATTCTACCAGGGAATTTTGCATCCACCATTCTACTTTCCAACTACTACCTCATACAGTTATGAACATTTTGTTCTCTGTTATCTCCCAGTACTCTTGTTGCTTCATTCATGTGGATGGCTATTTATGGAGATCTTCATCTAACCTTGTACTTTCTAATTTTCCCTCAGACTTTCCTGAAACATATCGCTCCGAATCCCCTTTTACCTTGAAGAAAGCAGAATATCAGTGACCTGACCTGTCTGCTCTTGCCTGCTACTGTTAGGGTATGTCCTAAAGACATGAGCTCAGAAAAAAGTCAGGTTGCTTTTGAGGCTGGGGGAGGGGACAGAAAGGATTCCCCTTCCCCCATTGCCATTGAGGGGATTAGGGCTCATAGCGACCCTGTAGGACAGAGTAGAACTGCCCCATAGGGTTTCCAAGCCTGTAATCATCATGGAAACCCTGGTGGCATAGTGGTTAAGTGCTACAGCTGCTAACCAAGAGGTTGGCAATTGACACCCACCAGGCGCTCCTTGGAAACTCTATGGTGCAGTTCTACTCTGTCCTATAGGATCGCTATGAGTCAGAATCGACTTGATGGCAGTGGTTTGGGTTTAATCATCATGGAGGCAGACAGCCACATCTTTCTCCTGCCGAGCAGCTGGTGCGTTCCAACCTACAACTTTTCCTTTGCAGCCAAGCTCTGAAACACTGCGCCGCCAGGGCTCCATGAAAGTAAGTCTTACATCAATGAAAGGTAGATATTTCTCTCATTTAAAATGGAAAAACAAACAATAATAATAAAAACCCCAGAAACCTCAAGACCCACTTTGTACAAAAGAAGACAAATTTTAGAAACCTAACTTAAACTGTGGAAACCCTGGTGGCATAGTGGTTAAGTGCTATAGCTGCTAACCAAAAGGTCGGCAGTTTGCATTCACCAGGCACTTCTTGGAAACTCTATGGGGCAGTTCTACTCTGTCCTATAGGGTCGCTATGAGTCAGAATCGACTTGAAGGCAGTGGGTTTTAACTTAAATTGTGGCTCTCATACTGTTGGATCAAAGCAATGACACCATTAAAACCACTACCAACAAATCACTTAAGGTGCCTCTACTGCTCCTACAAAAGAAAATGGTACGCACCTTTGCAGAATCCAAAACATTGAAATATTACAAAGCATCTTCTCTGACCAAAAGGCCATAAAAGCAGAAATCAATAACAGAAAAATCAGGGAAAAGAAATCAAATACTTGGAAACTGAACAATACCCTGCTCAAAAAAGACTGGGTTATAGAAGACATTAAGGAGGGAATAAAGAAATTCATAGAATGCAACGAGACTCAAAACACTTCCTATCAAAACCTCTGGGACACAGCGAAAGCAGGGCTCAGAGGTCAATTTATATCGATAAATGCACACATACATAAAGAACAAAGAGCCAAAATCAGAGAACTGTCCCTATAACTTGAACAAATAGAAAGGGAGCAACAAAAGAATCCAGCAGGCACCAGAAGAAAACAAATAATAAAATTAGAGCAGAATTAAATGAATTAGAGAACAGAAAAACAATTGAAAAAATTAACAAAGCCAAAAGCTGGTTCTTTGAAAAAATTAATAAAATTGATAAACCATTGGCCAGACTGACTAAAGAAATACAGGAAAGGAAACAAATAACCCGAATAAGAAACGAGATGGGCCACATCACAACAGACCCAACTGAAATTAAAAGAATCATATCAGACTACTACAAAAAATTGTACTCTAACAAATTTTAAAACCTAGAAGAAATGGATGAATTCCTAGAAACGCACTAACTACCTAAACTAACACAATCAGAAGCAGAACAACTAAATAGACCCATAACAAAAAAAGAGATTGAAAAGGCAATCAAAAAACTCCCAACAAAAAAAAAAGTCCTGGCCCGGACGGCTTCACTGCAGAGTTATACCAATCTTTCACAGAAGAGTTAACACCACCACTACTAAAGGTATTTCAAAGCATAGAAAAGCATGGAATACCACCTAACTGATTATATGAAGCCACCATATCCCTGATACCAAACCTAGGTAAAGACACCACAAAAAAAGAAAATTACCGAACTATATCCCTCGTGAACATAGATGCAAAAACCCTCAACAAAATTCTAGCCAATAGATTTCAACAACATATCAAAAAAATAATCCACCATGACCAAGTGGGATATATACCAGGTAGGCAAGGTTGCTTCAATATTAGAAAAACCATTAATGTAATCCACCATATAAATAAAAGACAAAAACCACATGATCTTATCAATTGATGCAGAAAAGGCATTTGACAAAGTCCAACACCCATTCATGAAAACAGGAATAGAAGGAAAATTCCTCAACATAATAAAGGTCGTTTATACAAAGCCAACAGCCAACATCATCTTAAAAGGAGAGAGCCTGAAAGTATTTCCCTTGAGAATGGGAACAAGACAAGGATGCCCTTTATCACCGCTCTTATTCAACATTGTGCTGGAGGTCCTAGCCAGAGCACTTAGGCTAGACAAAGAAATAAAGGGCATCTGGATTGGCAAGGAAGAAGTAAAATTATCTCTATTTGCAGACGACATGATCTTATACACAGAAAACCCTAAGGAATCCTCCAGAAAACTATGAAGCTAATAAAAGAGTACAGCAGAGTTTCAGGTCACAAGATAAACATACAAAAATCAGCTGGATTCTTCTACACCGAAGAAGAAATCACCAAATCAATGTCATTCACAGTAGCCCCCGAGAAGATAAAATATTTAGGAATAAATCTTACCAAAGATGTAAAAAGGCCTATACAAAGAAAACTCCAAGATACTATTCCAAGAAACTAAAAGTGACCTATGTAAGTGGAAAAACATCCTTACTCATGGGTAAGAAGAACTTAACATTGTAAAAATGTCTATTCTACCAAAAACCATCTGTATATACAATGCACTTCTGATCCAAATTCCAACGACATTTTTTAATGTGATGAAGAAAAAAATCACCAACTTCATATGTAAAGCGTTACTGAAAAAGAACAAGGTGGGAGGCCGCACTCTACCTGATTTTAGAACATATTATACAGCCACAGTAGTCAAAACAGTCTGGTACTGGTACAACAACAGGCACATAGACCAATGGAACAGAATTGAGAACCCAGATATAAATCCATCCACATATGAGCAGCTGATATTTGACAAAGGCCCAGTGTCAGTTAATTGGGGAAAAGATAGTCTTTTTAACAAACGGTGCTGCCATAACTGGATGTTGTTGTTGTTGTTGTGTTGTTAGGTACCGTCCAGTCAGTTCTGATCCATAGCGACCCTATGCACAACAGAACGAAACTGCCCGGTCCTGCGCCATCCTTACAATCGTTGTTATGCTTGAGCTCATTGTTGCAGCCACTGTGTCAATCCACCTTGTTGAGGATCTCCCTCTTTTCCCATGATCCTGTACTCTGCCAAGCATGATGTCCTTCTCCAGGGACTCATCCCTCCTAACAACACGTCTAAAGTATATAAGACGCAGTCTCACCATCCTGGCCTCTAAGGAGCATTCTGGCCACACTTCTTCCAAGACAGATTTGTTCATTCTTTTGGCAGTCCATGGTATATTCAATATTCTTCGCCAACACCACAATTCAAAGGCGTCAACTCTTCTTCAGTCTTCCTTATTCATTGTCCAGCTTTCACATGCATATGATGTGACTGAAAATACCATGGCTTGGGTCTGGCTCACCTTAGTCTTCAGGGTGACATCTTTGCTCTTCAACACTTTGAAGAGGTCCTTTGCAGCAGATTTGCCCAATGCAAAGCGTCTTTTGATTTCTTGACTGCTGCTTCCGTGGCTGTTGATTGTGGAGCCAAGTAAAATGAAATCCTTGACAACTTCAATCTTTTCTCCGTTTATCATGATGTTGCTCATTGGTCCAGTTGTGAGGATTTTTGTTTTCTTTATGTTGAGGTGTAATCCATACTGAAGGCTGTGGTCTTTGATCTTCATAGCGTTTTAGGTCCTCTTCACTTTCAGCAAGCAAGGTTGTGTCATCTGAATAATGCAGGTTGTTAATGATTCTTCCTCCAATCCTGATGCCCTGTTCTTCTTCATATAGCCCAGCTTCTCGTATTATTTGTTCAACATACAGATTAAATAGGTATGGTGAAAGAATACAACCCTGACGCACCTTTCCTTACTTTAAACCAATCAGTATCTCCTTGTTCTGTCCAAACAACTGCCTCTTGATCTATGTAAAGGTTCCTCATGAGCACAATTAGGTGTTCTGGAATTCCCATTCTTCACAATGTTATCCATAGTTTGTTATGATCCACACAGTCGAATGCCTTTGCATAGTCAATAAAACACAGGTAAACATCCTTCTGGTATTCTCTGCTTTCAGCCAGGATCCATCTGACATCAGCAATGATATCCCTGGTTTCACATACTCTCCTGAAACCAGCCTGAATTTCTGGCAGTTCCCTGTCTATATACTGCTGCAGCCATTTTTGAATAATCTTCAGCAAAATTTTGCTTGCATGTGATATTAATGATATTGTTCTATAATTTCCACATTTGGTTGGATCACCTTTCTTGGGAATAGGCATAAATACGGATCTCTTCCAGTCAGTTGGCCAGGAAGCTGTCTTCCATATTTCTTGGCATAGACGAGTGAGCACCTCCAGTGCTGCATCTGTTTGTTGAAACATCTCAATTGATATGCTATCAATTCCTGGAGCCTTGTTTTTTGCCAATGCCTTCAGAGCAGCTTGGACTTCTTCCTTCAGTACCATTGGTTCCTGATCATATGCCACCTCTTGAAATGGTTGAAGATCAACTAATTCTTTTTGGTATAATGACCCTGTGTATTCCTTCCATCTTCTTTCGATGCTTCCTGCATCATTTAATATTTCCCCCATGGAATCCTTCACTATTGCAACTTGAGGGTTGAATTTTTTCTTCAGTTCTTTCAGCTTGAGAAACGCCGAGTGTGTTCTTCCCTTTTGGTTTTCCCTCTCCAGCTCTTTGCACAGGTCATTATAATACTTTACTTTGTCTTCTCAAGACGCCCTTTGAAATCTTCAGTTATTTTACTTCATCAATTCTTCCTTTTGCTTTAGATGCTCAACACTCAAGAGCAAGTTTCAGAGTCTCCTCTGACATCCATCTTGGTCTTTTATTTTTTTCCTATCTTTTCAGTGACTTCTTGCTTTCTTCATGGATGATGTCCTTGATGTCATTCCACAACTCGTTTCGTCTGCGGTCACTAGTGTTCAATGCATCAAATCTATTCTTGAGATGGTCTCTAAATTCAGGTGGGATATACTCAAGGTCATATCTTGGCTCTCGTGGACTTGCTTGGATTTTCTTTAGTTTCAGCTTGAATTTGCATATGAGCAATGATGGTCTGTTCCACAGTCGGCCCCTGGCCTTGTTCTGACTGATGATATTGAGCTTTTCGATTGTCTCTTTCAACTGGTGTAGTCAATTTGATTTCTGTGTGTTCCATCTGGTGAGGTCCATGTGTATAGTCGCCGTTTATGTTGGTGAAAGAAGGTATTTGCAATGAAGAGGTCGTTGGTCCTGCAAAACTCTATCATTCGATCTCCAGCATTGTTTCTATCACCAAGGCCATATTTTCCAACTACTGATCCTTCTTCTTTGTTTCCAACTTTTGCATTCCAATTGCCAGTAATATTCAATGCATCTTGATTGCATGTTGGATCAATTTCAGACTGTAGCAGCTGATAAAAATCTTCTATTTCTTCATCTTTGGCCCTAGTGGTTGGTGCGTAAATTTGAATAATAGTCGTATTAACTGGTCTTCCTTGTAGGCATATGGATATTATCCTATCACTTACAGGGTTGTACTTCAGGAGAGATATTGAAACGTTCTTTTTGACGATGAATGCAACACCATTCCTCTTCAAGTTGTCATTCCCAGCATAGTAGACTATATGATTATCCAATTCAAAATGGCCAATACCAGTCCATTTAAGCTCACTAATGCCTAGGATATCGATGTTTATGTGTTCCATTTCATTTTTGATGATTTCCAATTTTCCGAGATTCATACTTTGTACATTCCAGGTTCCAATTATTAATGGATGTTTGCAGCTGTTTCTTCTCATTTTGAGTTGTGCCACATCAGCAAATGAAGGTCCCGAAAGCTTTACTCCATCCACATCATTAAGGTCGACTCTACTTTGAGGAGGCAGCTCTTTCCCAGTCATCTTTTGAGTGCCTTCCAACCTGGGAGGCTCATCTTCCAGCATTATATCAGACAATGTTCCACTGCTATTCATAAGGTTTTCACTGGCTAATGCTTCTCAGAAGTAGACTGCCGGGTCCTTCTTTCTAGTCTGTCTTAGTATGGGTCCTATTTCTTTTTTTTTTTTTTGCAGATGGATATCCAGTTATGCCAGGTCCTTCTTCCTAGTCTAAGACAGAATAGGATGAAGGACCTGGCATAACTGGATATCCACCTGCAAAAAAATGAAACAGGACCCATACCTCACACCACGCACAAAAACTAACTCCAAATGGATCAAAGACCTAAACATAAAGTCTAAAACAATAAAGATCGTGGAAGAAAAAATAGGGACAACGTTAGGAGACCTAATACAAGGCATAAACAGAATACAAAACATTACTAAAAATGATGAAGACAAACCAGATAACTGCGAACTCCTAAAAATCAAACACCTATGCTCATCCAAAGACTTCACCAAAAGAGTAAAAAGACCACCTATAGACGGGAAAAAATTTTCAGCTACGACATCTCCGACCAGCGTCTGAGCTCTAAAATCTACATGATTCTGCTAAAACTCAACCACAAAAAGACAAATAGCCCAATTAAAAACTGGGCAAAGGATATGAACAGGTACTTCACTAAAGAAGACATTCAGGTGGCTAACAGATACATGAGGAAATGCTCTTGATCATTAGCCATTAAGAGATATGCAAATTAAAAGTACAATAAGATTCCCTCTCACTCCAACAAGGTTGGCATTAATCCAAAAAACACAAAATAATAAATGTTGGAGAGGATGTGGGGAGATCGGCACACTTATACACTGCTGGTGGGAATGTAATGGTACAACCACTTTGAAAATCAATTTGGCATTTCCTTAAAAAGCTAGAAATAGAACTACCATATGACCCAGCAGTCCCACTCCTTGGAATACCTCCTACAGAAATAAGAGCCTTTACAAGAACAGATATATGCACACCCATGTTTATTGCAGCACTGTTTACAATAGCAAACAGATGGAAGCAACCAAGGTGTTCATCAACGGATGAATGAATAAATAAATTATGGTATATTCACACAATGGAACACTACACATCGATAAAGAACAGTGAGGAATCTGTGAAACATTTCATAGCATGGCGGAACCTGGAAGGCATTATGCTGAGTGAAATTAGTTGCAAAAGGTCAAGTATTGTATAAGACCACTATTATAAGATCTTGAGAAACAGTTTAAACTGAGAAGAATACATTCATTTGTGGTTACGAGAGGGGGAGGGAGGGAGGGTGGGAGAGGTTTATTTACTTATTAGATAGTAGATAAGAACTACTTTAGGTGAAGGGAAGGACAGCACTCAATACAGGGGAGGTCAGCACAATTGGACTAAACCAAAAGCAAATAAGTTTCCTGAATAAACTGAATGTTTCGAAGGCCAGCAAAGTAGGGAAAGGGGTTTGGGGACTATGGCTTCAGGGGACATCTAAGTCAATGGGCAAAATAAAATCTATTAAGAAAACATTCTGCATCACACTTTGAAGAGTGGCGTCTGGGGTCTTAAACGCTAGCTAAGTGGCCATCTAAGATGCATCAATGAGCCTCAACCCACCTGGAAAAAGGAGAATGAAGAACACCAAAGCTCACAAGGTAATTATGAGCCCAAGAGACAGAAAGGGCTACATGAACTAGAGACTACATCACCCTGAGACCAGAAGAACTAGATGGTGCCCAGCCACAACTGATGATTGCCCTGACAGGGAACACAACAGAGAACCCCTGAGGGATTAGAAGAACAGTGGGATGCAGATCCCAAAGTCTCATAAAAAGATCAGACTTAATGTTCTGACTGAGACTAGAAGGACCCCTGGCCGTCTTGGTCCCCAAACCTTCTGTTGGCCCAGGACAGGAACCGTTTCCGAAGCCAACTCATCAGACATGAATTGGACTGGACAATGGATTGGAGAAAGATGCTGATGAGGAGCGAGCTACTTGCATCAGGTGGACACTTGAGGCTATGTTGGCATCTCCTGCCTGGAGGGTAGATGGAAGGGTAGAGGGGGTTAGAAACTGGCAAAATGGTCACGAAAAGAGAGACTGGAAGGAGGGAGTGGGCTGACTCATTAGGGGGAAAGTAAATGGGAGTATGAGTATGAAGTAAAAATTATTTTAAAAAGTGGTGCGCGTTTTTGTCACAGATGAGTAAACAAATTCAGGACGGGGCTAGATGCTCATGGAGCTAGATACACTCAAATATCGTAAAAAATAATATTATGCGTACACGTGTATGATTTAGAAGCAGAAACTCCGCCTTCTTGAACCGAACGAAACACGTTTTCGAGAAAAACAAGGTCCTGCGGACTCCCGGGATCCCTCCCAGATAGATCATTCTCTGACGTGGGTTCTCAGCTGGGGCTCGTTGTGGATGTGTGTGACTGCACCGAGTGTCAGCCCCTGGGTTGGTTCTGGGATCGGCAAGAATCCTAGAGATTTCCCTAAGAACAAAACGTCCAATCTTACAGGGGCTAAAGCCTGATTTTGGCTCCCGCGGCAAAGACCACAATTTTCACTCCAATGGCTCCTTCCTTACTCCGCAGTTGGTCACCAGGTGGCTCCAAGGAACCAAAGCCACTGGCACGGGAAGTGGCCTGCCAAACTGCCAGCGGGTCTTGGCTATTTCCGATCCGCAGTTCCGAGGCGCGGTAAGCAAGAGAGGAACGGTATCTGCTGGTGGCCCGGCCCCCTCCATCCCTCCCCGGGAGTCCTTCCGGGTGGGTACGGCTGTCTCATAAGAGGAACCGGGATGATCCAAGACCCGCGCTGGACTCTAAATCCCGGGCCCGGCCGACCTCCACCAGCTGCGACCAGAGGGCGCTTCCAAGCCGCAGCCAGGGCTTCTGGGCATGCGCAGATTCCTTTCTCCCATGGCGCCCTCCGGGGTTAAATGGGTAGCCGGGGACTTGTATTTGCCAGCTCTCCCAACCTGGCAAGACAGGACTTTCAGCATAGCCTAGGGCCTGCGCAAGTCCCGTCCACCAGGAAACGGAAGAACTCCAAGCTCTGGCTGTCTTTCTTCACCAGCTGCACAAACGGCCAGCTGGTCGACCCCACTCCCCTCGCCAGAAACGTTTTTGTCAGAAGTGTTTCTGGTCTCTCCACTGTCCATCCCAAATTTTGAATCTAGGTGGCCCGTTTCCCAGTCAGCAGCACCGCCCCTGCCGGCCGATCCAGGCGGTGTGCCCGGGACGGAAGGTGCTGCCGTCGGTCCCGCCCAATCGCCTGCCGACTTGGTGGCCTGCCCACCCAGACCCCAGCCTATCGAGGACACTCTCGTCGTTCCTGTGCGTCAGGGGCGAGGCCTCCGACTTGGGCCCTGCCCTCTGGAGCGCTGGTCCGCCCGCCGCCTAGGGAGAGCTAGGTTCGTACCGGGCCCGCAGGTCTCGGAGCCGCGGACGTGGGCTACGGAGGTCCGGTATGGCTTCGCCGCGGGACGGCGGTGTGGTGATTTTGGGCAGGTAAACGGTCCGATGCCCCGCACCTGTGCCCCGGGCGCCGTGGCAGGATCCAGGCGGGTTAGGACCTCTGTTTTCCCCGGGATGGGCGACGGCGCTAGCCACTCCCCCTTCCTCTGATCTGCTCTAGCCGCCTGCAGCCTACCGCTGGAACCGCGGAGACCGGACCGGTGTGGGCCGGTGGTCGGAGGTGTCCGGGGCAACACCAGCTTCTCCACGCACACTGACTGGAGTTGCGTGTGCCCCAGTTGGTGCAGATCCACAACGACGGTGCCGGCTGAAGTTTGATATCCAGATCGATGAATTAACTGGACGATGCCAGTCATAAGAGCAAGTGCTTACAAAAACGCATACATTATGTATTGACTAATGTCTTTCGGCAACAATTCTACAAGAATTGTGTGCTTGTCATTTCCATTTTACGAATGAGAAAACCGAAATCTAGCAGTTTACCCAAGGGCACTGTCAGTGGGTGACAGAGCAGGGACTCAAGCCCGGCAGTGCGGGCCCACCCGTACCCCGAGGCAGAGGCTGCGCCGGGGGGGGGGGAGGGGGGCGGCCGAAGGGGCTGTTTCCTGTCCCTGGGAGTGGACAGCAGTGTGTAGACTGCAGGGCTGGAGCAGGTGCCCAGAGAACACACAAGGGGATTCCTAACTCCCAGAAGAGCCGCATTTCCAGAGGAGAAACGTTGGCGCCCAAAGAATTTGCCATGTTTTGACAGTATAGTAGTCTAAATTCTATCCTGGTAGATTTCTTTGTGCACCCACCCACTCTTTTAAAACTCCTATTATTTCCATTTTTTTTAAGAGCATTTATCTGTACCTTCCAATTGATAGCTATCACAGCTATCTTTCAAGGTATTAGTAGTTAGATGCCACTTTTTTATGACTGCTTTATGAACTTTTATGCCATTGGCTTGCCTAGCCTTCCCCCAGATCAGTTTACAACCCGGTCTGAAGGACCGTTCCTGTGAAGGAAGGGTCAGGGTGTGTTCTGTCAGTTTTCTTTGGCTCCCAGAGCAGTGGAAACTGTGACTTTGTCCTTTCTAGGCACATGGGTGCCTGTGGTTGTATAGTAAATGCACTTTGTCCAGCAGTTATGGTAATTTTTTATGTCTGTCTTGCATTCTGGTTGTCAAGGGTCAAGGTCTAGAGTTTTGTATATCTGCCATCATGCCTGGGAGTAGTGCCCTGGACCTAATAGACCTTAAGTTTTAAGTTCGTTGTAGTTGTCTGGTGGTTTAAGTTTCCAGCTCTGAAAGGAGGGTAGTCACGGTCGTTTGAGAAGGAGCTGCGATGGCAGAGTCAGTTTATTTCTGATTCTTTGAGTGAAGCTGACAAGGAATTAAAAATATGTTCACAAACTTTAATGACCACAGAAGTTACCTGCCCTGAACTTGTTTCTTTATTTTCTGGTGTGGAAATCCTGTCTATGCCCACACGATCAACACCTCAACAGACACCCATTTCTGCTTTTGGGGTAGTGCTAGCTTCATCCACCCCTCCATCCTGCCGTCTCTCTTTCTTGGTTCTTTAGGTGATCCCAAAGAACACCCATTAAAAAAAAATGGAGCTGGGGAATGTAAATTAAATTGCTAAAACCTTATTGATTTCATTCTTGGATTTCAACAGATCAAAATGTGCATCTTTCAGATTTAAGGAGCTTATTGGCCCATTGGAAACCCCGGTGGCGTAGTGGTTAAGTGCTACGGCTGCTAACCAAAGGGTTGGCAGTTCCAATCCGCCAGACGCTCCTTGGAAGCTCTATGGGGCAGTTCTATTCTGTCCTACAGGGTCGCAATGAGTCGGAATCGACTTGATGGCAGTGGGTTTGGTTTTATTGGCCCATTGGTTTTCTATCTAATTAGTTTCCAGATTCCCTCTTAAAAACTTGCCAGAAATAGAGTCTATATTTAATTCTTTTCCACAGATCTTTTCCCAAAGGCCACTCTTCCTCAGGACATATAGCTTTTCTATGAGCATATCTCCAGAATAGCGGGCTTGATAGGATAAGGGTGTGTTTTTGAAGAATTAAGAGAAGAGAGAAAACACTGCCTTGGATCTAGGGCCAAAAAAAAAAAAAAAACCACAAACCCGTTGCCATGAAGTCCATTTCAGCTCATAGCCACCCTGTAGAATAGAGTAGAACTGCCCCATAGGGTTGCTAAGACTGTAAATCTTTACAGAAGCGGACTGCCACATCTTTTCCCCACAGAGCAGCTGGTAGGTTGGAACTGCAGACCTTTCAGTTAGCAGATGAGTGCTTAATCACTGCACCACCAGGGCTCCTTCTATCTAGGGTCGTAGGAGCATAAACAGAGGGAAAATCTGGTAATGACAGCTTTGAAAAATGGGGGCAGAAATGGCTCATTAGACTAGTGTTCTTTTTTTTTTTTTTTTCCGCCATGTTAGCCTTAATACTTTTTTTTTTTTAATACTTCTACCCAAGAACTTACCTTTATATAACAACTTTATTTCTGAATAACTGAAATATACATTATGTTTATACTGTATTGTGTTTGTACAGTATATCCAAGTTCTAAGCATTGAGCTTGTTTAACACAGGAACCTGTCTTGTGAAGAGGAACTACGTTGCACATATTCCTTATGCCTGGCTTTCCTGCCTCCACTTTTCCAGAGCAAACTCCTTCAGGACTGAGCTCAGGGATCATCTTGTCCAGGAAAAATTCTACTTTTGTGGCCTTCTCTTCTAGAGTAGAAGCTCCTCGAGGGTAGACATTTTTGTCACTGGTTGTATACCCACTATTGTTGGTCCTAGTAGATTGATGTTGGAATGTTCATAACAGAGATTACATTTTTATACTGATGTGTAGTGTGAAAGGCTTGCTAAATGTTGGTTTATATCAATGCAGCCTATGAGGTAGAACCTCCTTCACTTTTTTGATTCTAAAATTTTACTTTGGGGAGACTTATGTGTACTTTTCGTAAGAAATTTTCTGACGCAGTAATTTTCTTCTGATACCGTAGCCAGTTTCCGCCTAATTTTTTCTTACACACACACTGCAAACCCTAGGGTGCTCCAGTCACCTGAGTCAGCTTAAACACTAAAAGTTTCCTTCCTGGGAAATATTTAATAGCGCTTATTGGCAAATTTCCCACAGCTGACTCAGATCAAATGTGTAGGAACATCCTTGCTTCAACCTTTAGCCAGTAAATAAGTAGCTGCCCAGAAAATAAGTAAAAATCAATATACTTTAAAAAGTAGTTTCAGTCCAGTTGCCATCAAGTGAACTCTGACTCATGGCAATTCCATGTGTGTCA
This sequence comes from Loxodonta africana, assembly GCF_030014295.1. Lineage (NCBI taxonomy): Eukaryota > Metazoa > Chordata > Mammalia > Proboscidea > Elephantidae > Loxodonta > Loxodonta africana. The sequence goes on from NC_087364.1 coordinate 29,432,293, forward strand.
GAGTAGAACTGTGCTCCACAGAGTTTTCAATGACTGATTTTTTTGGAAGTAGGTTAGAGTAGATGTATTCAAAGCTAAGTGGCATTAATGATAAAACTGGAGTGGATCCCTAGTGTATTGCTGCTATATAATTGGGTAAGTGTTCATCTGAATTAGCCTTTTGTAGTACCAATTCAGATTTATGAATTTAGAAGTTGTAGGGATATCAGAATCATCTCTGCTGGCCATCTGGCACTATGGTCAAACTCCTATCCACTATGCCACCAGGGTTTCCCTCGTAGATTGTAAAGGCCTTAAATTATCTATATCACCTGCTCCCACTATACCATCCCCAGGCACCTAGGGCTCAGAAAAAAAATTAATTTAAGATGTCACAGGCTCTAAGAACAGGAAACTAATCATATTTGGGCCTCACGTAATGTGGTTTTGGGGTTAAGAAAGCTAATAGAAGCCAAGGTGGCTAACTTTCCAACTCTGGAGATGTACAGTCTCTGATCTCTCTGTACCTCTCTCTGCATATCTGCTTTAGATTCTCCCTCTCCTTCTCTTCCTCATTCCCACATTTGCTCACTTTCCTGTCTCCCCTGCTTCTTTATCTTGCACATTGCTGCCAACCCTAACATTATAATCTTTCAGCTCCATATCCGTTACTGACTTATTACAAAGCAACCAAACGAAACCCATTGCTGTTGAGTAGATTCGGAATAATAGTGAACATATGGGACAGAGTAGAACTGCCCCATAGGGTTTCCAAGACTATGATTATAAGCTCGGCTGCTACCCAAAAGAAAGATAGTTCGAATCTACCAGCTGCTTCTTGGAAATCCTGTGGGACAGTTCTACTCTGTCCTATAGTGTTACCATGAGTCAGAATCGACTTGACAGCAACGTTGTTTTGAAATCTTCACGGAAGCATACTGCCACATCTTTCTCCTGCGGAGGGGCTGGTGGGTTTGAACCTCTGACCTTTTGGTTAGCAGCTGAGTGCTTAACCAATGTGCCACCAGGGCTCCTTTGACTTATTGTAGTTTCTGTATTTTAGGTCCAGTTGTCAGGAGAGGAAATCTAGTAGGCTGGCTCCTCTATTCAAGCCAGGCTACAGGTATCACAGGTTGCTGGTAAGCCAGTAGAGTGGCTGTGTTGGATCAGGTGTCCACTTCATGTTCAGTCATCTGTGATCAAGTATGTGGAAGGAGGGGAAGGAAGCAGTAGATGGTTACCCAAGAGTCTTCTTTCCAGGATGTTGGGTCTCTAAAGGAACATGGTAATACAGGCAATGAAACCTAGTACAGTAAAAATAAATCTAATGTCTTTAATGCCTGTTACACTATGGTCCGGGTTTGGTTTGGTTTTGGTTATATGCCATATATCTAATTCTCCCCAAACTTTTTTGTTATGAAAATTCTGTAACACACAGAATAGTTGAAAAGAACGGAAAAAAGTTCACCCACATACCCACCCCTGTATTTAAGAATTAAAAAAAATTTGCTCTATTTTCTTTATATGTATATAACTTATTTAACCAATTCTAAGTATTAAATTGTATAGTTTTAATTTTTTTCCAATATAAATTCTAGTGTGAGTGGATATCTTTATGTACCGCTTATATTAACCAAAGATAAATTATAGAGGTAAAATTCCTAGGTCAAATTGCTATAGAAACGTGTAATTTTGACTCACACTGCAAGACTGCCTTCCAGAAAGTTTATGCAAATTTATATTCTCCCCAATAGTATGTGAGTGCCTGTCTTAGTCATCCACCTCAAGTGGATGGCTTTAACAAAGAGAATTTTATTCTCTCACAGTCCAGTAGGCTAAAAGTCCGAATTCAGGGCACCAGCTCCAAAGGAAGACTTTATCTCTCTGTCAGCCCTGGACGAAGGTCCTTGTCATCAGTCTTCCCTTGGTCTGGAAGCATCTCAGCACAGAAACCTCAGGTCCAAAGGATGTGGTCTGCTCCTGGTGCTGCTTTCTTGGTGGTATGAGGTTCCCCTGTCTTTCTGCTCGCTTCTCTCTTTTATATCTCAAAGAGATTGGTTTAAAACACTATCTAAACTTGTATATCTCATCAGTATAACTGTCAGTAATCTATCTCATTTCATAATAGTCATAGGATTTACAACACATAGGGAAATCACATAAAATGGTGGACAATCACACAATACTAGGACTCATGGCCCAGCTAAGTTGACAGATGTTTTGGGGGGACACAATTCAATCCATGACAGTGCCCATATCCGCATAACTTCACCAACAGTAAGCATTATCAATTTTTGTAATCTCTGCTATTCTGATGTAAATGTTATTTAGACTAACGCAGTAGAATATGTTTTCAAGTTAGTTTGGTATTGCCTGTTCACATTCTTTACCCAAGTCTCCCCTCCCCACCTAGCTTATTTGATATGTTCATCTTTTTCTTTTGAACTTGTAGGAATTTTTGCATATTTATATATTATGAATATTATTTCATTTTGGACATTTGTCTTGTTTTTTTTTTTTTTTGAGCCATAAAGAAAGTTATTCAGATCAGTTAATTTATTTGACAACCAATTTTAAAACTTGAGGACCATGTTTTTATAACACCATGTTGGGGTATGATGAAAAGGTTGGAAACTACTGCACTAGTGTAAATATTATCCTTACCTCTGTACACTTGTGAATTCATGGATGAAGAAACTAAGGTCCTCTTGGTGATGTGACTTACTACCGTACAACAGATTGTGGGCTGGCTGCAAGTTGCTTTTAATATTCTGAGTAGAACTGGAAAACTGAAGATTGAAAGAGAAGTGAAACCTAGTTCAACCATCCACCCCGTGTTTGATGCCAACATCCCTGCCAAGTGGTTGCCCTGCCTCTATTCTGATATTTCCAGTTCCAAGGATTTGCTACCTGTCTGACTATCACCTCAGTAAAACCGATAAGAGTGCTCAGAAATGGGACCTGCCTTTTTTGTTTTTTTTCGTGAGCAATAGCAAGCATCAGGACTGGAGCCAAGCAATGGACATAGTCGGAGGAGTTCCAGACCAAAATGTTGTACTGTCTCCTGCATTATCAGTTTCCCCTCTTCAGAGGATCATACTCTTCAGCATGCAAACATACAATTATTTCTTCTATGCTAAAATGTATCCTCCCTTTTTACCATTTCTCTCTTCAGTTTGGAAGTTATTGCCTCATTTCTCCTAAAAACTTGATAAAATTGACTATATTCTGTCTCTAGTTCCTTTCTTCCCATCCAGTCTTATTTATTCATATATTGTCTAATTTTGTATTATGGAAAAATTTAAAGCTATATAAAAGTTGAGAGAATAGTATAATGAACCCTTATCTACTTATCAGGATCCCTGGGTGACTTGACTACTAACCAAAAAATGGACAGTTCAGACCCACCCAGAGGTGCCTCAGGAGAAAGGCCTGGCAACCTGCTTCAAAAAGGTCACAACCTCGAAACCCTATGGAGCACAGTTCTACTCTGCACACATGGGGTTGCCGTGAGTTGGAATCAACTCGATGGCAACTGGTTTTTTTTTGTTTGGTTTTACCTTCCTATCATTCAGCTTCAACAATTATTAACACATGGCTAATCTAGTTTCATTTATATTCCCTTCTCTAGATTATTTGAAGCAAATCCTAGACATTGTAGCATTTCATCTGTAAATATGTCAGCATGTATGTAAAAGATAAAAAAAAGGACTCTGTTAAAATATATATAACCATAATACACATAATCATCACATGCAAAACATTAACAAAATTCCTTCATACGTTCAAATAAATGTCTCCAAATATCCAGTTAGCATTCAACATTTCCCTGGTTATCTAAAATTTTTACACTTGGTTTGATTGATTCAGGGTCCAAATAAGGTCCACACATTGCATTTGGTTGATTGTCTCTTAACTCTTTCAGTCTATGGGTTCCCCTCCCTCTTAAAAAAAAAAATTTTTTTTCTTGCAACATATTTGTTGTAAAAACCAAGTCATTTGCCCTGTAGAATTTCCCACACTCTAGACGTTTGCTGGATGTACCCCTGTGGTGTGATTTAACATGTTCCTCTGACCCCTGCATTTTCTGAAACTGGTGGTTAGATTGAGAGGCTCATTTTCTGTTAAATCAACCCCAGTCAGGCTTTCACCGATGTTTCAGATACCAGCAGGGTTACTCATAGTGGCATGTAGTAGGCACTTTAAAAATATTTTTTCAGTGAATGAGTGTGATCTTTATTTTAACCCCATGGGAAGAGGCTGCTGATATTTATTTAATATTTGTCACTAGATAATGACAGCTTTTTTTGTTACCAACAACTAACATTTATCAAGCCTCTGTGATGGTTAAGATCTATGGCTGCTAACCAAAAGTTAGGTAGTTTGAATCCACCAGCCGCTCCTTGGAAACCCTACTGGGCAGTTCTGCTGTGGCTTATAGGGTTGCTATGAGTTGGAATTGACTTGACGGCAATGGGTTTGGTTTGGTGGGTTTAACGATGTACCAGGAATGCAAAGAGCTTACCCTGTTGAACAAACAGATTTATATTGCTAACAAGCATTGCATTTTTACATCATTGTACAAACTTCACTGTATTTTTGATTCATGTTCTTAGATGTCTATGATTAAAGATAGAATAGTTTACAACAAATAATGCAAATGTTTAATTCCTTAGACCTAGAAATTAAGGTGGAATTAGGTCCTGTATTTTTATTTTCTTTTTCTCTTGTTCTCATCCACATCTGCACATGCATACACATGTGAGATGGGTGCCAGAGGCAGAATTTTTCTAGGGTTGGTCTCAGGGGAAAGGCTGTCTTGAGAAGATAGGCCCTAGGTGGGCCAAGGTTCCTTTTCAGATCTAATCCCCAGGAACACAAAGGGTCAGGGTGGCTAAGCTTGGTGAGAGACCATAGGAGTTATGGTTGATTGGGAGAGCATTACTAGGGGTAGAGGGCAAGAGGGGAGATGGAAGAATGTTAAAAAATATATTTCCAGACATTTCACCAAAGAGGATATTCAGATGGCCACCAAACACATTAAAAGATGCTCAATGTCATTAGCCATCAGAGAGATGCAAATCAAAACCAGAGTGAGATACCATTTCACTCCCTCTAGGATGGCTAAGATTAAAAAAACAGAGGATAACAAATATTGGTGAGAATATAGGGAAATTGGAATTCTTAAACATTGCTGATAGGAATGTAAAATGGTGCAGCCATTGCAGAAAACAGTGTGGCAGTTCTCAAAAAGCTAAAAATAGAACTACCATATGACCCAGCAATTCCACTGTTAGGAATATACCCAAGGAACTTGAAAGCAGTGATGCAAACAGACAGGTACACCAGTGTTCATTGCAGCGTTATTCACAATAGCCAAAAGGTGGAAACAACCCGAAATGTCCCTCAGTGGATGAATGGATGAATAAAATGTGGTATATACATGCAGTGGAATATTACTCAGCCAGAAAAAAAGAAATGAAGTCTTGATACATGCTACAACATGGATGGAACTTGAAGACATGCTAAGTGAAATAAGTCCATCGCAAAAGGACAAATTTTGTATGACTTACTTATATAAAAAGACAAGTGCAGGCAAATATATAGAACCAAAATCTATTAGTTTTTTTAGGGGCAGGAGTGAGGGAGTAAGGCAGGGTTACTGCTTATGGAGCACTGAGTTTTGATTTATGGTGATGGAAAAATAGCATTGATTAAGGGTAAGGTTTGTGCAGCCAATTAATATAATTGTTGTCAATAAGTTGTATACCTCTAAAAAGTTAGTTGGCAAATGTTGTGTGATATATTTACAATGACAACAATAACAACAAAAAGAGCAGCTGCTGAGGCTGTATATGTACAACCACATACCTCATGGGATTTAGTTTCTTAGTTTGGAGGTTCATAGTTTCATGGGACATCCCAGGTAATTGGCCTAATAATTGTGTTTAGTGCTTCTGTTTTACATCCTAGTCCATTGCGTTTGCCTGGGGTCTTAAAAGCTTTTAAGTGGCCACCCAAGGTACAACAATTGGCCTCTATGCACTTGGAGCAACACAGGAAGGAAGAAAGTCAGGAATAGAAGGAGAAAATGGAATGTTTGGCTAATTGTGTACGTAACAACTGTCTCATTTGCCATGAGACCAAAAGAACTGAATGATGCCTGGCTACCATTACTGAGCATTTTGATCAAAGACTGTATAGAAGAATCCTGGTCAAAAGGGGGAAAAATTTAGAACGTAATTTCAAGTTGTCATGGACTCAAGACTTTCTGGTGCCATGGTGGCTGGGTGAACCCCCAAATCTATTGCCCTGAGATAATTTTTAAATGTTAAGCAAAAAATATTCCCTTGAGTCTTCTTTAAACCAAATAAGAGTTTAGCTTAACTAATAAAGGATGTTGCCTTGAGCATTGTACTCTTTTAAGAATTATCTACATGGAATCAAATTGACAACATCGACTCGAAAGATTAGATAGAAGACTTAGGGGGCAGTGAGTTTATGGTTAATGGAAAAGGAACAATTTGGAAATGGAGGGTGAGAATGGTTGTACAACATGAAGAATATTATCAATGTCACTGAATTGTACAAGTAGAAATTGTTGAATTTTTGTACCTTCTGTGTGTGTTCTTAATGACAACAGCAACAAATTAAATACATTTAAAAAATACAAATATTTTCTTCTCAGCTATCGGGAAAATGCCCATTTGCCCTCTGGTGAGGCAGATAAGCCTTGCCCAAACCCAGAATTAGGCTTTTGTGGGAAAAGTTAGTGTTCATTTTTAGAAATGTAACATGCTGAATATAGATAGATATTCTTTGCATCCAGAGTCTGAGCACACAGCAAGCTAGGTAAGTTCCTGAGAGGCCTGGCTGCTAGTATGTCTTATGTCCCTGGGGAGAATTATCAAACACATTTGTTGGTACATAGATCATGAGGAAAGTTGTGCTGTATTCTTTGCTCGTGATATGTGAGGTTAAGGCTGTGATGTACTCTTCTAGGTAGGCCAGCTTGGATTTGGTGCAGTTGTAATGGGAATAGCACTGGATTTTTGAATTGAAGTTAGGCCTGATTAAGCTTTGCTTGTGTATTAGCTGTGTAAACCCACCTATAGCCACCTCATCTGAAAAAAGCCACCTCACTTGATGATAGTTTAGGCAAATAATGTAGGAGATCCTCCCTCGCCTCACCTCTGACAGAACACTCACACACATACACCTACCCAGACACACATCAGGCAGGTACTTAATGGAAAGAATTATAAGCACAGTTCAAGGTGACTCCCTACCTTATTTGTTTACTGGATTTGAGTACTTAAGTATTACTGCTTTAGATCTGTGTGGCAGGAGTTGGTTTTCAAAGCATGTTCACGTACCTTCATTTATTTATAACAGCTGTATTGAAATATAATTCACATACTGTATAATTTATGCAGTTAAAGTGTACGATTCAGTGAGTTTTAGTATATTCATGGAATTGAACAAGTATCACCAGAATTAATTTTAGAACATTTTCATCACCCCAAAAAGAAACCCCTTGCCCATTAGCAGTTACTCCACATCCCTTCCTTCATTCAGCCCCAGGCAACCACCAGTCTGTTTTCTGTCTGTATGGATTTGCCTATTCTGAACATTTTGTGTAAGGGGGATCATACAATATGGGACCTTATGCACCTTTTGCAACTGGCTTTTTTCACTTACAGTAATGATTTAAAGGTTCGTCCATGTTGTAGCATGTATCAGTACTTCATTCCTTCTTATGGCCGAATAGTATCCCACTGTATGGATATACCACATTTTGTTTATCCATTTATGGACATTTGCGTTTTCTACTTTTTGGCTATTTTTAATAATGCTGTTAATGAACATTAATGTATTAATTTTAGTGTGGACGTATGTTTTTATTTCTCTCGGGTACAGGAGTGGAATTGCTATCACATACATTCATTTTTTGAAAAAATAAATTTTACTTTTTAGGAACAATATTATATTTAGAGAAAAATTGCAGATGGTACTGAGAGTTCCCATGTATTTCCTCACCCAGTTTCCCTATTATTTTAACATCTTTCTTTAGTATGGTACATTGTTGTAGTTAATGAACCAATATTGATACAGTATTATTAACTCCAATCCATAGTTTATTCAGATTTCCTTAGTTTTTACCTAATGCCCTCACCCAGGATCCCACCCAGGACACCACATTACACCTGGTTGTCATGTCTCCTTAGGCTTCTCTTGGCAGTGACAGTTTCTCAGACTTTTCTTGTTTTTTGATGACTTTGAGTGTTCTGAGGACTATTGGCCACTATTTTGTAGGATGTTCTTTTTTTTTTGGTATTTTTCTGATGTTTTTGTCATGATTAGGCTGGGGTTACAGGTTTTTGGGAGGAAAGCCACAGAGGTAAAGAGCCATTCTCATCACATTGTAGCAAGTCATGCTATCAACATGACTTTATCACTGGTGATGTTAATCTTGATAACCTGACTGGAGTAGTATTTGTAAGTTTCTCCATTGTAAAGTTACTTTTTCCTCCATTTCCATACTGTACTCTTTGGAAGGAAGCCACTACACACAGTCTACACTTAAGGAGTGGGGAGTTAATGCTTCCCCTCCTTGAGAGCAGATACCTACCTATATCATTTGGGATGCTTCTGCAAGGGAGATTTGTCTCTTCTCTCCCATTTACTTATTCAGTCATCTGTTTCTATCACTATGGACCCGTAGATATTTGTTTTATACTTTGGGCTACAGTCCAACATACTTTATTTATTGTGTTGCTCAAATTATTCCAACTTTGGCCATTGGAAGCTCACTCAGTTGGTTCATGTATCCCTTTAACATATGTCAATGTAGGTTTTTTGTTGTTGTTTTTGAGCACATTTTAACTTTCTGGCACTACAAGATGTTCCAGGCCCATCTTGCACATTCTCTGCCCAGTTCTAGAATCTGCCAGTTCTCCAGGGATTTCTGGTTTTTTTTTGTTGGAGAATGGTATTGGAAACCAAGATCTGAGTGATAGGTGTATTTTATACATTCATATTTAACCCTTTGAGCAACCCCACCTGAGTTTTTCATGTCTTTTTCTAAAAGACAAGCAACATACTAGTTAAAAAAGTAAGGACTAAATTAGTAAAAAATATTGTGCTCTTTTAAGAGCTACCTATATGGGATCAAACTGACAACAGAAACTCAAAAGATTAGATAGGAAACTTAGGAGGCAGTGAGTTTAAGTTAATGTGAAGGAACAATTTGGAAAATAAGGTGAGAATAGTTGCACAACTTGAAGAATGTAATCAATGCCACTGAATTGTACATGTAGAAATTGTTGAATCTGTTTGTTCTGCTTTGTATGCAGGCAGTCCCTGGGTTATGAACATCTGACTTACGTATGCCCCTTAGTTATGAACCCACCCCTATAAAGCCTGTCAGGAAAAAACTTACTGAGTGTTTGGGGCCCTGGGCTCCCATCATGGGCTGTACTTCTCCCATGTGTGCAGATGCCACAGCAGGCTTTTGGGTGGCTGCTGGCAGACTGGCCCCTGCAACATGGTGTGCCCAGCCTCGGCCTACTGCAGTGGAAAGCCCACATGCACACATCTCCCTTAGAGCTTGGAAAGGGCCGGCCCCACCATCTATGTGCCCCAAGCACCGCCACTCTGCTCTGAATGGCTGGCCTGCAGGTAGTGGTGGCCAATGGCCCAGGATGTGGCTGCCTGCTCTCTCCTGGTTCTCTGAGTATAACCAGTCAATTTGCCACGCTAGGCATCTGGCCAGGCCTCTGCGTGCCCCCTTACTCAGCTCTGCCCCACCTATCCCACTAGGTCCTCCACGTTGGATAGCCTGGGGCCATCGCAGCACCTCTCTGAGCTTCTGTTTCCCCTACCTTACACATGTGGGCTTTCACTATTGCAGCAGTTCTTGGCCTTTTGGTAACTAGAAGGGGCAGTCTTAGATTCCTGGCCTTTGTATATTCCATATGGTTTTTAGGGTTTCATGGAGAATTTTGGATTTGGGGTTCTCTAAGTTCTTCTTCCCAACCATTGGGACCTGAACTCCCTCTTAGTACATTCTGAGGGGCACTTTCTCCCTTGCACCCCAAGGCAGAAGCCTTGTAGTTGGTGTGTGGGGTTGATAGGTTGGTGAAGATGTGATAGGGGAATGATTCCTCTGGCCCCAGCACCATCTGACCCATGCCCCCAACCCTCCTTGCCTCTGCTGGGAGGGTTCAAAACCCAGCAGAAATGAGGTCAGGTGATATAATGCAGATTTTTTAGTTTGGAGTCTGCAGTAAAGTATCTAATTAGTCTCAAAGATTTTACAGAACAGAATCTTTTTAGTATTTTGGGTAACATTTGCCCTTTAGGTATCTCTTCAACTGTGGAGAAGGTACATACAATGGTTCATAATAACAAATGGGCACTACTTTGTGATATACATCAAAACATTATTATTACTGTATTATTGTGTTACAGATGTTTTAGTGTATCTGGAAGTATTTCTTTAATTTTTTTATGCATGGAAAGGTACACTATACACTACATACTAAGACAAACATCTGACTGATGTTAGATGCCAACCGTACCTAACTGTTCTGATGTATGTACAAATTCGACTTAAAGACAAATTTAGAAACAGAACTCTTTTGTAATCCAGGGATTTCCTGTATTCTCAACAAGAACAAAAACAAAAAACAAATTATTAAGAAAAAAAAAAAAAGTAAGGATTCAAGAGTCAGACTGCTTGGGTTCATATTATAGCTATTATAGCTCTAGTACTTGTATCCTGTGAGATTTTAACTCCTCTGTGCCTCATTTTCCCATGCAAAAAAATAGAGATAATAGCACTTACTTCAGAGTATTTTGAGTGCCTTCCAACCTGAGGGGCTCACTTTCTAGCACTATATCAGTCAACGTTCTGCTGCTATTCATAAAGTTTTCACTGTCTAATTCTTTTTAGAAATAGACTGCCGGGTCCTTCTTCCTAGTCTGTCTTAGTCTGGAAGCTCCGCTGAAACCTGTCCACCATGGGTGACCCTGCTGATGTTGAATACTGGTGACAGAGTTTCCAGCATCACAGCAACACGCAAGTCCCCACAGTACAACAAACTGCAAAGAATGGGAATTCCACAACAATTGTGGTTTTGAGGAACTTGTATATAGGTCAAGAGGCAGTCATTTGAACCGAACAAGGGGATACTGCGTGGTTTAAAGTCAGGAAAGGTGTGTGTCAGGGTTGTATCCTTTTGCCATACCTCTTCAATCTGTATGCTGAGCAGATAATCCGAGAAGCCAAACTATATGAAGAAGAAAGTGGCATCAGGATTGGAGGAAGACATTAACAACCTGCAATATGCAGATAACACAACCTTGTTTGCTAAAAGTGAAGAGGACTTGAAACAGTTATTGAAGAAGATCAAAGACCACAGCCTTCAGTATAGATTACACCTCAACATAAAGAAAACAAAAATTCTCACAACAGGACTATTAGGCAACATCATGAAAAATGGAGAAAAGATTGACTTTGTCAAGGATTTCATTTTACTTGGATCCACAATCAACAATCATGGAAGCAGCAGTCAAAAAATCAAAAGAAGCATTGCATTGGGCAAATCTGCTGCAAAAGACCTTTAAAGAGTTGAAAAGCAAAGATGTCACCTTGAAGACTAAGGTGTGCCTGACCCAAGCTGTGTTTTCAGTCACCTCATATGCATGCAAAGGCTGGATAAGGAAAACCGAAGAAGAGTTGACACCTTTGAATTGTGGTGTTGATGAAGAATATTGAATATACCAGGGACTGCCAAAAGAATGAACAAATTTGTCTTGGAAGAAGTACAAACCAAATGCTCCTTACAAGCAGGGATGGTGAGACTACATCTCACATACTTTGGAAATGTTATCAGGAAGGGTCAGTCCCTGGAGAAGGACATCATGCTTGGTAGAGTAGATGGTAAGCGAAGGAGAGGAAGAGCCTCAGTGAATGAACTGGTACAGTACTGCAACAATAGGCTCTAGCATAGCAAGAATTGTGAGGATGGCACAGGACTGGGCAGTGTTTCGTTCTGTTGTACATAGCGTCACTGTGAGTTGGAATTGACTGGACGGCATGCAACAGTAACACCTCATAGGGTTGTTGTAAAGATTAACAAAAGTAATACATATAAAGTGTTTAATAGTGCCTAGTTGCCATTAGTTGCCATTGAGTCGACTTTGATTCGTGGCGCCTGTATGTACACTAGACTGAAACCTTGCCTGCTCCTGCCTCATCCTCACAATCACAGGTATGTTTGAGTCCATCATTGTGGCTATAGTGCCAAGCTATGTCACGGAGGGTCTCCTATCTCACTGAGGTTCTCGAGGGCTCTCTACCTCAGCAAACATGATGTCCTCCAGTGATTGATTCCTCCTAATGACGTGTCCAAAGCAAGAGAGTTAGACAATGTTCTGTTATAATCCATAAAGTTTTCATTGACTAATTTTCAGAAGTAGATCCCATGCCTTTCTTCCTAGTCTGTCTTAGTCTGGAAGCTCTGCTGAAACCTGACCACAATGGGTGACCCTGCTGATATTTGAAATACTGGTGACATTGCTTCCAGCATCATAGCAACTTGCAAGCCACCACAGTACAACAAATGGACAGATGGGTTGCTGTGCCCGGCGCCTAATAAATGTGCAAATGCTGGTGGTAGTTGTAGTATTTATTTGAGAAGGAAAGGTCAAATGCTATCTCTTTTTCAAGTTAAGTGATTTGCCCAAGACAATGGTCAAACAGGGTTTCACATAGGGGCCTTTTACCTCTGTGACATCCTGCCTGTTATGAATTATTTTTTCCACATGAGTATATGATAACTACGTGGCATCTGATGGTACTCCATGTGGACTACTAATGCTGACACTTGAGCCTAGGATTCAGGAACTCCAATGTGAAGACAGATAACATTTTAAACAAATATAGTTATCAGAATATATAACTTTAAGATGTTAAATATTTTAAGAATAGGATGCTGTATAATTTTTAAAAATTTATTTTGGGTTAGGAATAAAAAACTATTCAGTTATTAAGTTAACTTGAAACTTTAAAAAATTTTTCTTTCCCTTCAGTGGCCTCATTGGACAAAGCTGGGCTATGTTGTTTGCCAGTGGAGGCTTCAAGGTGAAACTCTATGATATTGAGCAACAGCAGATAACAAAAGCCCTGGAAAACATCAGGTAAGTGAGCTGGTACCTGGGAGGAATTGAAATGTGTGTGTTTCCCTCAGTTGGTCTTGTTTATCATATTCTCTGCAATTTGACACTTTCATTTGGCAGCTATTGCAGTGCTTCTGAGCCAGAAAGGTCTGACTTAAGGTGGCTGAACTATGAATTCAGGTTGGAGAAGAAATTCACATTATGAGGAGAAAACCCTTAAGATTATGATAAAAGTGATGGAAGCAGAGTAGCTGAACCTAAATCTGAGGTTTCCAGCCTGAATGAGTTAGTAAACTTCTTCTGCTGTGTCATACAAGGCTGAAAGTTTGGGGTTTCCCATGTTCTTTCTCAGCAGGACACACCCACCTTCAGCATGTGATAGCCAGAGCTCGTGTGTGTTAAGCCTTAGGAATGGCCCTCCTGAGGTTTATTTTGACTGCCCTAGTGATTTTTTTTTTTTAATGATGGCAAGACCCAAATTGAAATATCCTGAATTTTAGTTTGAGATTCATTCACTGGGGATACATAGGTAACCAAGAGAGACATAGTCCTGCTCACTGTTGAGGATATAGTCTAGTAATCTAACGTTATTATTTCTCTTCATAAACTCAGTGAGGCAGATATTATCACCATTATTTTATGGAAAAACTTAGATCTATAAGTGGTTAGAGGAGGCGGGACCAAGATGGTGGAATAGACAGACGCTTCTGACGAGCCCTCTTACAACAAAGACCTGAGAAAACAAGTGAAACAAGTATATTTATGACAAGCTAGGAGCCTTGAACATCAAAGACAAAGTGAGAAAATGCACTGGGAAGCAGGGGGAGGAAGAGACGGTTCAGAAGTGGAGAGGAGTTACCGGACCTGAATCACTGGGAGCCGTCAGGCACCATTCCCGGGAGTGGCTGCGGCGGGCTGGTATTAGCATTCGGGCACAGTTTCCACGGGGAGAAGCAGCCAGCCACACAGCCTGCTTATACCACCGAAACCAGAGAAGAGCAGCACTCGGAAAAAGCTAAGTGCTTGGGTATATTTTGCTGTGCCCCTGCCCCCAAGCTGTCTTCAGTGGCTGTTGATTTCCCTGGGCCTGAGATAGGCCCCGTTGAACACGTAGAACCATCCTTCCGGCCTTGGAGAAGGAATAAATTCGCAGTTGGGGGAAAAGATAATTGCCAGCTCACTAACCTGGGGAGCTCAGGACAGAAATGGCTTCTGTCCAGGAATAAACAGTTCATGGACTTTGAGTACCTAGCTCCCCTGCATGGACCTGTGTGGGCCTGTTTCAGGAGAATAGGCCCTTAACTGTTTGAGCTGTGCAGTAGAGGGGTGGGTGTTTGATGTTTGACAATGCTTTACCTATTAAACAGGGTCCTCACCTACTCACATCAGGGGCCTAAGGACTGTTGGCTCCACTCAGGCCACCCAGCCACCCACGGCATGGATCCAAGGATAACTGATATCTTCCAGTCCTTACAACCAAAAACTTCGGGTGCCCATGGTCTGTCTGTAGAACCCACCCACCTGTATGCTCTAGAGAACAGGGATGTGCTTTCCTCAGAGACACATGGGGGATGATTCTCAGCCCCCTGCCTTGTTCAGAGTGGGACCCCCTGCTGCAACCAGATACTGGTACCAACACTAATCACCTCTGCTCCTCCAAGACTGTAGGACAGAGCCTGTACCACACACTTCATGATCAGCTACCTGGACACCTGAGCTGAATTCATACAACAAAAGTAAACGGACTCCTAGAGTGATATACCTGATAACAGCTCTAGCAATCTGGGGACAGAACGTCAGATATCCAAAGGCAAAAATAATCAAGCTATCTCACTCAAGCAACTGATTTGGGGATATCAAAACAAAACAAAGCAAGAAGCTATGACACAATAAGCAAACATAAAATAAACTAGTACAATAACTTATAGACGGCTCAGAGACAACAGTCAATATCAAGTCACATAAAGAAACAGACCATAATTGCCTCAACAAGCTCTCAAAGAATCCCACAGATCTCCTATATGAAAGGGCATTTCTGGAATTACCAGTGGAAGAATACAAAAGATTAATATACAGAACCCTTCAAGACATCAGGAAGGAAATGAGGCAATACGCAGAACAAGACAAGGAGCACACAGATAAAGCAATTGAAGAAATTAAAAAGATTTTTCAGGAACATAACAAAAAATTTAATAAGCTGGAAAAATCCATAGACAGACAGCAATCAGAAATTCAGAAGATTAACAATAAAATTACAGAATTAGACAATGCAATAGAAAGTCAGAGGAGCAGAATTAAGCAAGTGGAAGGCAGAATTTCTGAATTTGAAGATAAAGCACTTGGCACCAGTATATTTGAAGAAAAATCAGATAAAGGAATTAAAAAAAATGAAGAAACCTTAAGAATCATGTGGGACTCTATCAAGAGAAATAACCTATGAGTGATTGGGGTATCAGATCAGGGAGGGATAACAGAAAATACAGAGACAATTGTTGAAGATTTGTTGGCAGAAAACTTTCCTGATATCGTGAAAGATGAGAAGATATCTATCCAAGATGCTCATCAGACTGCACATAAGGTAGATTTTATAAGAAAGTCACCAAGACATATTGTAATCAAACTTGCTGAAACCAAAGATAATTTTAAGAGCAGCTAGGGATAAATGAGAGTCAATAAGAATAAGCTTAGATTACTCCGCAGAAACCATGCAGGCAAGAAGGCAATGGGATGACTTATGTAAAGAATTGAAGGAAAAAAAAATTGCCAGCCAAGAATCATATATCCAGCAAAACAGTCTCTGAAATATGAAGGTAAAATTAGGACATTTCCAGATAAACAGAAGTTTAGGGAATTTGTCAAAACCAAATCAAAACTACAAGAAATATTAAAGGGAGTTCTTTGGTTAGAAAATCAATATCAGGTGTCAACCCAAGACTAGGACAATGGACAGAGCAATCGGATGTCAGCCCAGACAGGGAAATCACAAAAATAAAACAAGATTAAAAAAGCTCAAAACAGTGAAACAGTGATGTTGTTATGTAAAAGAAGACGTTAAAACAATAAAGAGAGACTAAGAAATATAGTCAAAGATCTTTCATGTGGAGAGGAAGACAGAGCAATATAAAGAAACAAAAATTAGGTTTAAATTTAGAAAAATAGGGGTAAATATTAAGGAAACGACAAAGGAGACAAACTATCCTATACATCAAAATAAAATACAAGAAAAAAATAGAGACTCAGCAGAAGCAAAATCAACAACAATGAAGAAGAGGAAAAGACAATATATAAACTACTCAGCACAAAAAATTAGGTGGGGAAAAGAAACTGGCAACAACACACAACAAAAGACATCAAAATGATAACACTAAATTCATACGTATCCGTAATTACCCTGAATGTAAATGGACTAAATGCACCAATAAAGAGACAGAGAGTGGCAGAATGGATAAAAAAAACATGATCCGTCTATATGCTGCCTATAAGAGACACAACTTAGAGACACAAACTAAAACTCAAAGGATGGAAAAAAATATATCAAGCAAACAACAATCAAAAAAGAGCAGGATTGGCAATATTAATTTCTGACAAAATAGACTTTGAAGTTAAATCCACTGCAAAGGACAAGGAAGGACACTATATAATGATTAAAGGGACAATATACCAAGAAGATATAACCGTATTAAATATTTATGCACCCAGTGACAGGGCTGCAAGGTACATAAAACAAACTCTATCAACACTGAAAAGTGAGGTAGACAGTTCCACGATTATAGTAGGGGACTTCAGCACACCACTTTCAGTGAACGACAGAACATCCAGAAAGAAGCTCAATAAAGGCACAGAGACCTAAATGCCACAATCAACCAACTTGACCTTATACAGAATACGCCACCCAACAGCAGCCAAATATATTTTCTTTTCTAGTGCACATGGAACATTCTCTACAATAGACCATATATTAGGTCATAAAGCAAGCCTTAGCAGAATCCAAAACATTGAAATATTACAAAGCATCTTCGGCCATAAAAGTAGAAGTCAATAACAGGAAAAGCAAGAAAGAGAAATCAAACACTCAGAAGCTGAACAATACCCTGCTCAAAAAAGACTGGGTTATAGAAGACATTAAGGATGGAATAAAGAAATTCATAGAATCCAATGAGAATGAAAACACTTCCTATCAGAACCTTTGGGACACAGCAAAGCAGTGTTCAGAGGTCAATTTATAGCAATAAATGCACACATACAAAAAGAAGAAAAGGCCAAAATCAAAGAATTATCCCTATAATTTGAACAAACAGAAGAAACCCTCAGGCACCAGCAGAAAACAAATAATAAAAATTAGAGCAGAATTAAATGAAATAGAAAACAGAAAAACAATTGAAAGAGTTAACAAGACCAAAAGCTGGTTCTTTGAAAAAATTAACAAAATTGATAAACTATTGGCCAAACTGACAAAAGAAAAACAGGAGAGGAAGCAAATAACCCGAATAAGAAATGGGATGGGCGATATTACAACAGACCCAACTGAAATTAAAAGAATCATATAAATGGTTAGTAACCAGCTCAAAGACAAATTAAGATACAAGATTCCAGCCATGGTCTCTCTGATTTCAAAGACATGTTAAGGGTGAGCAGGTCTTGGCATCATCATCACCCATGATAGAGATTCTGCAAATATTACTTATAGCAAAATATTTGCTGTATGGGAAATAATAGATCATTTGTGTAAGTTCATGAAGAAAGATAATAGTATGAATACCCATGAACCTACTATCCAACTTAAGATCTAGAACATTGTCAATGCCCTTCATGTACCTTTTGGATCTCATCCTCTTGTCTACTCACCAGTATTTACCATTAAAAAAAAAAAAAAAAAAATTTTTTTTTTTTTACTTTGCTTTAATAAACAGTTTTTATTATATATTGTTGTTGTCAGGGGCTGTCGAGGTGGTTCTGACTTACAGTGACCCTGTGTACAACAGAACAAAACACTGCCCAGTCCTGCGCCATTCTGACAATTGTTGCTGTGTTTGAGTCCATTGTTACAGCCACTGTAACCATCTTGTTGAGGATCTTCCTTCTTTTCGCTGACCCTCTACCTTATCAAGCATGATGTCCTTCTCCAGGAACTATTCCCTCCTAATAACATGTTCAAAGTACTTGAGACGAAGCCTTGCCATCCTCAGTTCCAAGGAGAATGTTCAGTATTCTTCGCCAACACCGTAATTCAAAGGCATCAATTCTTCTTCGGTCTTCCTTATTCATTGTCCCCCTCTCACATGCATATGAAGCTGTTGAATATATTGTGACTTGGGTCAGGTGTACCTTAGTTCTCGAAGTGACATCTTTGCTTTTCAGCACTTTAAAGAAGTCTTTTGCAGCAGATTTGCCCACTGTAATATGTCATTTGATTTCTTGACTGCTGCTTCCATAGGCGTTAATGTTGCTTATTGGTCCAGTTGTGAGGATTTTTGTTTTCTTTATCTTGATGTATAATCCGTACTGAAGGTTGTAATCATTGATCTTCATGAGTAAGTGCTTCAAGTACTGCTCACTTTCAGCAAACAAGGTGTTAATGAGCTTTCATCTTCCCACACCAGCCATTGATTGTGGGGCCATCCTGTGTAGATATAACCTCCCAGTGCTTCCACTTCTCTGAATAATGCTGCAGGTGTGAGCCTTCAGGGACAAAAACTCAAAAGCTGGGGATGGATATACAGTACTGTAAAAGGGACCCAAAGGGGGCCTGGGTAGAATACCAATGGCCTCCACTACAGAAGGCCTTGAAGACTTTAAGTCAATTTTTGTTTTTTTTTGCTGACTTACATGTCTGTATTTAATTTATTCAAAAATATTTATTGAGTACAGGCAGTCCCCAGATTACGAACAAGTTCCATTCCTAAGTCTGTCTTTAAGTCAAATTTATATGTAAGTCAGAACAGTTAGGTACAGTTCGTATGTAATATCAGTTAGTGAAATGTTTGTCTTAGTATGTAGTATACAGCACACCTTTCTATGCATAAAAAAACATTAAACTAAAACAGCTAAACTAAAACATCTTTAACATAATAATACAGTAATAATAATAATATTTTGATCCGCATCACAAAGTAGCACCCGTTTTTTATTATGTACCTCAAATTTTTAATACAACAGGCTTTACAGGGTTGGTTTGTAACTACTGGTTGTATGTAAGTAGGAAGTTCCTAACCTCAGGATTGCCTGTACCTACTATGCACTGGGTACATTTTAGGCACCTGGGGATTTGGTGAAAGAAATAGCCAAAGATCTGCCCTCAAGGGGCTCACATTCATTGGGGAAAGGGGATTAGAGAAGTAGATAGTACAAAACAAATTAGCAAAATATATGGTGTCTTAGCTCAGATTTTGTCAAACTACAGCCAGCCGGCCAAATCTGGCCTGTGACTTGTATTTTGTGGCCCACAAGCTAAGATTGTTTTTCACATTTTTAAAGGCTATAAAACAAACAAAAAGCTTGATTTTGCTAGAGGCAATGTGTGGCTCCAAATCCAAATCTGTTGCTGTTGAGTTGATTCTGACTTATAGGACGTGTGCTGCAAAGCCTAAAATATTACTGAGCCTTTATAGGAAAAGTTTGCCGATCCCCATGTTAAATGGCAGTAAGTGCTAACAAAAGTAAGTTTTGCTGTGCTTTGCTGCCATGTATGTTTGCTGATCTTTGATTGTGAACTCATTTGACAGTGGAAATGGGGCCTTGGTGGCATAGTGGTTAAGAGTTTGGCTGCTAACAAAAGGTCAGCAGTTCAAATTCACCAGCCACTCCCTGGAAACCTTTTGGGGCAGTTCTACTCTGCCCTATAGGGTCACTATCGACTTGAGGGCAATGAGGTTTTTTTTTTTTTTTTTTTTGGTTAATCTGTGAAAAGCCTGGAGCCTAAGCTGGATAAAGTTTTCTCCACAGTGGGTTTTCTTTTGCTATCTGCAAACCACTTTATTCTCCCTCTAAGATCTAAGGGTTAAACTAGGAATTCTGGCAAAATATTCTTCAGCTTTCATCTGATCCAAGATATGTCCTCTAGGTTACAGCTCCACTTAGTTCACCCTCAGGACTACTGCCTTTTGCTGGTTTTAGTTCTTTTTCTTTTGGTTAAAGTGGATCCATTGGGAATTTTCCTTACTTGCTGTACTTGCTGCTACTCCCCTGGAGCATAAAAATTACTTTTTTGCAGGGTCTAGTGATTTTGTAAACAGAGGTCCTTTGGGGATTCTGGTTCACCATACTGCTGGAAGTGGAAGTCTCACATAGTCTTTAAATAAATTTTATGCCTCAACAGAACAGCTTAACAGTGACCATATTTTTTGCAAATAACACTCCCACACGTATAACACAAATAGCATGCCTAGGAAAATAATGCGTGAGGGGGTTGCGCGATTGGCAAAAAAAGTGTAGTGTGCGTGTTATTTGTACAAAAATACAGTATATAGTTCTGCTTTTGTAATGCAGAGGAAAGTACAACTCTTGACTAATAATAAAAAGGAAAGTGTGAGATAAAAAGATTTCTTCAGGTCAAGTCAGTGTTTTCAAATGGCATCAAGATTCAGAACATGGTAGAAAAATAGCTTAATTCTTAGTTTGAGGTGATGTAGGGAGTTTTTTTTTTTTTTTTTAGGGAGTAACAGGAAGTAATTTACAGATAATTAAACTTTTCTTTTAAGGAGACTAAACTTTAAAGAACATTAAGGAACTTATGGTATTCCTAAATAAAGTAAAATTACATTTACTGTAAGTTCATCAGAGATAGTTTAGTCTTATTTCCACACTAAGTAGTTTGTCTAAGCAAGAGACTAGCACATTGCACTTTGGAAATAGTAACTGAATGATGCTGTGCCTCATATACTCAAAGAGCAATACTGACTTTCCAGCAGGCCTGGACCTCTCATTGCTTTTCTGGAAGATTTGTGGTAGGTAAGTTTGAAGGTGAGAGACATTAGCTGCATACCTGGCCCATTATTGGGGGAGAGTGCAGCCGAGAGAAGAGGAAGCTCTGTGAACCTCTAGATTCAGTCATGCTTATAAGCCAGCCTCTTCTGGGCTTTAGACCAAGGGTGGGCAAACTTTTTCTGTAAAAGGCCAAATGGTAAATGTTTTAGGCTTCACAGGCCCTACAATCTGTTACAACTACTTGTAGAGCAAAAGCAGCCATAGACATTATGTAAACAAATGGGCATGGCTGTGTTCCAGTAAAACTTTATATATGGATTAACACTGAAATTTGAATGTCATGTAATTTTCATACGTTATGAAATGTTATTCTTCCTTCCTTTATTTATTTATTTTTTCCCAACCATATAAAAATGTTAAATCTATTCTTAGCTCATGGACTATAATGAAATTGATGGTAGGCCACGTTTGGCTTGTAGGCTATAATTTGCCAACACCTACTCTATACTTTTCTATTCTGTTTTCATTTCATTTTTTATTAACATAAAGCCAATTCCAACTCAGTCGTAACGAAGAGAAAACCCTAAGATTTCAAACTGAAGTCCTTTGCCATGTTTCTTGGGATAGTTGTTTTTAGGTGGCATTTTTTAGGTATGTCATCAGACCCTTTGCCCTCTTCCAAAGTCCTTTCAAGCATCAAGGAACATGAGGATTGTGGGTAGGGTTTCTTATTTTGTTTTTAAACCAGGTTAAAGACTTCCCTGTTTTTTTTTACTACTTTGGTAGATTCGGAGCTAATATTTCTTCATATTACTGGTACTTGATTTGACTATTTTGAGGTATTAGTCTAGGATTTTTGAACGAGAGAAACCAGAATAATTTGACTAGTAGCAGCCATGTTATAGAAAAAACAAATATACAAAATTCTTTTCTAAGATTTAAAAAGAGTGATTTTATTTTTATAACTCATATACATTTAAAGTGAGTTAAGCGTACAGAACTGGAGGCAGGGTTGTTTCTTATCAATTTACTATTAACAAATGACTTCAGGAAAATCAGATTGGGTCATGTCAACTTGCTTAGCTTCCCCTAGGGAGTATTAAATTCTTGGCTTTGAGTGACTTGTAAGTAAAGCCACTTGCTTCCTTTTCTTAAATCATAAGATCTTCAAAGTTGCCATTCCTGCCACAGAGAGTCTGCAAGACACCAAGTTGAAGAGGACTGAGACCAAACCTTACTTTTATTTTTGTATTTTTGTCAGTAAAGTGAGTTCTGCATTTTGTTCTTTTTTTTAAAGCTGGGAAAGAATTATTGTTACTTCTTTCAGTAAGTAAATCATGTCAATTATTAGCAGGTTAACAGTAACTGTTGGCACATGTCCACAACAACATTGTGTATTGGCTTATGGCCCTTTGATGTTCCACATATTAGCCACAAGGAATGCAAGGAGAGCCAGCTTCATCCTTTTGTCAAAAAGTGTAAACAGCATATCTTCCTGATTGGATTCAATTTACTGATGGGTCAAAATTGTTTGCCTAAATGAACATCCTTTTATCACACTCCATCTTGTGATTATCCTTCTTCCTCTTCCTAGACTATGAGCTCCATGAGGACAGACCCTCATTTGTTAAATATTTATATGACTTTTGTACTAGCCATCAGGGACACAAAAGTAAGCAACATGCACATTTCTTGTCCCCAGGGCCTGGGACATAATAGATTTGAGCCAACAACTGCTTTAGCTGAGTCACAGGAACCTTTTCTAAGGCTCAAAAGGTAATTCTTCTGGCCATATTTTTTCATAGACTCTTTTCCTGCCATCCTTTCCAGGTTGGCCTGCTTCTAATATTATGATTCTTAACATTTTATAGTAGAAAATATTGTGTGGTTGAAATTCTACCATTTCTCCAAAAATTTTTTTATGTATGTTAAATCTATTAACTTCTTAAATGAGTAGAAATAGTATTTCTCAATTCTGAACTTCTAAAAATGAACTTAAACTAGGTGAAGTTTATTTTTTTTTTAATATTGAAACATTAAAAGACTAAAGAAATTATTGTCATAAAGGGGTTAGATTTAATATTCACCAACTAGTTTACCTTGAATTTTTTTCTCATATAGTGCCACGGGATCTTTTTCTAACAGGGTGGCAAAACAAGAAACTTAAAACTTAATGTATTTAAATCTCATAATAGAAAAGCAGCTTGACCTTGGAAAATCTTATTAGCAGATGCTTCAGTACTTTGTTTTTGTTCTCCTTTATATATGCAGTACTTGGCATATATTAGGTCTAAAGTAAGAATTTGAGAGAATGCATGGAGTGTTGTAAGAAGAAAAACAAAAATCAAGTAAAGAAAGTTGAAATATGAACTGGTAGACCAGGAGTGGTTTACTCTTGACAGCTTGGAGCCCATTTCGTTTCCATATAGTTATAGCCCTCAGGGATGAGGGTGTCTTGGCACAGGCCATTCTGACATCTCTGACCACACCCGCTCCTAGGCAGATCATAAGGTACCTTGCTTGGCTTGAGCCCTATCTAGAAATACCACAAGTGGATGGTTTTATAAAGAGAAACGTATTCTCTCAAAGTCTAGGAGGCTAGAAGTCCAAATACAGGGCGTCAGCTCCCGGGAAAAGCATTCTCTCTTTGTTGGCTCTGGAGGAAGGTCCTTGTCATCAATCTTGCCCTGGATCAGGAGCTTCTCAGCACAGGGCCCCCAGGTCCAAAGGACATGCTATTCTCCTGGCTCTTGTTTCTTCGTGGTATGAAGTCCCCATATCTCTCTGCTCACTTCTTTCTTTTATATCTCAAAAGAGATTGGCTTAAGACACAAATCTAATCTTGTAGATTGAGTCTTATCTCATTAGCATAACTGCCTCTAATCCTGCCTCATAAACATCATAAAGATAGGATTTATAACACACAGGAAAATTACACAAGATGACAAAATGTTGGATAGTCACACAATAGTGGGACTCATGGCCTGGTCAAGTTGACACATATTTTTTGGGGTCACAATGCAATCCATGACAAGCCCCAACCTTAAGTTGCTATCTTTTGTTATGTAATTCTGCAGTCTTGGTTTTTCCGTAGATATCTCTGTACAATCTGTAGATGGTCATTCTGGTATTCAAATCCCCCTGAAAATTTTTGAGATGTTAAACCAGTCCAAGGAGGCTGAGATCACCCACCTTTGATGCCAGATGTGTGGTAGATAATAAATCCCACTCCATCCACCAACTGCCTCCCGCAAAATCTCACCTTCCCTTTCCTGGTCAGTCCAGACACCAGGTGCTCCATGCAGCTTATCTCGCTTTCATGCCCATTCATTTACCCAGGGCCAGGTCAGGAGGCACTGGCTCCTTCTCTCTCGTCCCCATTCACCTGAGGCCTGGTCAGCAGGTACCAGCCCCTTCTCTCTGTAAAAATAGCATGGCGGAGATGTCTGACCTCTTCTAACTTCACAAGGGAAAAGGGAATCAAGATCCTGTGAGGCGGAGGTCAAATATAACCTCCTCTCTCCAACCTTTTTACCAGTTCTGACACAAACCATCCCTCCCACGGCACTATTTCTCCACGGGGTTCAATAATTCATTGTAATGGCCACACAGAACTCACAGATAATACTCACAGTTATGGGGTTTATTAGTAAAGTAACAGGTTACAGTTCAGGTTCAGGAATGTTCAGGATACAGTTCTTTGATCAGGACAGCCTCTTCAAAACAGGTCTCTTTCTGGCCGTCAGCCCCTTGGCCTAGCCTCTGCCCTGCTCGGGCAAGTGTTACAAACTTAGCTCTGGTGCCGATAAGTGGCCAGAGGCACCCCACTCTGCCAGTAAGCTTTGACCTGAAGGAGCTCAGCTCTAGCTCTGTGAGTTGGCACACCTAACTCCACCAAGTACCTGGAAGCACCCTATTCTGCCAGCAAGCCTCCTGCCCAAAGGTGCTCAGTTCTCCTGCCAGTCTCCTGATTCTGCCAGTCTCCTGCCAGTCTCCTGCCAGTCTCCTGATTCTGCTGCTGCCGTTTCTCACTGTCTCCAGCGTTACAGCTCTCCCTCTCTGTCCTGGTTCTGCTGCCTCTCCCTGACTTCCATGTTACAACTCTTTCTCTCTGACTCCTGGATCTAGAAGGTTCTCAGCGTAGGGATCCCAGGTTCAAAGGATACGCTTCATTCCTGGCTCTTCTTTCTTGGTGGTGGTGAGATCCTCTCCTCTTCTGGGATGGCTCATTTTAAGCCAACGGGATGGCGAAACTGACCGATCCTCATGTTAGGGTTCCATACACCTTATTTGCTTGGTCCCACCCTGACAAGACTGCCATGCACCTTATTTACATTAATAGCAAGCTATCTAATCCCCTTGGTGGGCTATAAGTACCTCATTTGCATAGTCCCACCCAATCATTTGGTGAGAGTTACAAGACCGTGGTGAGAAAGGCCGTATAAAAGCAATCCCATTGCACCGGACTCACTAATTCTCATTCATGCAGGGCCTGGTCAGTGGTTATCAGCCCCTTTTCTCTCATCCCCATTCACCTTGGGCCTGGTCAGCAGGCACTGGCCCCTTCTCTGTTTCTTAGATCTGATAATTTGTTGAAATGACTCACAAACTGCAGAGAAAGGGCTATCTTTAATCTAGCAGAAAATAAGAATACAAACATAAAGGGCAAGGGCAAGCCTGCATGCCCTCAGGGAACTATGCACTTACCCTCCGGGAAGAAGATGTTCACTCTTTCCACCCAGGAGGCGCCACTGTGCCTCTGTCTTTCAGGGCCTTCCATTGGCCTCACCATGTGCCTCTTGAGGCTTAGCCAGCATTGGGCCACCAGGTGCTCCCTCTTGGTCTAATCATCCCCCACTCGTTGGCCTCAGGCATGGCTTGGTGCTCAGAACAGGGACCAAAGGCCAATTTGTTTACTGCAAGGGGGTGCCATACCTTGCAAGCTTTCTAAATAGACTCACCCAAACCAAACAAACTCACTGCCATCAAGTAAATTCCAAGCATGGTTTAATGAATTATCAGTGACGGTCTTTGAAACTAGGTAGGTGCATTGTACTCTATCTCCTAAGTTGCTGAACTTCTTGTCCCTAAACTCAGGTGTTTTATAGTACCTGGGTCTTTGAACTTGTCTTTAACTGCTACTCACATCTCTGCCCTTGCTTAAACACCTTGAACTCTGTTTTGATCTGGATTCCTCTGGACTGGTCTGCTTTTCTGGTTTGGAAATTACTTTAGTTTCACAATGTGCCTTTAACTAGTATACTAGATTGCAAAATTACCACAAATTCCTCTCATCCTTGTATGTATGTGACTTTGCTGCTCCCCAAACAGGAAGTGGAGTGTATTTTTCCACCCTTTAAATCTGGGTTTGGCCATGGACTTACACTGGCCAGTGGGATATTAGCAGGCATGATGCAAGCAGAGGTGTTAGCACTTGTACATTGAGACATGCCCTTTCTTGCTGTTGTGAACTCATCCTCCATCATGTCAGTAAGCTCAGGTTCCCAGCTAAGACATGTGGCTCAGCTGTCAGCCAGTACTAACTGACAGCCAGCACCTACTGCTAGACATATGAGTGGAGCCATCCCAGACCACCAGTCAACCCACCATCAATGTCAGCCACACAAGTGATCCCACCTAAGCCCAGCCCAGATTAGTAACCCACAGGACTGTGAGCCAGTCAATGGTGGACAACGGGTACTTGAAGCCTTGGTCTGGTTCCTGTGGTTAGACTGCTTTCCTCTACTGGCTGGGGGAATTTCTGGTTTTGACCTTCCACAGCTATCCAGGGAAATTCTACTTCTGTAGGAAATGATGCAGAGCTATCAGTCACAATTCCTGTCTTAAAGGACATGTCATCACATAAGAGAAATAAGACCAATGATGTATATGAGTGTACAATTAACATGCAGTGAGATCTCAGGAGAAGTTGACAGTTCCAGCCAAACTGACAGTGAAGGCTTTATGGACAAGGTGAAATATGAACATAGACTTTGTAGGTAAAATTTTAAGGTGGGAAAGTACATGCCAGGTGGAAGAAAAAAAATCAACAACACACAGAAGACACAGTAAAAAAAAAAAAAAAAACTATAATTACAAAAATATAATTGTAACTTACATTTATAATTATAAATATAATTTATAAGTATAAATATAAGAAAAATTTACAAGACATTCATGGATAAATTTTTTCAGTTTTATCGAAGGATAGTTAGGAACACTTAAATAGAGAGATATATACCCTATTCTTGGGCAGAAAGCTGTCTTTAATAGTTTAATTGATGTTTCCCTAGAAATACAGGAAGGCAGGTTGACTGTTGCTAAGCCTAACTGGCCTGAAAGGTGATCTGAGGTCCTGTTGCCAAAAGTTCACACCAATGGGCCATGGGTTCAGCCAGTCATTCACCTGTCTTATCTGTGTGTTCACAGATCATGCTGTCATTTGGCTGTCATTAGGACAGTTCAAATGATTGCTTCATTTCAGTTATTTATTTTTCTCCCCAAACAGAAATAGCTGTGTTTTATCTGATTTGTAAAAGAGGTATATACTCATTGTACATTTAAAACATTTGGGGTGAAATGAGAATCCTTTGTCTCTAGATAGTAAGCTTATGAGTAACTTGTTTGCATTTTGAGGATATAAGCTTGTATCATGATGCTGCATGCTTCAGTGCATATGGATACACACATACTAAAAAAGTAAATGTAGGAGACTCCATCCACAATGAGATACTACTTCACATTCACTAGTATGGCTAGAATTCGAAAAGTGAGATTATGACAAGAGTTGATGAGGATGTGGAGAAATCAAAAGCCTGCTGGTGGGAACGTCAAATGATGCAGCTGCTGTGGAAAACAGTTTAGCAGTTCCTCAAATGGTTAAACAAAGAGTTACCATATGACTCAGTAGTTTTATTCCTAGGCATATACCCAAGAGATTTGAAAACATATTTCCACACAAAAACATGCACATGAATGCTTATAACAACACTATTCGTGATAGTCAAAAGGTAGAAACAACTCAAATGTTCATCAACTGATGAATGAATAAAGAAAATGTGGTATATCCATTCCATTGGCACTTGAAACCCACCCAGAGCCACCTTGGAGGAAGGCCTGTAAATCAGCTTCCATAAAGATTAAAGCCAAGAAACTGTATGGAGCAGTTCTACTTTGTTAACACATGAGGTTGCCATGAGTCAAAAGTGACTCAATGACAGTGTTTTTCTTTTCTTTCTTTTTTTAAACAGTACCATGGCAACATCACGTGTGTCAAGAGTAGATCAGTGCTCCATAGGATTTTCAATGGCTGGTTTTTCATAAGTAGATTTCCAGGCCTTTTTGCCGAGGCAACTCTGTGTGGACCTGAACCTCCAACCTTTTGGTTAGCAGCTGATCAAGTTAATTATTACACCACCCAGGAACTCTGGCATATCCATACAATGGAATATTATTCAGCAAAAACAAGGAATGAAATACTGATACATACTACAACATGGATGAATCCTGAAAACATGGTAAGTGAGAGAAGCCAGACCTATGAAAGTGTCAGAATAGGCAAATCTTTAGAGACAGAAAGTAGATTGGATTATTTGAGGCACCATAAGAACAACATCTTATTGGAAGAGGGGACTCCTGTTGGATAGCACCAGGAAAGAAATAAGATTAGGAAGTGGGCTAGAATCAGTTAAAGAAAACTTTGACTTCTAATCTTAGAAGCTGACAATATATCCTGTAAATATGCATTTGTTTAACTAGCATTTATTGTGCTAGAGACTGTGTTAGATACTGGGTGATGGGAAACTACTGATAACTTTTTTGTACAGGCTGATTGTTGTTGTTGTTGTTAGGTGCCATTGAGTCGGTTCCGACTCATAGAGACCCTATGCACAACAGAACAAACACTGCCCAGTCCTGCCCCATCCTTACAATTGTTGTTATGCTTGAGCTCATTGTTGCAGCCACTGTGTCAATACACCTTGTTGAGGGTCTTCCTCCTTTCCGCTGACCCTGTACTCGGCCAAGCATGATGTCCTTCTTTGGGGACTGATCCCTCCTGACAACATGTCCAAAGTATATAAGACGCAGTCTCACCATCCTTGCCTCTAAGGAGCATTCTGGCCGCACTTCTTCCAAGACAGATTTGTTCGTTCTTTTGGCAGTCCATGGTGTATTCAATATTCTAGGCCAACACCACAATTCAAAGGCATCAACTCTTCTTCGGTCTTATTCATTGTCCAGCTTTCACATGCATATGATGTGACTGAAAATACCATGGCTTGGGTCAGGCGTACCTTAGTCTTCAGGGTGACATCTTTGCTCTTCAACACTTTAAAGAGGTCCTTTGCAGCAGATTTACGCAATGCAATGCGTCTTTTGATTTCCTGACTGCTGCTTCCATGGCTGTTGATTGTGGATCCAAGTAAAATGAAATCCTTGACAACTTCAGTCTTTTCTCCGTTTATCATGATGTTGCTCATTGGTCCAGTTGTGAGGATTTTTGTTTTCTTTATGTTGAGGTGCAACCCATACTGAAGTCTGTGGTCTTTGACCTTCAGTTAGTAAGTGCTTCAAGTCCTCTTCACTTTCAGCAAGCAAAGTTGTGTCATCTGCATAACGCAGGTTGTTAATGAGTCTTGCTCCAATCCTGATGCCCCGTCCTTCTTCATATAGTCCAGCTTCTCTATTATTTGTTCAGCATATAGATTAAATAGGTATGGTGAAAGAACACAACCCTGACACACACCTTTCCTGACTTTTAAACCAATCAGTATCCCCTTGTTCTGTCTGAACAACTGCCTCTTGATCTACGTAAAGTTTGTCTGTTAGTTTGTCATACTGTGGGGGCTCTGTGTTGCTGTGATGCTGGAAGCGATGCCACCGGTATTCAGATACCAGCAGGGTCACCCATGGAGGACGGGTTTCAGCTGAGCTTCCAGACTAAGACAGACTAGGAAGATGGACCTGGCAGTCTGCTTCTGAAAAACATTAGCCAGTGAAAGTCTTACGAATAGCAGTGGAACATTGTCTGATATAGTGCTGGAAGATGAGCCCCCCAGGTTGGAAGACACTCAAAAGACGACTGGGGAAGAGCTGCCTCCTCAAAGTAGAGTCGACCTTAATGACATGGATGGAGTAAAGCTTTCGGGACCTTCATTTGCTGATGTGGCATGCCTCAAAACGAGAAGAAACAGCTGCAAACATCCATTAATAATCGGAACCTGGAATATACGAAGTTTGAATCTAGGAAAATTTGAAATCATCAAAAATGAAATGGGATGCATAAACAATCGATATCCTAGGCATTAGTGAGCTTAAACGGACTGGTATTGGCCATTTTGAATCAGACAATCATATAGCCTGCTATGCTGGGAATGACAACTTGAAGAGGAATGGTGTTGCATTCATCATCAAAAAGAACGTTTCAAGATCTATCCTGAAATGGAATGCTGTCAGTGATAGGATAATATCCATATGGCTACAAGGAAGACCTGTTAATACGACTACTATGCAAATTTACACACCAAACACTAGGGCCAAAGATGAAGAAATAGAAGATTTTTATCGGATGCTACAGTCTGAAATTGATTGAACATGCAGTCAAGATGCATTGATAATTACTGGCGATTGGAATGTGAAAGTTGGAAATGAAGAAGGACCAGTAGTTGGAAAATATGGCCTTGGTGATAGAAACAATGCCAGAAATCGAATGATAGAATTTTGTAAGACCAGCGACATCTTCATTGCAAATACCTTCTTTCACCAACATAAACGGTGACTATACACATGGACCTCGCCAGATGGAACACACAGAAATCAAATTGACTACATCTGTGGAAAGAGACGATGGAAAAGCTCAATATTACCAGTCAGAACAAGGCCAGGGGCCGACTGTGGAACAGACCATCAATTGCTCATATGCAAGTTCAAGCTGAAACTGAAGAAAATCCAAGCGAGTCCACGAGAGCCAAAGTGTGACCTTGAGTACATCCCACCTGAATTTAGAGACCATCTGAAGAATAGATTTGATGCATTGAACGCTAGTGACTGCAGACCAGACGAGTTGTGGGATGACATCAAGGACATCGTCCATGAAGAAAGCAAGAGGTCATTGAAAAGACAGGAAAGAAGAAAAGACCAAGATGGATGTCAGAGGAGACTCTGAAACTTGCTCTTGAGTGCCGAGCAGCTGAAGCAAAAGGAAGAATTGATGAAGTAAAAGAACTGAAGATTTCAAGGGACCTCTTAAAAATTTTATTTTTTTTCTTGAGAAGACAAAGTAAAGTATTATAATGACATGTGCAAAGAGCTGGAGATAGAAAACCAAAAGGGAAGAATGCGCTCGGCGTTTCTCAAGCTGAAAGAACTGAAGAAAAAATTCAAGCCTTGAGTTGCAATAGTGAAGGATTCCATGGGGAAAATATTTAACAACGAAGGAAGCATCAAAAGAGGATGCAAAGAATACACAGAGTCATTGTACCAAAAATAATTAGTCAATATTCAGCCATTTCAAGAGGTGGCATATGATCAGGAACCGATGGTCCTGAAGGAAGAAGTCCAGGGTGCTCTGAAGCGATTGGCGAAAAACAAGCCTCCAGGAATTGATGGAATATCAACTGAGATGTTTCAACAAACGGATGCAGCGCTGGAGATGCTCACTCGTTTATGCCAAGAAATATGGAAGACAGCTTCCTGGCCAACTGACTGGGAGAGATCCATATTTATGCCTATTCCCAAGAAAGGTGATCCAACCGAATGTGGAAATTATAGAACAATATCATTAATACCACACGCAAGCAAAATTTTGCTGAAGATCATTCAAAAATGACTGCAGCAGTATATAGACAGGGAACTGCCAGAAATTCAGGCCTGTTTCAGAAGAGGACGTGGAACCAGGGATATCACTGCTGATGTCAGATGGATCCTGGCTGAAAGCAGAGAATACCAGAAGGATGTTTACCTGTGTTTTCTTGATTATGCTAAGGCATTTGACTGTGTGGATCATAACCAACTATGGATAACATTGCAAAGAATGGGAATTCGAAAACAATTGTTCTCATGAGGAACCTTTACATAGATTTTTACAGGCTGATTAGATGATATCAATTTTTAGGAAGGTGAATTTTTTTTAAAATAATTTTTTTAAGTGAAAGTTTACAAATCAAGTCAGTTTCTCACACAAAAACTTATATACACCTTGCTAAAAAAAAAATTTTTTTTTTTTTTTTTTTGCTACATACTCCCAAATACTCTCCCCTTATTGATACAGCCCACTGTCTCCCTCCACTGTCTGTTTTCATGTCCATTTCACCAGCTTGTAACCCCCTCTACCCTCTCATCTCCCCTCCAGGCTGGAGATGCCAACATAGTCTTAAGTGTCCACCTGATCCAAGAAGCTCACTCCTCACCAGCATTCCTCTTCAACGCATTGTCCAGTCCAATCCATGTCTGAAGAGTTGGCTTTGGGAATGGTTCCTGTCCTGGACCACAGAAGGCCTGGGGGCCATGACCACTGGGGTCCTTCTAGTCTCAGTCAGACCATTAAGTCTGGTCTTCTTATGAGAATTTGGGGCCTGCATCCCACTGCTCTCCAGCTCCCTCAGGGGTTCTCTGTTGTGTTCCCTGTCAGGGCAGTCATTGGGTGTAGCTGGGCACCATCTAGATCTTCTGGTCTCAGGATGATGTAGTCTCTGGTTCATGTGACCCTTTCTGTCTCTTGGGCTTATAATTACGGTGTGTTCTTGGTGTTCTTCATTCTCCTTTGATCCAGGTGGGTTGAGACCAATTGATGCATCATAGATGGCTGCTAGCGTTTAAGACCCCAGACGGCGCTCTTCAAAGTGGAATGCAGAATGTTTTCTTAATAGATTTTATTATGCCAATTGACTTAGATGTCCCCTGAAACCATGGTCCCCAAACCCCGGCCCCTGCTACACTGGCCTTGGAAGCATTCAGTTTATTTAGGAAACTTCTTTGCTTTTGGTTTAGTCCAATTGTGCTGACCTCCCCTATGTTGTGTGTTGTCTTTCCGTTCACCTAAAGTAGTTCTTATCTACTATCTAATTAGTGAATACCCCCTCCCACCGTCCCTTCCTCCCCCCCTCATAATCACAAAAGAATATTTTCATCTCAATTTAAACTATTTCTCAAGTTCTTATAATAGTATACAATATTTGTCTTTTTGCAACTGGCCGACTTCACTCAGCATAATGCCTTCCAGGTTCCTCCATGTTATGAAATGTTTCACAGATTCCCCATTGTTCTTTATCGATGCGTAGTATTCCATTGTGTGAATATACCATAATTGATTTATTCATTCATCTGTTGATGGACACCTTGGTTGCTTCCATCTGTTTGCTATTGTAAACAGTGCTGCAATAAACATGGGTGTGCATATATCTGTTCTTGTAAAGGCTCTTATTTCTGTAGGGTATATTTCGAGGAGTGGGATTGCTGGATCGTAAGGTAGTTCTATTTCTAGCTTTTTAATGAAGCGCCAAATTGATTTCCAAATTTGTTCTACCATTTGACATTCCCTCCCGTCTCTCCACAGCAACATTTATTATTTTGTATTTTTTGGATTAATGCCAGCCTTGTTGGAGTGAGATGAAATCTCATTGCAATTTTGATGAACATTTCTTTAATGGCTAATGATCATGAACATTTCCTCATGTATCTCTTAGCTACCTGAATGTCTTCTTTAGTGAGCTGTCTATTCATATCTTTTGCCCATTTTTTTAATTGGGTTATTTGTCTTTTTGTAGTTGAGTTTTTGCAGTATCATGTAGATTTTAGAGATGAGACGCTGATCAGAAATGTCAGAGCTAAGAACTTTTTCCCAGTCTGTAGGTAGTCTTTTTACTCTTTGGTGAACTCTGGATGAGCATGAGTGTTTGATTTTTAGGAGCTCCCAGTTATCTAGTTTTTCTTCTGCATTCTTAATAATGTTTTGTATACTGTTTATGCCGTGTATTAGGGCTCCTAACGTTGTCACTATTTTTTCTTCCATGATCTTTATCATTTTAAATTTTGTATTTAGGTCTTTGATCCATTTTGAGCTTGCTTTTGTGGATGGAGTGAGGTATGGGTCTTGTTTCTTTTTTTTCGCACCATTTGTTAAAAAGACTGTTTTTTCCCCATTTTACTGTTTTCGGGCCTTTGTCAAATATCAACTGCTCATATGTGGGTGGACTTATGTCTGGATTCTCAATTCTGTTCCATTGGTCTATGTATCTGTTGTTGTACCAGTACCAGGCTGTTCTGACTACTGTGGTGGTATAATAGGTTCTAAAATCAGGTAGAGTAAGGCCTCCCACTTTGTTCTTCTTTTTCGGTAATGCCTTATTTATCCGGGGCCCCTTTCCCTTCCATATGAAGTTGGTGATTTGTTTCTCCATCTCATTAAAGAATGTCGCTGGGATTTGGATCGGAATTGCATTAAATGTATAGATCGCTTTTGGTAGAATAGACATTTTGATAATGTTAATTCTTCCTATCCATGAGCAAGGTAAGTTTTTTCACTTATGTAAGTCTCTTTTGGTTTCTTGCAGAAGTATACTATAAAAAAATTATACTATAGTTTTCTTTATATAAGTGTTTTACATCTCTGGTAAGATTTCTTCTTAAGTATTTTATCTTCTTCGGGACTTCTGTAAATGGCATTGATTTGATGATTTCCTCTTCGATGTTCTTTTTGATGGTATAGAGGAATCCAACTGATTTTTGTATGTTTATGTTGTGTCCCGACACTCTGCTGAACTCTTCTGTTAGTTTCAGTAGTTTTCTTGAGGATTCCTTAGTGTTTTCTTTGTATAAGAAGATCATGTCATCTGCGAATAGAGATACTTTTACTTCTTCCTTGCCAATCTGGATGCCCTTTTTTTCTTTATCTATTCCTGATTGCTCTGGCTAGGACCTCCAACACAATGTTGAATAAGAGCAGTGATAAAGGGCATCCTTGCCTGGTTCCTGATCTAAGTGGGAATGCTTTCAGGCTCTCTCCATTTAGGGTGATGTTGGCTGTTGGCTTTGTATAAATGCCCTTTATTATGTTGTGGAATTTTCCTTCTATTCCTATTTTGCTGAGAGCTTTTATCATGAATGGGTGTTGAACTTTGTCAAATGCCTTTTTTGCTCAATTGATAAAATCATATGATTCTTGTCTTTTGTTTTATTTATGTGGTGGATTACATTAATTGTTTTTCCACTATTGAAGCATCCCTGCATTCCTGGTATGAATCCCACTTGCTCATGGTGAATTATTTTTTTGATATGTTGTTGAGTTTTATTAGCTAGAATTTTGTTGAGGATTTTTGCATGTACTTTCATGAGACATATAGGTCTATAATTTTTTTTTTTTCTTGTGGTGTCTTTACCTGGTTTTGCTATCAGGGATATGGTCGCTTCATAGAATGAGTTTGGTAGTATTCCATCGTTTTTTTTTTTTCTATGCTTTGAAATACATTTAATAGTAGTGGCGTTAACTCTTCTCTGAAAGTTTGGTAGAACTGTGCAGTGAAGCCCTCTGGACCAGGGCTTTTTTTTGTCGGGAGTTTTTTGATTACCTTTTCCATCTCTTCTTTTGTTATGGGTCTATTTAGTTGTTCTACCTCTGTTTGTGTTAGTTTAGGTAGGTAGTGCGTTTCTAGGAATTCATCCATTTCTTCTAGGTTTTCAAATTTGTTAGAGTACAATTTCTCATGGTAATCTGATATGATTCTTTTAATTTCAGTTCGGCCTCTTGTCATATCACCCATGTCATTTCTTATTCGGGTTATTTGCTTCTTCTTCTGATTTTCTTTTGTCAGTTTGGCCAGTGGATTATCAATTTTGTTGATTTTTTAAAAAAACCTGCTTTTGGTCTTTTTAATTCTTTGAATTGTTTTTCTGTGTTCTATTTCATTTAGTTCAACTCTAATTTTTATTATTTGTTTAGTTCTGATGCCTGTGAGTTTCTTTTGTTGCTCTCTTTCCATTTGTTCAAGTGGTAGGGATAAATCTTTGATTTTGGCCCTTTCTTCTTTTTGTATGCATGCATTTATTGGTATAAATTGGCCTGTGAGCACCTCTTTCTCTGTGTCCCAAAGGTTCTGATAGGAAGTGTTTTCCTTCTCATTGGATTCTGTGAATTTTTTTATTCCATCCTTAGTGTCTTCTATAATTGAGTCTGTTTTGAGCAGGGCATTTGTTCAGTTTCCAAGTATTTGATTTCTTTGCCCTGCTTTTCCTATTATTGATTTCCAGTTTTATGGCCTTAAGGTCAGAGACGATGCTTTGTAATATTTCAAAAGTTTTTGATTCTACTAAGGCTTGCTTTATGACCTAATATGTGGTCTATAGTAGAGAACGTTCCATGTGCACTAGAAAAGAAAGTATACTTGGTTGCTGTTGGGTGGAGTGTTTTTTGTATGTCTATGAGGTCAAGTTGGTTGTGGCATTTATATCTTCCATGTCTTTATTGAGCTTCTTTCTGGATGTCCTGTCCTTCACCGAAAGTGGTGTGTTGAAGTGTCTAGCTATTATTGTGGAGCTGTCTATCTCAGTTTTCAGTGCTGATAGAGTTTGTTTTATGTATCTTGCAGCCCTGTCATTGGGTGCATAAATATTTAATATGTTTATATTTTCTTGGTGTATTGTCCCTTTAATCATTATAGAGTGTCCTTCTTCATCCTTTCTGATGGATTTAACTTTAAAGTCTGTTTTGTCAGAAATTAATATTGCCACTCCTGCTCTTTTTTGATTGTTGTTTATTGGATGTATTTTTTTCCATCCTTTTAGTTTTAGTTTGTTTGTGTCTCTGAGTCTAAGGTGTGTCTCTTGTAGGCAGCATATAGATGGATCTTGTTTTTTAATCCATTCTGCCACTCTCTGTCTCTTTATTGGTGCATTTAGTCTATTTACATTCAGCGTAATTATGGATAGGTATGAATTTAGTGCTGTGATTTTGATGTCTTTTTTTGTGTGGTGTTGACAATTCTTTTTCCCACTTAATTTTATGTGCCGAGTAGATTTTCTTTATATATTGTCCTTTCCTCATATTTGTTGTTGTTGATTTTGTTTCTGCTGAGTCTCTTTTTTTTTCTTGTATTTTATTTTGAATCGTAGGATAGTTTGTCTGCTTTGTGGTTACCTTATTATTTACCCCAATTTTTCTAAATTTAAACTTAACTTTTATTTCTTTGTATCCTGTATCTTTCTCTCCATATGGAAGGTGTATGATTACATTTTTTAGTCCCTCTTTATTATTTTAATGTTGTCTTCTTTTATATAATAACATCGCTCTTACCCTGTTTTGAGCTCTTTGTTTTTTATAATCTTGCTTTGTTTTTTTTGATTTCCCTGTCTGGGTTGACTTCTGGTTGCTTTGCCCAGTGTTCTTGTCTTTGGTTGATAGCTGATATTATTGATTTTGTAACCAAAGAAGTCCCTCTAGTATTTCTTGTAGTTTTGGTTTGGTTTTTACGAATTCCCTAAACTTGTATTTTATTAATTTCATCTTCATTTTTAAGAGACAGTTTTGCTGGATATATGATTCTTGGCGGGCAATTTTTTTCCTTCAATTTTTTAAATATGTCATCCCATTGCCTTCTTGCCTGCATGGATTCTGCCAAGTACTCTGAGCTTATTCTTATTGGCTCTCCTTTGTAAGTGACTTTTTGTTTATCCCTCACTGCTCTTACAATTCTCTGTTTATCTTTGGTTTTGGCAAGTTTGAATATAATATGTCTTGGTAACTTTCTTTTAAGATCCACCTTATGTGGAGTTCGATGAGCATCTTGGATAGATATCTTCTCATCTTTCATGATATTAGGGACGTTTTCTACCAACAAATTTTCAACAATTTTCTCTGTATTTTCTGTAATCCCTCCCTGTTCTGGTACTCCAATCACTCGTCTGTTATTTCTCTTGATAGAGTCTCACATGAGTCTTAAGGTTTCTTCATTTTTTTAAATTCTTTTATCTGATTTTTCTTCAAATATATTAGTGCCAAGTGATTTATCTTCGAATTCAGAAATTCTAGCTTCTACTTGCTCAATTCTGCACCTCTGACTTTCTATTGAGTTGTCTACTTCTGTAATTTTATTATTAATCTTCTAAATTTCTGATTGCTGTCTGTCTATGGATTTTTCCAGCTTATTAAACTTTTCAGTAAGTTCCTGGTTGCTTTATCTGTGTGCTCCTTGTCTTGTTCTGCGTATTGCCTCATTTCCTTCCTGATGTCTTGAAGGGCTCTGTATATTGAACTTTTGTATTCTGCATCTGTAATTCCAAGGAAGCACTTTCATCTAGAAGATCCCTGGATTCTTTGTTCTGAGAGCCTGTTGAGGGGATCATGTTCTGTTTCTTTATGTGACTTGATATTGACTGTTGTCTCTGAGCCATCTGTAAGTTATTGTATTAGTTTATGCTTGCTTGCTGTGTTATAGCTTCTTGCTTTGTTTTGTTTTGGTATACCCCTATTGGTTGCTTGATTTAGCTAGCTTGATTATTTTCACCTTTGGAGCTCTGACATCCTGTCCCCAGATGGCTAGAGCTGTTATCAGGTATATTAGTCTAGGAGTTCATTCAGCTTTCTTGTCTGACTTCAGCTCAGGTTTCCAGGTAGCTGATCATCAAGTGTGTGGTACAGGCTCTGTCCTACAGTCTTAGAGGGGCAGGGGTGATTTGCATATATACCGGTATCTGATTGCAGCAGGGGGTCACACTGCGAACAGTGCAGGGGGCTGAGAACCGACCCCTGAGTGTCTCTGAGGAAAGCACCTCCCTTTTCTTTAGTGTGTGCAGGTAGGTGGGTTCTGCAGACAGACCATGGGCACCCAAAATTTTTGGTTGTAAGGGCTGGGAGGTACCAGTTATCTTTGGACTCCTGTCACGGGTGGCTGGGTGACCTGAGTGGAGCTACCAGTCGTCAGTTCCCTGACGTGGATAGATGAGTACCTTATTTAATAAGCAAAGCAATTTGAAACATCAAACACCCACCTCTCCACCACACAGCTGAAATGGTTGGGGTTTGCCAACAAGGGCTTATTCTCCTGAAATAGGCTCACACAGGTCCATGCAGAAGGGAAAGTTGCTCAAAGTCCATGGACCATTTATGCCTGGATAGGAGCCGCTTCTGTCCTGAGCTTCAGCGGTTAGTGGAGCTAACAAATTATTTTTCCCCCCAGTTGCAAAGTTTTTCCTTCCCCAAGGCTGGGAGGATGGCTCTATGTGCTCAACAGGGCCTCTCTCAGGCCCAGGGAATTCAGGCACTGAAGCTGGCTTGGGGGTGGGGAGGCACGATAAAATATACGCAAGTACTTAGCTTTTGCCAAGAGCGCCATTCTTCTCAGGTTCCGGTGGCATGAGTCGGCTGTATGTCTGGCTGCTTCTCCTTGAGGAAACTGCGGCCGAATGCTAGTACCAGGTCACCACCGCCGCTCCGGGAAGGGTGCCTGAGGGCTCCTTGTGATTCAGGTCTGGTAATTCCTTCTGCTTCAGAACAGTCTCTTCCTCCCCCTGCCCCTCAGTTCATTTTCTAAGCTTGCCTTTGAAGCTCAGGCATCCCAGCTTGTCACAAATATACTCGTTTCACTTGTTTTTTCGGGTCTTTTTTTTAAAGGGGGCTCGCCGGAAGTGTCTGTCTATTCCACCATCTTGGCTCTGCCTCAGAAAGGTGAATCTTGTAGTAGGGTGTGGAATATGTTAGAGGAAAGAGTTCCAGCAGAGTCCTTTGGGTGCTCTGACAGACCTCTGGTAAGATGCTGAAGATTGCAGCAGTGAAAATAAAGATTAAAGGATGGATGGCAGCTCCATCTTAAAGGAAAAGCAACAAGACAGTGATAAGACACAGAAGGCAAAGTGCCATAGGTTTTATTTATTTTAAATAATATTGTGTTTTCAGTGAAGTTTTTCATAGCAGTTTAGGTTCCCATTCAACAATTTCTACAGGAATCGATCAGTGAGATTGGTTACAACCTTCACAGTTGCCGTAGGTTTTAGTTTTGAGTGCCTGGAAGTTTGGTGGTAACGGTGATAGAACTTTAATGGGCAGGAGGAGGAGAGTTATGGTTGGGTAGGGAAGAACTCATGTTTTAGGCTTTTGGGATGAAAGGCTTGAAGAGCCCCAATGGGTGGTGAGAGCTGGCTGAATGAAGTCCCTATTAGAATGGGGAGGAATCTCCCAGAGGATCTAGTTCTCATTTGGTGCCCTGACAGATTTTGGTATGGAGACAGAACCTGCTCTGCGAGCTAAAGTCTTTACAGCATGCCACGGACAGCTTTACCAAGTGTAAAGTTGTGGTGATGGAGGAAAAGGATCCAGTGAAAGAGGAGTTAGTGGTCAAAGGTATGAGATGATAGGAGCCAATGGAGGAAGTCTTTTTTTTTTTTTAATTTTTTAATTTATTTTGTTGTTGAGAATATACACAGCAAAGCACACACCCGTTCGTTTCCACATGTACAATTCAGTGACATTGATTATATCATTTGAGTTGTGCACCATTCTCATTCTCCTTTTCTGAGTCGTTTACCCCCCTCCATTAACATAAACTCACTGCCCACTAAGGTCCCTATCTAATTTTTCAAGTTGTTGTCCACGTGATCCCATATAGATAGTTTTTAAAAGAGCATAACAATCAAGGCAGACCTTTTTCACTAGTTAAGCTAAACTGTTGCTTGGTTTTAAGAATACTGCAGGGGATATTTTTGGTTTCAGGTTTAAAGATTATCTTAGGGCAGTAGTTTTGGGGGTTCATATAGCCTTCATGGCTTCAGAAAGTCTGGAAGTCATGAGAATTTGAAATTCTGAACTAATTCTGTGAAGTCTGTATTCTTTGTCATGTGCAGGCACTGAAGTCTTTGTTCAGTTAGCTTAGTAGTTAGCTAAGTATTGGACAAAGGTTTCTTTAAATGCTTGAACTGATAAGTATCCCAGCCCTTGCCAAAGTGATCTGGTGTTGTTGAGGTATGTTGTTAATGCTCCAGCAGGCAGTTCACAGCTCTATTTTCTTAGACTTCATTTCCTGTTTTCTCAGAGGTTCAAGATCTGCCAGAGTTCAGATATTAGGGCATTCTCAGGTCTTTTTCTTTTTTAATTTTATTGTGTTTTAGGTGGAAGTTTACAGCCTGGATTAGTTTTTTATTCAACAAATTTATACATGAATTGTTCTGTGACATTAGTTGCAATCCCTGCAATGTGTCATCATTCTCCCCTTTTCTGTTTCCACCCTGGGTTCAGAGTGTCCATTCTTCCAGTTTTCCTGTCCCTTCCAATCTCCAACATTTATTATTATTTTTAATTTATGTGGTGGGTTATGTTGATTGATTTTCTAATGTTGAACCATCCTTGCATACCTGGTATGAATTCCACATGGTCATGCTTTATTTTTTAGATATGTTGAATTCTATTGGCTAGATTATTGTTGAGAATTTTCACATCTATATTCATGAGAGATATTGGTTTGTAACTTTATTTTTTTGTGGTGTCTTTGACTTCCTGTGTTATCAGGGTTATTCTGGCTTCCTAGAATGAATTCGGGAGTATTCTTTCCTTTTCTGTGCTCTGAAATAGTTTGAGTAGTACTAGCATGAGCTCTTCTCTGTTTGGTAGAATTCTCCAGTGAATCTATCTGGGTAGGGTTTTTTGTTGTTGTTGTTGGGAATTTTTTTTTTATTACCTCTTCAATCTCTTCTCTTGTTCGGGTTCTGTTCACGTATTCTATCTCAGTTTGTATTCATTTAGGTAGGTAATGTGTTTCTGGGAATTTGTCCATTTCCTCTAGGTTCTCAAATTTGTTGGAGTAAAATTTTTCATAGTATTCTGTTATGATCCTATTTATTTCAGTTGCGTCTGTTGTAATGTCCTCCATTGCATTTCTTATTTGGGTTATTTACTTCCTCTTCTGTTTTTCTTTTGTCAGTTTGGCCAATGGTTTGTTGATTTTATTGATTTTTTTCGAAGAACAACTTTCGGTCTCGTTGATTGTTTCTATTGTTTTTCTGTTCTCTATTTCATTTATTTCTGCTCTAATCTTTATTATTTCCTTTCTTCTGATAAGTGTGTATTCTTTTTGCTCTTCTCTTTCTATTTGATTTTGGTCTGTTCTTTTTGAATGTGTGCTTTTATTTTTATAAATTACCTCTGAGCACTGCCTT
Organism: Loxodonta africana; assembly: GCF_030014295.1. Classification (NCBI taxonomy): domain Eukaryota; kingdom Metazoa; phylum Chordata; class Mammalia; order Proboscidea; family Elephantidae; genus Loxodonta; species Loxodonta africana. Next base: position 29,474,515 of record NC_087364.1, read on the forward strand.
TCCTGTGGTCCAAAGGTTTTGGTATGATGTGTTTCCGTTCTGCATTGATTCTAGGAATTTCTTTATATCCTTTTTGATATTGTGTATTACCCAGTTGTTTTTAAGCAAGGTGTTACTCAGTTTCTGTGTATTTGATTTGTTTTCATTGGTCTTCTTGTTATCAGTTTCTACTTTTATGACGTTTTGATCAGAGAGAATATTTTGCATCATTTCGATGTTTTGGATATTTTAAGGGTTGCTTTGTGGCTTAAAATGTGGTCCGTTCTGGAGAATGTTCCATGTGCATTAGAAAAGAATGTATACTTTGCTGCTGTTGGGTGGTGTGTTGTATACATATCTATGAGGTCAGGTTGGTTGATTTTGGCCTTTAGATGTTCTGTATCTTTGTTGAGTTTCTTTCTAAATGTTCTGTCCTTTACGGAGAGTGGTACATTGAAGTCTCCTACTATTATTGTGGAACTTCTGTTTTTCTTTTCAGTGGTGTTAGAGTTTGTTTTATGTATTTTGGAGCCCTGTTGTCGGATACATTGATTTTTTTAAGTTATGTCTTCTTGGTGTATTGTTCCTTTGATTATTATATAATGTCCTTGCTTGTCCTTTGTGGTTGGTTTTGCCTTAAAGTCTGTTTTATCTGAGGTTAGTATTGCCACTCCTCTTTCTGGCTACTGTTTGCTTGATACATTTTTTCTGTCCTTTGATTTTTAATATATTTATGTCTAAGGTGTATCTCTTTTAGACAACATATCGATGAGTCTTTTTTTTGTGTCCATTCTGTCACTCTCTGTCTCTTTATGGGTATATTTAAGCCATTTACATTCAGTGTGATTATAAATAGGTATGAATGTATTGCTGTCATATTGTTGTGCTTTTTTTTTTTTGTGCTGCTCATGTTTTCTTTGTTCCTCTTACTTTCCTGTGCTGAGTTCATTATTGTTTGTGAATTTCCTTTTCTTTTCTTTCACTATGATAGATACTGCATTTACTGAGTCTTTATGTTTTTCTTCTGTTTTATTTTGATGAGTAGTTTTGTTAACTTTCTTTGTGCTTGCCTTGAAATTTACCCTCATCTTCCTAAGTTTGAAACAGTCTTTTATTACTTGATATCACCTTGACTTCCTCTCCATTTGAAAGATCTATACTTACATCATTTATTACCCCTTTTACTGTTTTGATGTTGTTGCCATTTAGTGATTGACGTCTGTGTCCCTGTTTTAAGTCTTTTACCTTTGTTTTATTGTTCAGAGTTCTTGACCTAGGGTGGTATCTGGCTGATGCTGTCTTGTGTCCTGGACTCCAGTTGTTGTCTGATGTTGTTGGTTCTGTAGGACTCCCTTTATTATTTCTTGTAAGTTTGGTTTGGATTTTACAAATTCCTTGAATTTCTTTTTACCTAGAAATGTCCTAATTTCACCATTGTATCAGTGAGAAAGTTTTGCAGGATATATTACTCTTGGTTGGCAGTTTTTTTTTTTTTTTTCCAAGGTTTTATGTATTTCACCCCATTGCATTCTTGTTTGCTTGGTTTCTGCTGAGTAATCAGAGTTTAGTCTTATTGTTTTTGCTTTGTAAGTGAGTCTTCATTTTTCTCGAGCTACTCTCAGGATTATTTCTTTGCCTTTGGTTTTGGCAAGTGTGATTATGATATGTCTTGACTTTCTTTTGGCGCTGTCCTATATGGGGTTTGTTCAGCTTCTTGGATGGTCAGCTTTTCGTCTTTCATGATACTTGTGAAGTTTTATGCCAGTAAATCTTCCACAATCCTTTCCGTGTTTTCCATTTTCTCCCTCTGTTCTGGAACTCTGATCACATGCAAATTTTTGCTCTTGGTTGCCTCCCACATAATTCTTAGGTTTTCTTAATTTTTCTTCATTCTTTCTCTGATTTTTACTGAAAGAAAGCGGCATCCATGGATTTGTCTTCAATCTTGCTGATTCTGTCTTCCATTATTTCATATCGGCTCCAGAAACCTTTTGAGTTGTTCATGTCTGAAATTTTATTTATCTTTTGAATTTCTAGTTACCGTTTTTGTTATGATTATTTATTTTGACATTTTGTTCTTGTTTTTTTCCCTGGATTCTTCTATTGCTTTGTCTGTGTTTTCTTTGATTTTGGCTTTGTTTTGTGTGTGTGTGTGTGTATTTTCCATAATTTTCTTCATTTTTTTCTTGAGTTTGTGTTTTCCTTGATCTCTTTCCTAATCTCTTTGTTGTTGTTGTTAGGTGCCATCGAGTCAGTTCTGGTTCATAGTGATCCTATGCACAACAGAACGAAACACTGCCTGGTCCTGAGCCATCCTCACAATCGTTGCTATGCTTGAGCTCATTGTTGCAGCCACTGTGTCAATCCACCTCATTGAGGGTCTTCCTCTTTTCTGCTGACTGTGTACTCTGCCAAGCATAATGTCCTTCTCCAGGGACTGATCCCTCCTGACAACACGTCCAAAGTATGTAAGACGCAGTCTTGCCATCCTTGCTTCTAAGGAGCACTCTGGTTGTACTTCTTCTAAGACAGATTTGTTCATTCTTTTGGCAGTCCGTGGTATATTCAATATTCTACGCCAACACATCAATTCAAAGGCATCAACTCTTCTTTGGTCTTCTTTATTCATTGTTCAGCTTTCACATGCATATGATGTGATTGAAAATACCATGGCTTGGGTCAGGTGCACCTTAGTCTTCAGGGTGACATCTTTGCTCTTCAACACTTTAAAGAGGTCCTTTGGAGCAGATTTACCCAATGCAATGCGTCTTGATTTCTTGACTGCTGCTTCCATGGGTGTTGATTGTGGATCCAAGTAAAATGAAATCCTTGACAACTTCAATCTTTTCTCCGTTTATCATGATATTGCTCATTGGTCCAGTTGTGAGGATTTTTGTTTTCTTTATGTTGAAGTGCAACCCATACTGAAGGCTGTGGTCTTTGATTTTCATTAGTAAGTGCTTCTCCTAATCTCTTAAAAAGAGAGCCCTAATTATTAGTATTTTGAATTCCATATCAGGTAGTCAACTGCCTTTTCTTCCATTGGATGGTTATCTGATTCTTTATTTTGGTCGCTTGCTGGAGCCATCTTGTCCTGCTTTTTTATGTTTTGATATTGTCTGCTGTCTCTGAGACAGTAGGTATTATTTCTTTTTACTAATTGATTGTATGTTCGTTTGTTTCTCGCTACTTTTTTGTTCTGTTTGGATATGTCAGGGAGGTTGGGGTGCTTTTCTGCTTGCTTGTCTGTGGACATGTTAACTCTCATCACCTTGTCTGGATGGGCAGGGCAGCAGTAGGCAGGGCAAGCCCACTTCAGTGTATGCTGGTTTGGTGAGGTGGCTGAAGTTGAACTGGGCATCTACTGTCTGCCTCCTGATGTTGGCCCAGTGGTGTGGGAGCATTCACTGGTCCTCACCAGAGGGGAGGGGGGCCAGACTGAGAGTGGTACAGACTTGCTTCCCTCTATTCAGCAGCTGGTTGAGTGGCAGGAGGGTGGGGAGGGGCAGTGCGGGCCTGGTGCTGGGGCCAGCCTGAGCACCAGGGATGCCTTAGCCAAGACAGCATGAAGGGAGCCAGTGGGAAGGGCGGGGAGGTGGCATATCTGGCTAGATAGGAGGGAGAAAGTAAAGAAAAGGGATAGAAAGAGAAAAAACATTGTAGCCCATGGGTGGGGGTGGGGCAGACCTGTGAGCTGGCAGGAAGGGGGGAGGTGGTGTATGGGGCTAGGTGGAAAGGAGAAAGGAAAGTAAGAAAGGAAAAAAGAAAAAATACAGCTGTGAGGCATGGGCTGGTGAGTGGGGATGCAGTGGACATGGGCCAATGGGAAGGGATGGGACATGGCTTATGGGGCTAGGTAGTAGGGGGAAAGAAAAGGAAAAAAAGGTCAGTGCAGTGAGAGCCAGTGTGTGGGAGCAGGTGAATCCGGGGTGGTGGTAGGCTGATGTTTCTCTGGCTGCAGTGGTGCAGCAGGGGCCAGTTGGAAGGAAGGAGATGGTTTATGGGGCTAGGCTAGGTAAGAAAGAGAAAGAAAGTGAAAAAAAGAAAAGAAGAATGCATTGTGGCAGGAGCTGGCAGGTGGGGGTGGGGTGGGTTGGGCAGTGGTGGGCTGGTGCGCCTGGGGCTCTCTAGCCACGCTGGTATAGTAGGGCCTGGCTGGAAGGGAGAGAAATGGAATTCAGGGATAGGTGGGAAAGAGAAAGAAAAGGAAGAAAGAGGGAAAAAAAAGAAGCTGGTGCAGTGGGGGCAGGTGAGTGGGGGTGAGATGGAAAGAAATAAGCAAAAAAAAATATGGTGTGCTGTGGAAGCCAATCGGTGGGGGCAGAGGAAACCCAGGGTGGCAGCAGGCCTGTGTCTCTCTAGCCATGATAGTGCGACAGGGGCTGGTGGGAAGGGGGTGTTGGTGTACGGGGCTAGGTGGAAGGAAGAAAGAAAAGGAAGAAAGAGAAAAAAGCCATGTGGTGGGAGGGGGCAGGGAAGGGTCAAGGATGGGGGTAATGCTCTTATCGTGGACCCCAGTGGTGGATGCTGCTGGGCTGAAGGGTTTCTTGCTGCTACTTACCATAAGAGTAAGAAAATATGTTTCTCTGGTTAGTGGGTGCGCTGTCTCCTGTTGGGAGCTCCATGAGTTTGCCTTTCCCTACTCTGTCCACGGTCATTGCTAGCTGTGCTTCAAGATGGTGATGCTGTGCCACCACGCTGTATCTCTCCATGTTCTCTGTTTTCTGTCAGTTTCTTCTTCCACTTTATGTTTGATTTAGTTCTTTATCCCTTAGGGTTCTAAGATTGACATTTGTATTCGTTTTTCTTAGTTTTTTGAGTCTGCTGCAGAGGGATGGCCTCGTGCGTCTGTCTAGGGCACCATGTTGGCTCTTCCCCCTCCTGGAATATTTTGAAGCAAATCCAAGACATATCACATGATAGTTTTCTAATATGATGTAACAGAATTAAACAGGTTTACGCAACCATAACCTTCCCAACTGGGTCCTGCTCTATTACAACTCAGTGCAAGACAGTCCTGGAGAGAAGCAGAGAAGAGACAGAGTCTCCCATGCTAAACTCAAAATCAGATAAATATTTCTTCTCCCCCAGAGAAGTTGTGAGGGAGGCAGTGAAGCAGAAGGCCAAGATTCCCTTAGTAGAGGTTCCTGGAAGGGAAATCCATGGGGAAGAGGGTTCCCACCCAGCAGTCCGAACTTCCACATGAAAGAATAAAGAACAAAGAAAAGATGATGAGTTGGAAAGAAGTAGAAATGAAGTCTCATCTCCAGTGTTGAAGCCTCGTCTCCAGTGTTGAGGAGAAAATAGTAAAGAAAGAAAGGTGGCTTATATAGACTGACCATTTTAGAAGCTGGCAATGAGTGAAGGAAAACTAGGGTGCTCACTGGGCTTGAAGGTGATGAGATCGTGTGCTTGTTGGAAGAGAAAATAGGGGTAACTGAAGGACAAGTGTTAGAAAATGTTCATCAATGAAATAACTGGGAACCAGATTTTTTAAAGAGGGAACTGGTATTCAGAGCAAATGAAAGGGTCCACTTTAGAACAGAAGAAAGATCCTTTAATCTTTCAGTCTAACAAATCTTTACCTCCCTATCCTGAGTCTCATTTTAATGCTGACTTGATGGTAATTTAAAGACATGTTGCAGAGGCAAGGCCAAGACGGCAGAGAAGTCAGATGCTTCCAGTGGTCCCTCTTAGAACAAAGACCCAAAAAAACAAGTGAATTGATTATATATGACAATCTAGGAGCCCTGAACATCAAAGACAGAGTTGAGGAGTCAGACTCAGCAGCAGGGGGAGGGAGAGATGCTTCAGAAGTAACAAGAAGTTGCCAGACCTAACATGGCTGGCACCAGCTAGCGTGCGAGGGGTGAGACCAGCAGTGGTGCTCTGGATGTGTTTTCCACATCAGAAGAGACTGAGCAGCAGAGAGTCTGCTCAAGACTCCAGAACCAGTGAGAAATAGCACTCAGTCGGCAAAAGATAAGTACAACTGTCTAACCTACCATGCGGTACGTCTAACCCTTTTGGGAAGTACCTCTTTCCCATTTTCTTGCCCCATCCCCACTCTGCTCTGGGGCCTGGTCCAGCTTCAGCAATTGCTGCACTCCCTGGACTAGAAGTAGGACCTGTTGTGTATCCTGAACCATTCTCCTGGCTTCGGAGAGGGAACAAATTAACAAACAGGAAAAAATAAACTGCCAGCTCCCGTAAGCCGGGAACTCCAGGCAGGCACAGCCCTTTTGCGTAGGCACAGGCCTAAGGGGTTCATGGGCTTTGAATGCCTTTCACCCCTGCATACCCCTGTGTGGGATGATTTCAACAGTGTAGGCCCTCGCTAGCATAGTACAACAGGGCATATAACTAAAGCCTATTTTAATCTGTATCAGCTATAAAGAGGAGTGGCAGATTTGTGACATTTGACACCACCTTGCTATTAAGCAGGGTCCTCACCTACCCACATCAGGGGCCTGAGGACTGGTAGCTCCACCCATTCCACTGACCCGCCCGTGACAGGGGTCCAAGAATAAGTGGTGACCCCCAGTCCTTACAGACAACAGCATTGGGTGACCATAGTCCAGCTGCAAAACCCACCTACCTACCTGCTTTAGGGAACAGGGACACACTTTCCACCCAGATGCTCAGGGGCAGCAGTCAGCCCCCTGCCTTGATCAGCACATGACCCCCTACTGCAGCCAGATACCTGTGCCTACTCCAGTCACCACTGCCCATCTAGGACTGTAGGTGAGAGCCTGCACCACACATTCAGTGACCGGCAACATGGACACCTGAGCTGAATCCACACAAGAAAAGTAAATGGACTCCTGGGCTCACATACCTAGTAACAGCTCTAGCCACCTGGAGACAGGATGTGAGAGCTTCAAAGACGTCAGTAATCAAACTAGCTCACACAACCAGCCTATTTGGGCATATCAAAACACAACAAAGCAAGAAGCTAGGACACAGTAAAGGAACAAATAAATAAAATAACTTATTGATGGCTCAGAGACAGCAGTCAATATCAAATCACATAAAGAGGCAGACCATAATGGCTTCAGCAAACCACCAACACAAAGAATCAAGGAACCTTCTGGAGGAAGATAATTTCTTGGAATTACCAGAGGTAGAATTCAAAAGACTATTATACAGAACTCTTTAAGAGATCAGGAAGGAGATCAGGCAAAAAGCAGAACAAGCCAAGGAACACACAGACAAAGCAGTAGAGGAACTTAAGATTATATAAGAGCATAATGACAAATTTAACAGGCTTTAAGAATCCATAAAGAGATAGCAAACAAATTCAGAAGATTAACAATAAAATTTCAGAATTAGACAACTTAGTAGAAAGTCATAGGAGCAGAACTGAGGCAATGGAAGTCAGAAATAGTGAGATTGAAGATAAAGCACTTGACCCCAACTTATTTGAGGAAAAGTCAGATAAAAGAATTTAAAAAATGAAGAAACTATAAGAATTATGTGAGAATCTATCAAGAGGAAAAACTATGAGTGATTGGAGTACCAGAACAGGGAGGAATAACAGAAAATATAGAGAGAATTGTTGAAGATTTGCTGGCAGAAAACTTCCCCGGTATCATGAAAGATGAGAAGATATCTATCCAAGAAGCTTATCAAATCCCATACAAGATAGATCCCAAAAGAAAGTCACCAAGATGTATTATAATCAAACTTGCCAAAACCAAAGATAAAGAGAGAATTTTAAGAGCAGCTATGGATAAACAAAAAGTAATCTACAAAAGAGAATCAATAAGACTAAGCTCAGGCTACTCAGCAGAAACCATGCAGGCAAAAAGGCAATGGGATGACATATATAAAAGTTTGAAGGTAAAAATTGCCAGCCAAAAATTATATATTCAGCAAAACTGTCTCCCAAATATGATGGTGAAATTAGAGTATTTGCAGATAAACAGAAGTTTAGGGAATTTGTAAAAACTAAACCAAAATGACAAGAAATACTGAAGGGACTCCTCTGGTTAGAAAATCAATAACATCAGATAACAACCCAAAACTTGAACACAAAACAGAGCAACCAGATATCAACTCAGGTAGGGAACTCACAAAAATAAACCAAAGCAAAAACACTGAAAATAGGGAAACTGAGATGTCAGTATATAAAAGATGATGGCATTAAAAAACAGGGACTAAATAATGTAGTCATAGGTCTTTCATATGGAGAGGTAGTCAAGGTGATATAAACTTAGAATAATAAGGGTAAATATTAAGGTAACCACAAAGGAAACAATCCTATACATCAAAATAAAAAACAAGAAAAACATAGAGACTCAGCAAATACTAAATCAACAACAATGAAAAAGGTGAAAAGAAAATACATAAAGAAAAATGACTCAGCACAGAAAATTAAGTGAAACAAAGAAACTGTAAACAACACACACAAAAGACATCAAAATGACAGCACTAAACTCATACCTATTGATAATTACACTGAACATAAATGGACGAAATATACCAACAAAGAGACAGAGAGTGACAAAATGAATTAAAAAACACGACCTGTCTATATGCTGCCTACAAGAGGCACACCTTAGACTTAAAGACACAAACTAAAAATTAAAGGGTGGAAAAAATATATCAAGGAAACTACAATCAGAAAAGAGCAGGAGTGGCAATATTAGTCTCTGACAAAATAGACTTTAATGCAAAATCCACCACAAAGGATAAGGAAGGACAGTTTATAATGATTAAAAGGTAAATACACCAGGAGGACATAAACATAATAAATATTTATGCACTCAACGACAGGGCTCCAAAATGCATAAAACTCTAACAGCACTGAAAACAGAAATAGACAGCTCCACAATAATAGTAGGAGACTTCAACATACCACTTTTGGTGAAGGACAGAACATCCAGGAAGAAGCTCAATAAAGACATGGAAGATCAACCAACTTGATCTCATAGACATATACAGAACACTCCACCCAATGGTAACCAAGTATACGTTCTTTTCTAATGTACATGGAACATACTTCAAAATAGACCACATATTAGGCCACAAAACAAGCCTTAACAGAATCCAGAAGATCAAAATATTACAGAGCATCTTTTCTTACCATAAAGCCATAAAAGTAGAAATCGATAACAGAGAAAGCAAGGAAAAAAAAAATCAAATACATGGAAACTGAACAACACCTTGCTCAAAAACTACTGAGTTATAGAAGAAATTAAGGACAGAACAAGGAAATTCACAGAATCAAATGAGAATGAAAACACATCCTCCCAGAACCTTTAGGACACAGCAAAAGCAGTAACCATAGGTCAATTTATAGCAATAAATGCACACATTCAAAAAGAAGAAAAGGCTAAAATCAAAACATTAACCCTGCTACTCTAACAAGTAGAGAGCAGTAAAAGAAGCCCTTGGGCACCAGAAGAATGGAAATAATAAAAGTGAGAGCAGAATTAAATGAAATAGAGAACAGAAAAACAATTGAAAGAGTTAACAAGACCAAAAGTGGGTTCTTTGAAAAGATCAATAAAATTGATAAACCACTGGCGAAAATGACAAAAGAAAAACAAGAGAGGAAGCAAATCATCTGAATAAGAAATGAGATGGGGGTGCAGGGAGGCAGAGCCAAGATGGCAGAATAGACAGATGCTTCCGGCGAGCCCTCTTACAACAAAGACCTGAAAAAACAAGTGAAACGAGTATATTTATGACAAGCTAGGAGCCCTGAACATCAAAGGCAAGCTTAGAAAATGAACTGAGGGGCAGGGGTAGGAAGAGACGGTTCAAAAGCGGAGAGGAGTTACTGGACCTGAATCACGGGGAGCCCTCAGGCACCATTCCCAGAGCGGCTATAGCAGGCTGGTACTAGCGTTAGGCCGTGCTTTCCTCAGGGAGAAGCAGCCAGCTGCACAGCCTAATCACACCTCTGGAACCAGAGAAGAACGGAACTCTCGGCAAAAGCTAAGTACTTGCGTATATTTTACTGTGCCCTCCCCCAACCTTGTTTCCAAGCCGGCTTCGGTGGCTGATTTCCCTGGGCCTGAGCTAGGCCCTGTTGAGTGCCTGAATCCATCCTTCCAGCCTTGGAAAGGGAATAAATTTGAAATTGGGGAAAAGATAATTTGTCAGCTCCACTAACCTGGGGGGCTCAGGACAGAAGAGGCTCCTGTCCAGGCATACACAGTCCATGGACTTTGAGTAATTTCCCCCTCTGCATGGACCTGTGTGGGCCTGTTTCAGGAGAATAAGCCTTTGTTGGCTGACTCCAACCATTTCAGCTGTGCAGTGGAGAGGTGGGTGTTTGAAGTTTGACACTGCTTTGCCTATTAAACAGGGCCCTCACCCACCCACATCAGGGGCCTAAGGACTGGTGGCTCCACTCAGGTCACTAAGCCACCGATGACAGGAGTCCAAGGATAACTGGTACAGCCCAGTCCTTACAAAAAAAAAATGTTGGGTGCCCATGGTGTGCATGCAGAACCCACCCACCTGTATGCTGTAGGGAACAGGGACACGCTTTCCTCAGAGACATGTGGGGGACGATTCTCAGCCCCCTGCCTTGTTCACACTGTGACCCCCTGCTGCAACCAGATACCGGTACCTACACCAATCACCTCTGCCCCTCTAAGACTGTAGGACAGAGCCTATACCACATGCTTGATGATCAGCTACCTGGACACCTGATCTGAGTTCATACAAGAAAAGTGAATGGACTCCTAGACTTATATACCTGATAACAGCTCTAGCCGTCTGGGGATAGGACGTCAGAACAGGGAGGGATAACAGAAAATACAGAGAGGGTTGTTGAAGATTTGTTGGCAGACAACTTTCCTGATATCGTGAAAGATGAGAAGATATCTATCCAAGATGCTCATAGAACTCCACATAAGGTACATTCTAAAGGAAAGTCGCCAAGACAAAGGTGAAAATAAGCGAGCTCACACAGGCAACCCATATGGGCATAACAAAACAAAACAAAGCAAAAAGCTATGACACAGTAAGCAAACATAAAATAAACTAATACAATAACTTATAGATGGCTCGGAGACAACAGTCAATATCAAGTCACATAAAGAAACAGACCATAATCGCCTCAACAATCTCTCAAAACCAAAAAGCAAGGGATCTTCTAGATGAAAGTGCCTTCCTGGAATTACCAGAGGCAGAACATGAAAGATTAATATACAGAGCCCTTCAAGACATCAGGAAGGAAATGAGGCAACAGGCAGAACAAGCAAAGGAACACACAGATAAAGCAATTGAAGAAATTAAAAAGATTATTCAGGAACGTAATGAAAAATTTAATAACCTGGAAAAATCCATAGATAGACAGCAATCAGAAATTCAGATTAACAATAAAATTACAGAATTGGACAACTCAATAGAAAGTCAGAGGAGCAGAATTGAGCAAGGTGAAGGCAGAATTTCTGAACTTGAAGATAAAGCACTTGGCACTAATATATTTGAAGAAAAATCAGATAAAAGAATTTAAAAAGAACTAACAAATCTTAAGACTCATGTGGGACTCTATCAAGAGAAATAACCTACGAGTGATTGGAGTACCAGAACAGGGAGGGATAACAGAAAATACAGAAAGAATTGTTGAAGATTTGTTGGCAGACAACTTTCCTGATATCATGAAAGATGAGAGGTATCTATCCAAGATGCTCATAGAACTCCACATAAGGTACATTCTAAAGGAAAGTCACCAAGACATATTATAATCGAACTTGCAAAAGAAAGATAAAGAGAGAATTTTAAGAGCAGATAGAGATAAATGAAAAGTCACCTACAATGGAGAATCAATAAGAATAAGCTCAGACTACTCGGCAGAAGCCATGCAGGCAAGAAGGCAATGGGATGACTTATATAAAAAATTGAAAGAAAAAAATTGCCAGCCAAGAATCTTACATCCAGCAAAACTGTCTCTCAAATATGAAGGTGAAATCAGAACATTTCCAGATAAAAAGAAGTTTAGGGAATTTGTAAAAACCAAACCAAAACTACAAGAACTACTAAAGGGAGTTCTTTCATTAGAATCAATAATATCAGGTATCAACCCAAGACTAGAACACTGGGCAGAGCAATCAGAAGTCAACCCAGACAGGGAAATCAAAAAAATAATTCAAAGTTAAAAAAACACTCAAAATAGGGAAACAGCGATGTTATTATGTAAAAGAAAGCAACATAAAAACAATAAACAGGGACTGAGAAATGTAGTCATAGATCTTCCATATGGAGAGAAGGACAAGGCGATACAAAGAAATAAAAGTTAGATTTAATTTAGAAAAATAGGGGTAAATAATAAGGTAACCAAAATTAAGTGGGAAAAGAAACTGTCAACAACACACAAAAAAAGACATCAAAATGATAGCACTAAATTCATACCTATCCATTATTATGCTGAATGTAAATGGAGTGAATGCACCAATAAAGAGACAGAGAGTGGCAGAATGGAGTAAAAACCAAGATCCGTCTATACACTGCCTACAAGAGACACACCTTAGACTTAGACACACAAACAAACTAAAACTCTCAAAGGATGGAAAAAAATATATCAAGCAAACAACAGTCACAAAAGAGCAGGAGTGGCAATATTAATTTCTGACAAAATAGACTTTAAAGTTAAATCCATCATAAAGGATAGGGAAGGACACTATATAAAGATCAAAGACACGATATACTAAGAAGATATAACCATATTGAATATTTCTGCACCCAATGACAGGGCTGCAAGATACATAAAACACACTCTATCAGCATTGAGAAGTGAGACAGCTCCACAATAATAGTAGGAGACTTCAACACACCACTTTCAGTGAAGGACGGGACATCCAGAAAGAAGCTTGATAAAATCACGGAAGATCTAAATGCCACAATCAACCAACTTGACCTCATGGACATATACATAACACACTACCCAATAGCAGCGACGTATACTTTCTTTGCACAGGAAACATTCTCTAGAATAGACCACATATTAGGTCATAAAGCAAGCCTTAGCAGAATCCAAAACATTGAAATATGACAAAGCATCTTCTCTGACCCACAGGCCATAAAAGTGGAAATCAATAACAGAAAAAGCAGGGAAAAGAAATCAAACACTTGGAAACTGAACAATACCCTACTCAAAAAAGACTGGATTTTAGAAGACATTAAGCATGGAATAAAGAAATTCATAGAATCCAATGAGAATTAAAACACTTCCTATCAGAACCTTTGGGACTCAGAGAAAGCAGTGCTCATAGGTCAATTTATATCAATAAATGCACACATACAAAAAGGACAAAGGTCCAAAATCAAAGAATTATCCCTACGTCTTGAACAAATAGAAAGAAAGCAACAAAAGAAACCTTCAGGCACCAGAAGAAAACAAATAAAAATTAAAGCCTGAACTAAATGAAATAGAAAACAGAAAAACAATTGACAGAATTAATAAAACCAAAAGCTGTTTTTTTGAAAAAATCAACAAGATTGATAAATCATTGCCCAAACTGACAGAGGAAAAACAGGAGAGGAAGCAAAGAAATGAGATGGGTGATATTACAACAGACCGAACTGAAATTAAAAGAAGCATATCAGATTACTATGAGAAATTGTACTCTAACAAATTTGAAAACCTAGAAGAAATGGATGAATTCCTGGAAACACACTACGTTCCTAAACTAACATAAACAGAGGTTGCACAACTAAATAGACCCATAACAAAAGAAGAGATTGAAAAGGTAATCAAAAAAGCCCCCAACAAAAAAAAAGCCCTGGCCCAGATGGCTTCACTGCAGAGCTCTACCAAACATTCAGAGAAAAGTTAAAACCACTGCTACTAAAGGTATTTCAAAACATAGAAAAGGACGGAGTACTACCAAACTCATTGTATGAAGCCAGTATATCCCTGGTACCAAAACTAGGTAAAGACACAACAAAAAAAGATTACAGACCTATATCCCTCAGGAACATAGATGCAAAAATCCTCAACAAAATTCTAGCCAATAGAATTCAACAACGTATCAAAAAAGTAATTCACCATGACCAAGTGGGATTCATACCAGGTATGCAGGGATGGTTCAACATTAGAAAAACAATTAATGTATTTTCACCATATAAATAAAAGGCAAGAACCACATGATCTTATGAATTGATGCACAAAAGCATTTGACAAAGTTCAACACCCATTCAGGATAAAAACTTTCAGCAAAATAGGAATAGAAGGAAAGTTCTCAACATAATAAAGAGCATTTATACAAAGCCAACAGCCCACATTATCCTAAATGGAGAGATCCTGAAAGCATTCCCCTTGAGATCAGGAACCAGACAGGGATGCCCTTTTCTACCACTCTTATTCAACAGTGTGCTGGAGTTCCTAGCCAGAGCAATAGGCTAGGTAAAGAAATAAAGCACATCCACATTGGCAAGGAAGAAGTCAAAGTATCTCTATTTGCAGATGATATGATCTTATACACAGAAAACCCTAAGGAACCCTCAAGAAAACTGCTGAAACTAATAGACGAGTTCAGCAGAGTATGGGGTGCAAGATAAAAATACAAAAATCAATTGCATTCCTCTACACCAACAAAAAGAACATCGAAGAGGAAACCACCAAATCAATGCCATTTGCAGTAGCCCCCAAGAAAATAAAATACTTAGGAAGAAATCTTACCAGAGACGTAAAAGAGTTATACAAAGAAAACTGCAAGACACTACTGCAAGAAACCAAGAGACTTACATTAGTGGAAAAACATACCTTGCTCATGGATAGGAAGACTTAACATTATAAAAATGTCTGTTCTACCAAAAACGATCTATAGATTTAATGCAATTCTGATCCAAATTCTAATGGCATTCTTTAATGAGATGGAGAAACAAACCACTAACTTCATATGGAAGGGAAAGAGGCCCTGGATAAGTAAGGCATTACTGGAAAAGAAGAACAAAATGGGAGGCCTTACTCTACCTGATTTTAGAACCTATTATACTGCCACAGTAGTCAAAACAGCCTGGTACTGGCACAACAACAGATACATAGATCAATGGAACAGAATTGAGAATCCAGACATAAATCCATCCACATATGAGCAGTTGATATTTGACAAAGGCCCCAAAGTACTTAAATGGGGAAAAGACAGTCTTTTTAACAAATGGTGCTAGCATAACTGGATATCCATTTGCAAGAAAATGAAACAAGACCCATACCTCACACCATGCACAAAAATAAGCTCAAAATGAATCGAAGACCTACATATAAAATCTAAAATGATAAAGATCTTGGAAGAAAAAATAGGCACAATGTTAGCAGCCCTAATACAGGGCATAAACAGTATACAGAACATTACTAACAACGCAGAAGAAAACTAGATCACTGGGAGCTCCTAAAAATCAAACACCTATGCTCATCCAAAGACTTCACCAAAAGAGTAAAAACATTATCTACAGACTGGGAAAAAGTTTTCAGTTATCACATTTCTGATCGGCACCTGATCTCTAAAATCCACATGATACTGCAAAAACTCAACTACAAAAAGACAAATAACCCAATTAAAAAATGGGCAAAAGATATGAACAGACACTTCACTGAAGAAGGCATTCAGTTAGCTAACAGATATATGAGGAAATGGTCATGATCATTAACCATTACAGAACTGCAAATCAAAACTACAAAGAGATTCCATCTCACTCCAACACAGCTGGCATTACTTCCAAAAACACAAAATAGTCAGTGTTGGAGAGGTTGTGGAGAGATTGCAACACTTATACACTGCTGGGGGGACTGTAAAATAGCACAACCACTTTGGAAATCGATTTGGCGCTTCCTTAAAAAGCTAGAAATACAACTACCATACAATCCAACAATCCTACTCCTTGGAATATATCTTAGATAAATACGAGCCTTTACATGAACAGATATATGCATACCCATGTTCATTGCAGCACTGTTTAAAATAGCAA